>NC_071441.1:46024057-46348016 GCF_017976375.1 Cuculus canorus
GACAAAATAAAGCAATAAAAGCCCATAAGAATAAGCATAAGAAAATGATTTTTTTTTTTAATTGGCTCCTGAATTTTCACATTTACACTGATTCTGATCTCCCTGCTGTTCCTGGTTTTCCCCCCTAGGGAGAGAACAATACAATTCCGCATATAGAACGGGCATATCAAAATTTAATTCCACATGAGTAATAAGTAAATGTATTCGAGTTTTGCAAACCTTTTAATTATTAAAATGTCCAAGCTATGTTTGGGCAAGAAAAGAAAGAAAAATATTGAGGAGATGATCCCTGGAAGTCCGCCAATTAATGATCTTTTCCATATTGATATCACTATTATTTTAAGTCTCAGAAACATGCATACTTTAAATATATATTTGACTAAGCGAGAGTAGAAGATAATAATAAAAGAGTTGTAGATTCTTCCATCTTTGTCATATATAGCCTCTGACTAAAGGAACTTAGGACACCTGTGAAAAGATATAGGCAATTATGGAAAGGTTTTGGTATTTCTGATCATGGGTCTAACATCTCCTGCGTCAGCAAGCTGGACTCAGAGGACAGAATCACAGACAAAACCATAGGGACACAGGGCAGGTGAACACCTCTAAGGCTCAAAAAAGATCTTGTCCTTTGAACATGAGTTCTGAATTTCCTTTTAAAAACAAGTTTTAATTCCTCCCAATTTGAGATCTGAAAGAAGCTTATAGGCACAGCCTACTTATAGGCACAGCCTCGTGCCTGTGAATCGTCTGCTTTAGGACATATGTAAAAAAGAATCCTGAGTACCGAGCAATGTACTCAGCTGAGGGATGAAGTTGTTTTTTTCTCAACACTGTTAATTAAGACATGGAAGAAGAAAATTACCTAGCATTTTGCAAAATACAAAATATTGTTCTAGTTAAAAGCTTCAGAGAGATGCTAAAATCATTTTTATGAACAAATCATATCTATATTCATAGAGGCATTGGGAATTTAAAGGAAACAACAACAGTCAAATTTTAAGCAGCCAGACTCCTTCCTATTTGGAAGGCAATGATAAAATTCTCAGTGTTATCAGTGAGGACAAGATCAGGCCAACAGTAAGTGCTTTTGGTAATTCATAGAAGCATATAATCGTAGAATATTTTATGTTGGAAGAGACTTATAAGATCACCCAGTTCCAATCTCCCTGCCATGATCAGGGACATATTTCATTAAATCATGTTGCTCAACGCCCTATCCATCCTGGTGTCGAACAATTCCGGGAATGGGGCATCCATTACTCCCTGAACAACCTGTTCCAGTGCCCCATCACCTTTACTGTAAAGAATTTTTTCCTTATACATAATCTAAATCTACCTTCCTTCAGCTTTAAACCATTACCTTTTGTCCTATGATTATATGCTTTTGTCAAAATCCACTTCCAGCTTTCCTAGAGGCCCCCTTTAAGAACTGAAAGGTCAGATGTAATAAAATCTTCCCAGAGCCTTTTCTCCTCTATACTGAACAACAACAACTCTCACCCTGTATTCATAGGAGAGGTGTTTCATCCCTCCCATCACCTTTGTGGCCCTCCTCTGGAGCGACTCCAACAGATCCATGGCTTTCCTGAGCTGAAGACCCCAGAGCTAGATACAGTCCACCAGGTAGGTTCTCACCAGAGTGGAATGGAGGGACAGAATCACCTACATTAACCTGCTGGCCGTGCTTCTTTTGATGAAGCCCAGGATGGGCTGTGAGCACACATTGCTAGTTCATGTCCATCATCTCATGTACCAGTCCCCAAGACCTTCTGATCAGGGCTGTTTTCAATCCCTTCATCCCTCAGCTGGTACTGACACCAGGGGTTGCCCCAGCCCAGGTGCAGGACCTTGCACTTGTACTTGTTGAACTTCATGAGGTTTGCATGGGCCCACTCATCAAGCAAATTTTCTTCTTTGAGTGTAACCATCCAGCAAATTCCTTATCCATCAGGTGGTCCATCAGTCAAATCCATGCCTCTGCAATTAAGAAACAAGGCAAACTGCAACCTAGACAATTTCCACTGACTGTATGACTATGCCATACAGATTTGGTACCCAATGCACTGCTGGCAATCGACTAGCTAAGTAAATGAGGGGAAGATATATAAAAAATGAGAGGAGAGGAAAGAACAGGAGAAGAGAGGAGAGGACAAGTGCATTTTTCCGTTTTTTTTCCTCTATCTGGGGAAGCAGTCCTCATGGCAGCCGCAGCAGGCTGAAAGCTGAAACGTGCCTTGCAAAACTCCCTTCTGCCATTTGTTTTGTGCACTGCAGTCTGCAGCACAAACTATGCATGTACTGTCAGTTCATTATAGGACACATTTTACTCTGTCCTCATTTCTCATTCTAGTCCAAAGAAATTTTTTTGTGTGTAAGGTTGCCACAGCAGAAGTGACATCTCTCTAATCTCTTCTGCGCACTCTCTGCCAATCAGTACAAGACAAAGCACTGGTTTTGCCCACTTCTTAATATCCTGTATCAGCATCATCTGTCCCTTGTGCAAGACTGATACATAGCAGTGATTTACCTGTTAGCTCGCAAACCTAGTGATCATAGACCATGTTGGACTGCTACTCTTGCTAGATTGCTCCTTGCACAACAAATTGGCTCACTTATTTGATGGAGTTGTTTGAGGAGAAATATATTATCCTCAATGGGGAAAACAGCTCTCACCCATTATAAGTAACAGCCTGATCTTCTATGAAGTGTTGGCCTACTCCTCAACTTCTGGTACACTGCTGTGCTTTTAGTTTAGGAATTTGTGTATTATTTTATAGATTCTGCCTTGTTCTCATTGCCAATAATTTCATCTCCTTAATTTTTTGTTATCATTCTGATTAATGGGATTTCTTGAAATAGATTGCATTTATTTTTACTATTGCTATTACTTTCTTCTTAAATTAAGTATTGCTGTGCTAAATAATAATCACAACAATATTGAGGTATTAAATATCTATAAAGGCTCTGTGGGATTAATATTCCACAGTATGATAAAATCATAGAGCTGTCCACTAAACATAATAGAATTTTGCATACTTAGCAACATATTAACTAAAACTCAACAATAAAAATGAAAATTCATGCAACACATACATGTGTTAGACATAGGAGAAAAATATTTATACATCAAAGCAATAAATATCGTTTATCATTCTGGAATATTAAAGGTAATTCAGTGGAGAATATACTAAGATCAGCCTTTCAACAACTACCCCCTTTCTCTGCCTCAGCCTCCCTCAGTTCTCTCCACCTCCTTGCAAATTTAACTAGAAAATGGGAGTAGATCTCTTCTCACATAAATGAATATTACAGCATGTATAATGCAATGCAATCATAACAATCATATAGCTCAAAAATCTGATGTCAGAGAGACAGAAATATAACTGCGCATTAATTTATGTTTATGTTTATCTCAATTGGCCAGTCTATTACATAAGTAATACTCCACAGTTTTAAAGCTTTCTACTAAATCCTGTTTCCTTGAGTAGCAAGGAAAATTAACTGCACAAAACTCTTTTGCCACATCTGAAGGAACAGATTAGGAGCCAATAGCTAACTGCCACCCTTGGCTAAGTCTAACAAGGCACAGCTGATTAGTCTTTCTCTAAATCAGATTTTTGGCAGGAATTTCTTCCCTCTGAATTTAACAATAGTTTTTCCACTGACTTCATTAGGAGAGAATGATGGCTTAAGTCATTCTCACTTCTGACACAAAATAAGTAATTACAAGGTTTTGCATGAATTTTCTTGAACATAGTGCAAAATGCAGACTAACACACTTTAAAACACAGGATAGTGAATTTTCTGTGGATCTTTATTGTAAAAACTAGAAGTACAATTTTCACTTCCAAGAAAGTTCCTCTATCTGCAGAGAAAGACATGATTAATTGCAAAAGTAATATTTTAGTGGCCTTGATCACAAGCGGTGTGTTGAAGTTGATGAGTTTAGATATATTAAAATAAGAGCGCTGATATCCAGGCTGGGTCATCATAAAGGGCACCCTCCTCTTTGGGGCTTAAATCTTTTAATACAAAAGGGAAAAATCTGCCTACGTATTACCGCATACACCTTGGCCATTTTCTCTAGCACAGCAATCTTGTCTGCATAAAACTAATCTTTTCTGCGTAAAGCACAAGAAAGTATTTCCTGTGGGTTTGCAGTCTTTATTCACAGATCTGGAAAATAACCGATGAATATATTTGCAACAGGATCATCATGTCTTCTGCTAGCCTTAGAATCAGAAAGTCAGACAAAAGTGCCAGGACACTTTAGTATTTAGATGCTGGAGGAAAATGTGAGTTTCCCATATTTATGAAGCTTCCCTGTAGTCTTAGTCATGCACACACATCTGCAAAACATAGGCAAAACGAGCACCTCCTTGGCTTAACTGTGAACTGTTTGCTGGCAAAAGGACTCAGCACTATTACTCAGTGCTAGTAAATGAGATGCAGAACTATGTTTCTTATATAAGGATATCCTAGATGAACGTGTAAACATCAATACCTAGGGTTCTGAAAATGTGTAGCAAACACTACTGGAGGCAATATTAAGACCTTGCAAATACTACCTTTGGAAGATTCACAGCAACTGTAAAGGGTTACAGAGAGGTACTAGAAGATGCTTGAATGAATGGTGGAGTGAAAGTGTTCCTCTCCCATCTAAAGCAACTAGTTCTCCCTGGGAACTAATGATAACAAGACCTGCCCCTTTGGTGAGCAGATTGCAAGGGTAAGAGTTTCAGTAGCATAGGCATATGTCTGTGTGGGCACAGGCTCCAATCTCCACTGATGCCACAGAAATATAGAAGTAGTCAGGTGAAAATCTTCAAGCTACTTCAAAAGTATTGCAGGGTAGACAGAAGCAGAACCAGAAATGAGGTAAGTGAAATTCCATTTAACTGCAAGTTTCCTGCAGTTTACTGGTTCTTTAATGAGAAATTGACACCAACACGATTACACTGCTATGTTACACGGGTGTCTCATGTAAAACAGAACACTGGCCAGTGTAAGAAAAACACTGTTAAGAAGATTTTCCTGCTGAAAACTGTAAGCAAACCTGAACAGCAGACTTTTAGAATTAGAAAATGATGCTTTATAATTAGCAAATTATTCAAACCAGCAATGCAATATTCAACAACTATGAGGTGATTTTTTTCATGGGTTGCTACCAAATGTTTGGAAGACATCATGACGGTCACAAGCAGGAAACAGAAGTAAGATTAACGTGAAGTAATGTGGGAAAGACTACCTACCTACTGAGCAAGTCAGAAGATAATTCAAAGGGCAAATCCGTCACAAACGCTTCACAGAAAGCACACTATGCTCACAAATGGGCTGCAGGACCCGCTACCACCAGGCTATGCTAAAGCCTTGTGATTTGATTGAAGGCTGAACAGTTATTAATTTTACCATACTACCTCCTCCTGATAATGGGAAGGCAAGAAATTTCTACACAGGAGGAAGAGAAGGGAGATCGGCCACAAGCCACTCTTGTTTGCCACTTCAAGTCATATATGTGCACACCATAAATCAAGCATGGCAACTCCATCTCCAAGTAGACTTTTAATACAGCACCAGTGAAAAAAATGTGTAGCAAAATCCCATACCTTGGAAGGGGAGGGAGTGCTGTGTGTTGTGCAAGGGAACAGCTACTGTAGTTACTGCTGCTTGTATTAACATGAGATCACTTGTGATTAACTCAGTTGGTGGGTTCAGAATGGGTCTAATGAGAAACTTCACAGAAATACTAGGGGGAAGAGAGAAATGTGGCAAGTGAAAATATCACTTGAAAACATGGACTGCCCATTGTAAAACAAGGAGACTTAAAAAGCACAATTGCACAAAAACAATAAATGCTGAGAGAGAAATACCTCACAACCATGTGGTACCTCTTTTTCTCCTGCATCTGCCTGTAAGAAAAAGGAAACCTAATGGGAAAAAAACCAGAAGTGTCAGATTTCACTTTTTCTACCAGATGTAAGTTTCCATCCCGTAATGCAATCAAAGTTAAGACTTAAACATATCCAGAAATTCTCAGTTAAGAAGAAATGAATACTAAACCTCATTCTCAAAGGTTAAAATCCAGCTACACAGGATTATCAAAATTGCAATGTCACTCTTTAAGAAAATGTTCAAGACTACAATAAGCACCAGTATAGAAATTTCCTATTCCGTTTAATAATTTTTAATAGATATGTCATAAATAGAAGTTCACTATTTCTGTTTTCTTCTTCAGAGAAGATGAATGACCTGATTATTCAGAAATACCACAAAAAAATTCACCAAAAGTACTGCTCAGAAAACACTTCAAATACTCAGCCGTCTACTGGAACAGTAATATCACCTGAATAATAAACTAACCCTTTGGAAATGGACCATATTTAATATCCCATCATCACTTCCTTCTGCTGTCACTTTAATTTCTGAACTGCATCATGACTGACCATATTTTATAAGGAGAAAGTGTTAGAAGGCTGGCCTCAGGAACCAAATTTTTTAGCAAGTCTGTCAGTTTTCTTTGGGGGATGTTTTTATGGTTTTATCCTCTGATATGGGGATACTCCCAACACTGGTACTATTTACTGCCACTTCAGCAGAATCAGTTGAATTATGCATTCCAAAAGTCGTGTTCTGAAAACTCAGCAGCTGGCAGTACAATTCAAAAGAAAAGAGAAAAAAAAAGGAATTGCTTTTTAAACAGGGCTTTTTTTGCCCATGCTCTCAGGAGTGTAAAGCATTGAAAGACTAAAAGTGAAAACGAAATTCTAGTATACTAAAAATTATTTCTTCGTTTCTTTGTTTCCTGAACTCCAGGAGCTGTTATTGGTGCTGCTGAGTGGGAAAGACATAGTCAGGCACATGAATGTTTTGCCTTTGTGTGAGGCCTTCCAGTCTGGCAAACATTTTGCCGTATGCCCAGTCCACCTGCATTTCTTAAAAGCAGTGGTCTCTTCTCAGCATGATGAAACTAGCCAAAGCTGATGTGGCTGTATCCTTTCTCATGCCTCCCAACCTGTGTTCCAAAGACTACTGGAAAACTTCCATCTTTTCCATATAATTATGTTCAGGAACTGTTCACAGCCTATTTATTTTAATTTTGTGCAGCTAAATAAGCTACAGACATTGACTGACATCTTCAGTTTAAGTGACAGTTGTTCAGGCAGGAAGGGCAAGAGAGCTAGATCATAGAGGGACTCTACTGTGTCCTTCTAAAACTCATTTCAGATTTTCTGGACTTCAACTACATATGTTGAGAATTAAAAGAGGTTTCACACTCTATGAAGAAAGAACAGAGTTAATCAAGTACTTAAACACCTCCCTTTTATTGTGCATATACACAAGTGCACGTACACACACAAACAAACATGTAGTACATCTTGGCTTCTGCAATGCTCATAAAAATCTACTGTTCATACATGCAGCACTGAGGTAAAATTATGGCAGAAATGGAGTCACTGTTGGCATTGTATCATGTCTGGCATTGATCTGTGTCTGTAATATACAGCATAAAATGCAAGACTGTTTCCCCTATTTTCATCTTTCCTAATGCAGAAAAGCTAACCGTGCACTATTCATTCTTGCAGACCCCTTTTTTTTTCTCTTTAGTGTGAACTAGGTGTTTCTTTAATGCGGCCTCTTGGAAGAAAAGCTCTTCATCTTTTTTTCTCTGAAAAAAAAGAAAGAAAAATGTAAGAAGGAGGAAAGGGATGAAAAGGGTGGGGAGCAAAGGAAAAATCTTTTGTATCTTTTACAAGATAATAGAATCAAAATTAATTTTTAATTTATCAGAGCTCTGACTTTTCAGGGAAATTTGGATAAAGCAGTCTGTAAAATTCATGGGGAAAACTGCTTAGCTTGTGTTCAGAATGTACTGCAAATTCATCAGCACAGAACGTTGCATGTATACCACAGGACAAAGTCCTAACCTCATCACCATATCATTCTTTCTGCTATATTATTTCCCTGATTGACAAATTTTGATCCCTACCAATCCTGATGTTGGTGCAAATCCAAATGTATTCCTTTCTGTTTATAAGAAACCCTCCAGACCTACACTTCCATGACTGGATGCAGAATTCGGTGTTGTCATACACTCATTTTTGGAGGTAGAGTCCATCACGCTTAAAAAAGCTGGGAGAAGAAGAATTCCTGAGTCTAGTTCAAGATTATACTGTCAGTCAGAGTATTACTGTGAATATTGTGCAGTTGAAGTTGAAGTTGAAGTTTGCAGTTGAGGTTGAAGTTCTCTTACAAGTGATGTATCAGGCACTTTTGTTTATCTGGCTACAGTAGTCCTTAATTGCTTTAATCACTCTATGTGTTAAAGGATTTTTATTTCTTTACTGTAATTTTATATAGTAGAATAAAATATAGCTGTAGTCTGCAGGCAGGATTCTGAGGTCACTGAAACATGTTACCTAACTAGGTTAGGTGGGATGAGATCTTGTTAGATATCTAATCATTCTTTCCCATCTGTTATGAGTAAAGTTTGGTTCAGCACAATTCTAACCAGTGGTGGTGAAACAACTAATGAAAATCCAGAAATAGGATTGCTGTTCAAAATATAGCCTGCGATGGATGGCTAAAGAAGCAGCAGTAGTTTTGTCTAGAGAGGGAAAAGCCAGAGATACAAGTCTTCCTATACGGAGAAAATGGCTTCTGATGTGAAAGTAATAAACTTCCTTGAAGAGTACCACTTATTGGAAAAGAAATAAGGAAAGTGCAGTAACAAAGATCTAGGAAAGAAATTAAATGGAAACATGAGGTGTTATTGACCAGAGGGTCTGTGGGATTGTTGTTTCTGGAGGAAAGCAAGAAGTCTCACTGCATGATGTCTCAAAAAATCCTCTAGCTTTCTTTTTCACAATTGCAGTTTGAGAAGGTGCTATTTTTTTCTTTAGAATCAGAATCACGGCTAAGTGCAAAAGCCTGAGTAAGGAATTGCCTGGGTTCTTTTACTGCAGAAACTTGATATTTCTGTTTATCAACCAAAAAAAAAGCAGTGTAAAACTACTATCACATCTCACTTTTTCATTGCAAGCAAAAAAAGAGTTAGAAAAGAAGCAAATAAGTCTATAGATCTTCCAGTTTGTAAAACTTGTCATCTCATTTGCATCTGCAAATCAAAAAAATCGTTTAAATTAATTTCAAGGAAAATGAATTTAAATAACCTGAGATTCAAACTGAGTAGCAACTTTTGGTACATACATTATGTTTTTATTTTATAACCATATTCCTCCCTGTACCTGCTCAGGGTGAAACAGCATCATTTACTGTCTGTGAATGACACATTTGTCTGGGCCAAGTCACTACACAGATTGCTCTTCTTCAGGAACCATCATACTGCTCTCATTGGGTGCCCTTTATCATGCACTCAAAAACCCCATGACATAGAAATCACAGAAGGGCAGTTTTTGTCATTGACATGTTGACATGAGGAAACAAAAAGAGCAATTTATCTGCACAATCAATTTTCTGGCTCAACAGAAAGAGCATGAATTTCTGTTAACTGCTCATGTTCCTGATTCTATTTCATTGTAACACTATTTATTGATTAGAAACACTTCTTAAAGGCAAGGATGACAGAATTGTAATGAACCTGCGAAAGCCTTGAGCAGATCCATCAATCATTGTAGCTGACCTCAACTAAGTTATTTACTTTGTTCAGTTCAAACATGATGAACGTATTTGTTTGCCTGCCACCATATGCCCAAGACGCTTGTCATGCTATAAAAACAGTTTAAGGTAGCAATCTCCTGTGCATTCTCACCAGACCTGTTGCTTAGTACACATATGCCTTTCTTTTTTTCCCAAATGTTTTGAAACTACTGCAAATTAGAAATACAGTGGAATTGGCAGTTAAAAAAAAGTTTACTGTTCTTCCAAGAAGTAGAAATGATCCTTTCTCCAAACCAGCAGTGCTGGTAAAGATTAGATGAGACCGGGACCACCTTCCTGAAGACACTCCCTGCCTGCAACAGGCACAAAAACCCATCAGGACCCAAATGTATTTTCATTTCTTTGTGCCACCTCCTGCAGCATGCCGAGCAAGGGGATTGTCCTCTGGGATTTCAGAGTCAGGTGCAAAGAAATCTTGTTCTTTTCCATGCTAGCCAGCTATACAGCACATAAACCTTCTTTGTCCTGCACTTTTCTAGGCCTGCCAGTCGCGTTCTTCTGCTGGGACGATCTCAAAGGTCCAGGCCAGCAGGCAGGCATGAAGTACTGGCAGGCATTATTTATTAATGAAATATAAGCAATGATGGTGGCCACCCCTGGAACACCTCAAGTGGAGAAAATTTATAAAATTTTACCAGTCCTCATCCTATGTGACCTCCACTTGAGAAAAAGCTGTCACATGCACAGACTATTGACTTAAAAATGCACAGATCTCAGTCTAAGGAGCTCTTAGTGACCAACACATTGCAATCACCCACTGAAATTGCCTCCACATGCTGGCTATACTTTCCAGCAATGCCCTGTGTCTTGCAGGGGTGACGTAAATCTCAAGCCTGTCATTAATGAGGAGCAACAGAACTGCTACAGAAGTGTCCTCAGGGAGCTATGACAGCTTATAATGGTTAGGAATAGTGCATATTTGTGTTATCAAACCTAGAAAAATATCAGCTGTTGCAATGAAGACATACTGGCTGCTGGGAGAAAGGCAGTCTTCTTCCAGAGCTGTGCTGTTTCTAATGCATTCTGCTCTGATGTGGGTGCCCACGCTTCCAGCTGCCACAGGGACAGCTACCTGGAGGTTGAATGTTAAACAAACTGAGTAGCACAGCTTCCCTATTTGTTAAAAAAAATTATTTTTAGGAACACCATCCATTGCGGTATCCGCTTTAAATGGCAGGTGTAAGGAAGATAACCAATCCTGTTTGGCAATATTGTTATTAATTCACTGAAACTGTTACCAGTTTCAAATATTTGTGATCATGCATGTGACAAATTAGTCAGGTCTCCAGGAATTAAAAAATATTCAGCTCTGAGAAAAGTGAAGTAAATTGTTAAAATCTGGACTGCTACCACATTCCAGTTAACCACAGGTAGATGTTTGTCACTTGCTGGCAGACTGAAGGTTTAATAACTAAAGAAAGAAAACAAACAACCAAAAGCTACATAATTGAACATATGGTGCAAATCAATGACACGATCCATGCATGGCTAAAAACAAGCACGATGCTGCTGAGCATCTGTATGCAATTGTGGAAAGATACTGACTTTCCGGGAGACGTTTAAATTGTCTCTGTGTAATATTTGTCAACATCATGTACAAACAGTACTATTTTACGAAGCAAACATAGACACCTGTGAAGGACTGCACACAGTCTCACAATCTAATGCTTAATGTTCTGGATCTTCTCAAAAGAGGTTTTTAGCATCATGAACTAAATCAAAAGCTGCAAATCACGGGACAGAAGTGTTCCATTTCAGCGAAAAGGAAAAAGCAAAGGAAGGCCCTACCACAAAGTTGCTAAAAACACAATAAATCACACAGAGCAAAATACTTGTGAATTATTCCTTATGTTACCCAACCAAAGTCTATAAGGCAGTTCTTGTTTCAAAATATCCAGGCTTTCCAGTGTGACTTATTTACTGCACCTGAAACTGAAACACAAGATCTGATCACATGGGTAACTGCTGGCATCAGACCAAGGTAGCTGTCTTTGATGTGAGGATGGATGCTCCCCTCCTTCCTAACTTCACTAGAGGTTGACTTCAAAGCAGAAATCACACACTTTTTTGAACACACATGGGAATACACAGGAACGGGAAAAATTTCTTCACTATGAGGGTGGGGAGACACTGGCCCAGGTTGCCTATGGAGGCTGTGGATGCCCCATCCCTGGAGGTGTTCAAGGCCAGGTTGGATGGGGCCTTGGGCAGCCTGATCTAGTGGGATGTCCCTGCCCATGGCAGGGCGGCTGGAACTAGATGATGTTTAAGGTCCCTTCCAACCATAACTATACTATGATACTATAACATGTGAAAGATTGAGAACCTAAGTAAGATTATTTTTCTCCACTTTCTGCCGGCTGGAAAACAGCTCTCAAGATAAGGTATCTTACTACAGAGTTGGTTTGTTTCCTTGTCATCATTTCTCCTACAGGAAGCTGATTCCTGAAACCTTGGCTGCATTGATGTTACATTGCAGTGTTATTACACTGCAATTAATGTAATGCTAATTTATACCTTGAGTCACCATGTTCATTCCAAGGGTTCGATTTGTTATTTGATCCAGCAAAATGCATCTGAAATTTTTTTTCCAATACTACACAAAAGTGCGTGATGAGCTTCTAGTACTGTGAAATGAAAAATAAAGCAAGATAGTTTGTTTTCTATTTTGTGCTAATGGTTTTGTCTCAGCAGGATATCTGTTCACAAAAGCTTTGAAAGGCATACAAATTAATTATCTTTATCACAAAAAAAAAATGCAGTTTCCACATCTAAGTGGCACAGTGTGGCAACATTCACAGTGGTATGCTGTTCACTATCATCTCCTTTGCAAGAGTTTATTTTCTGCCTTCAAAATAACGTTAAGAAAGGCAGCCAATCTCACATTCCACACATCAATCCACAAACATTTATCAACAATATTTAATCTGCAGTAAAATTAAATCATAGGCCATTAGATGCAGTTCGTTGAGTTAAGGGTTCAGTGCAGATGATGAACAGGATGTCAGGAAGATTCTGGAAGAGGCATATGCAATCTTCTGCCCCTTTTAACAAAGGAAACACCACACAGTATCTGCATATGTACCCTACATAAGCACATCACAACCCACAGCACACCTTCTTGTTTTTAAGCACAAGCAGCATCAGCACTATTACTCCAACAGAATTAATGTTGCACTTGGTGATGGGCAGACTCAACCCCAATGCTTATATGACAAAGTCCAGCACAGAACTGAAGGACCATCATTAGCTTCCAGTGATGGTATAATATCCTAGAGATCTCTGTCCCTGGGAACTTTGCAAAACTCGCTAGCAAAATGTACACCTGCTATCCAAGAGCTCTGCTCCTTTCTCCCCTCTTTCATTTGTAGAGATATGCCCAAGTCATCAAAAGGTAAAAATGAAAGGATCCTCTGTTAGCAACCTGACATAGCTCTGTTTTTTATTAAATGGCTATGAAAATGACATGCCACTATGCAACCCTGTTCTTCCTGCACTCTCTTCCTTTTCAAAGTAGGACCACAACTATTTCTGATTTTTATAAACTCTCAGCAATCAGCAGCATGGAAATAACAACACTCATTCGCCAGGTTATTAGAACTTCTTTCATTACAGAGACCTCTCTATTCTTTCTCAAGTTGGGCGAACTTGGCTTGATGAAAGCTCATTCCTCCTAACCATTATGAGAGGAGCATTTGAAAAGAAAATCTGCCCTTGGACCACTAGCAGCCATGTTTTAACCCTCTTTCTGTAGTTCAAATATGAGACAAACCTCAGGCCTGAAGCCAGCCACCTTATGCTAGACTATGGTAAAGCAAAGCGTAAGGAGTGGAATCCAGTGCCACTCAGAAAGCCTAAGCCAAACCTGCAGCTAATGTGGCGATACGGCCACAGCCTGAATTGCTGTTGTGTCCTACAGAAAAATGGTAAATCTCACCTGTAAATCTACCATGTAAATCTCACCTGTTCCTAGATGGTAATATTGTTCTCCTTTAAGAGACTAAATCACTGGGAGATGTAGGGTAGTGGTGAAGACTGCAGAAACCTCTTTGACTAGCTACAATGAGAGGACAAAGACAATTTTGCCTACTGCTATAGTCATGCCACAGGACTTTTTTAGCCCACTTGGCCAGTAACGGATAAAATACTAAGAATCACCCTCACGGGCAATCTTCCCAACCTGCAGTCCATCAAAGGCTTTTGCTTTATCCACATAGTCTTTGCAAATAAGCAGGGGCATTTTCGTTTTAATAAAGACACAGACTTGAAGGTAAAAAGTAACGGCATATGACCTGTCCCACATTTTCAATTGTTTCCTGTTTGTTCTAGCTCTCCCTTTCATGGACAATTTTATTCCAAGGCCTTCTCCTTCACAGCACATTATTGTTCTGATTAAACTTCATTCAAACTTCTGTTCACCATAGACAACTCACAGTTAAGTAGCATCCACTACTGCTGTCATCAGAAAGATGGTTCGGTAACTGCTAAGGACATTGGTAAAAAAACCCTACCGGAAGATCAGATCGGAATCAGCTTTTCACTCCAACTTTACTCCAATTCCTTTTTTTCCCTCCTTGCAAGTTCAAAATGCTGCAAAGAAGGGTCATCCAAAAATGAAAGAAAAAAATGTAATTAGATTACTTCATTATTTGTAGCTAGAGTTCTCTTTTGCAGTGCAGGTCTGTTTGTATTATTATACAATATTCACCCACTACCAGGGAATATGTGCCTTCCAGTTTGATCTTATTTTTGTGACATCAAAAAAAAAGGACATCTAGAGCCTCTTTCTCTGCCTGTTCTGTAAATTTGCCACTGCTCTACTTATTGTTCATACCTCTAATTTGGCATGGGGTGACGCACATCCCTGCAATAAGCATTCGCACTTTTACATTTCTGGGTCTTGGCAGTTTTCTTCTTAGGTGTATCCTTCCTAAATAGGTAACCTAATGGAGGAAATTTTCATCTCAATTTGTCATAATTTGCTGTGTCTATTTACGACATCTCATTTCTTTTATCAGGTAGATTTATATTCTCCTTGGATGCATTTTGCTGCTGAAAAATTTTTATTTTGTGTAATCTCTTTGAAACAGCCTCAAGTTCGTTATCAAGACCTCCACACACCTCCCAGTGCTCTGAAAAGGAAGCACAAACATAACTGATTATGAATGCCGTAACTTGGCTAATATTCCTCTTACTGGCTTAATACCTTTCACTCTCAGAGAAATATCCATTTCTGTCTATAGACTACTAGATGCTGGAGGGAATGGAGTCTGCAGGGAACTCTGGGAAGCTGCCAAAGGAAAACTGCTGCAGCAGCTCCCTATTGAAAATCATCATATCCTGGGACTGGTGCAGATCTCTTGAGTATTTTATCTAATTAAATCATTGAGAGGAAGATAGGAAGTGAATTTCAAAGAGAACATTGCTCTTTGGTGGAGTTGGCAGTATTAGCAAAATCTCTTGCAAAAAGGTGTGAAACCTCCCCTGCAGCAGGGGAGGTTCAGATTGGACATTAGGAAAAAAAAATCCATGGAAAGGGTCATCAGGCACTGGAACAGGCTGCCCAAGGAGGTGGTTGAGTCACTGCCTCTAGAGGTATTTAACAGATGGGTAGATGAGCTACTTAAGGATATGGTTTACTGGCAGATAGGTATGGTTGGACTCAATGTTCTCAGAGGTCTTTTCCAACCTGGTGATTCTACAATTCTATGATTCTATGAAATGCATTGTCATGCCCCAATCCATGAGCTACAGACTCATGTCTGGTCCTTCTTTCAGTTTGCACAGTCAAAGAAAACGGTTCAATCATCTGGACCATGATCCAAAGGCCAACAAAGTCACTCCCAGTGTGACTGATCCCTGGAACACAGCCAAGGTCATGTGGATCTGATCTAATACCAGTCAAGAAAACAGAATAAGATAAATGAGAGAGAGAGAAAGAAACAGAGAGAGAGAGAACAGGGTAGGGCGAGGCAGGGGAGGGAAGCGGAGGAGAGAGAGCTAAAAAGAAAGGGGGAAGGAAGGGATCACCACTTCAATGGGCAGCTGGAGTTCCTCAGGAACATGTGGTCTCTCTGACAGCAGCTCCAGCAGCAGCTTCTTCCAGGCTGCATGGTCCATGGTGGTCCAATTGGAGTGATGGGTGCCTGCCCCACGTGGCTCTTTGCGAATTCTTTTATATGGCAAGTCTGCTCCACATCAGCATATAAGGAGTGGTCTTACCATGCATGTGCAGAATCTCCTTGGAAGGTTCTGGCCAGGGTAGTCAGGTGGGTGTGAGGAGGGAAGGCAGCTCCCACCACTGTACCTCCTTCCTCTCCATAGCAGCTGGCCTAGGACCATGAACTCAGCTAGGCAAAGGGGGTAGTGGTGCTTACTCCGACACCTCCCATCCCATTAAACATGGAGCCAGAGACAACGCCTTCAGACACAGGCAGCCAGACCTCAGATGGTGTTCTAAGATAAGTCCTTGGGGAGTGCCTGCTCCTACATCCCTTCCACTATTCCACTATTCTCCACAAAACAAGGGCACAAACACCTAGCCCGCAGATGAATGTTTAAGGCAAGCAAAGATGTAAGCTTGGTCTTTACATGCACTTTTATGGGAAATGGTGAATAAATATTTGGATTTTCTCTTAGAAACCTTAGCTCAGTACACTTGCAGGCAGGATTCACCCAGTGTCTGCCTGGGTTCTGGGAATGATATGAAAAAAATAACGTGTTGCAAAGTAAATAGCTGAAAGAACAAATACAGAACAATTAATGATAATGCCCTGGCACACTGTCTGTTTTGTCACATCCAGACACCTAGATCAAAGCTTTATGCAAATGCCCAAAGGCATGTTTCCAAGTAAAAGCAAACTCTTTAACAGTTCTGGAGGTAAAAGCAGCTCTACTCCCACAATTTGATAATCCAAAGGACACTACTTTATTAATTTCTTTTAAGCTCCTGAACAAAAATACTTGGTTTGTCCAAACCCACATTAGATAAACCCAGCACAACAATCCCTCCCCACAACTCATTCTGCCTTTTCTGTTCCTGTTATATTTGTATGTGTCTCATTCATATATGCTGCAACATTGATATAGAATCCATTCCATTGAGGGAAATGAAAACATGGCTTATTTCTCACACTTTCTTTGTCTTTACAAGACTGGATCTGGCTCCACTAAAAATGGGAAGATTTATTTTCTAATAGAAGTTTCAGAGTGGGGCTCAGAAGACATAGTGCTTGCTATACGTATGAGTTATTTTGGATGCATCACTGTAGTTGTGTACACTGTGATCTGTTTCAGCTTAAACTTCCTTTGCCATCCTTTCCTTCTTCTGCCCCTTATCAAATGTTGTGAGTTTGAGCCCAGGAAAGCAGTAAGAAACTAATGCCACAGTCTTTGCGCCTCATCACCATTTTCGTAAGCAGAATTATGGTGGATAATACTGACTCAATATCCCCAGTTTGCAATCTGAAAAAAATCATTCTTATAACTATTTCTATAACCCCTCTTAGTGTATTGCTAGATATTTCCAAAAGTACTTTTTGGGAAGCAAATATTACTCCATGTAAATAAGGCAGTAACAGAGCAGAAAGAAGGTATGGAGAACTTAGACCCAAGAGTTCTAAATATGAGCCTGAAATGCTTGGGGATTTCTGTGAGACTATTTCTAGAATAAAGACACAATCTAAAAAACCTTAAAAACACTAAGAACACTGAGAGTACAAAGCGAACTTCACAAACGTAGAGTAGGTTCACACAAGTCTTTCTTTAAAGCAAGTCATCAACACCCCTTTTGTAATCAGATTGAAAGGAAGATAAAACCTGTGTTATACCTGTGTGTGGGATACACACAGGTTTTCTGTGCTTGCAAGAATTTCACCTGGCTTTAAATGGAGCTTGCAGAGGCTGACTCAAGAATCAAACCAACATAATATAGCTCATCCCATGGCTGCTCTGTTGAGACAGCATGAAAAACTACGGAACATGTCCAAGATGAAAGTGGCAATTTGTATCTGGAGAGAAAGGGCGTGCTGTGGAAATACAGCAGAATCCCTCTAGAATAACACAAGGCAGAACACCGTAGGAATAATAGAAGAAAAATAACAGCATTTAAGAAAACAGGAAAGAAAGGTGATAACTGTAGACGGAAGAGAGATACAAACAATTGAAAGATTTAACAGCTTTAAGACCTCCTGCAAACAAAACCTACACTTACCATCACCAATGTAAAGCAATGTCATAACTTCAGTTGCAAACTGCATAGAAAATCATAGTTTACAAATGTGCCCAACCACCCAACCACCCAAGTATTGGGTGCCCAACCACCCAAGTCCCAATTTGCCACTGATGGAAATAGTAGCATGGTGAGTACATCTCCAAGCCTAGCAATTTTTGCACAGCAGTTCAGTTGAAAAGTGAGAAGGATGCAGCAGACCCTAGCTTCTACTCCTATTAAGTCATAGCTCATACTATCTTTCACTGTTCAGAGTCAAACAAAACTGGTAAATGCTTTACTCCTTACCAGGAGGACAGAGGATGGAAAAGCAGTAAAGCCCCAAAGAGTTGTTCAAAATATCTACTAGAGGAAATGGGAATTTACAAAGTTCTGCCCTACAGCTGCCCCAGGAGAACATTTCTCCACACTGCTCATTTCTACTGCTGCTGCAAGCCCCGCAGTGCCTAAGAAGCCTGATGCTACCCTCCACACCTCAGCGGAATGCTCTGCAGGAGTCCAGATATGAGTTGGACTGAGCTAGGCCCAACTGGTGCCTGAAGAGAAGCAGCAAGGGATGTCTGCTGTTCAGTGATGCCACAGCGGTCCACCTTCTCCTTTGGAGCTCACACAGGTAGCACTCTGGCTGGTGCTGACACTTATGTAGATGGAATACATGATCAGAGAATCTCACAATAATAGGTATTGGAACTGACCTCTGCAAACAATCTAGTCCATGAATAATGTAATCATTCCCGTATCCTTGAACTGAAAGGCTAGCCACTATGTTATGGCTCAAACCTCTTTGATTGCAAGCACAAGTGGTCTAGCGATGGCACAGCAGAAACATGACAGGTGAAAAGGTGCCAACTTCACTGCCTAAGGAGCCGTGTTCAGAAGGTCCAAGAGCAAAGGCACTGTTTGCACAGAAAATGCCCTGGATATCACAGAATCACAAATCTCACTTAAGAGATTTGCACACAGTTGTTAACTAGAGAAAGCTGGTGTCCAAAAAAGTTTCCTTTGAGTGGGGAAAAGGGAGAATGCAATTTTACTGGAGGATGAGGTGAATTAATAACATGGTGAGAGGTTGAGATGTTTAGTTTTCCTTACTAGACAATGTTTTCAAACATATAGAAAAGCTTGCAGATGAGTGGAACAAAGAGCAGGTCCATTCTTCAAAATGCCGATTGTTTAAAAGTTTTGCGTAAGAGAAAGTCTTGCACCATTTTGTCTTTAATCCAGTATGAACTTCCCTCATACAGTTCTCTAAAACACTCATTGGTGAAGACTTCTCTTGAAAGGAGCAGAAAAGCTGTTTTTCCTTTCTTTAGGAGCATTATCCATTGTTACCTGTGATGCCTAAGATTTCTGAAGAACCCCACAATTTTTTTTAAACTGAATTTCTATTAACAATGATAACCTTTTGCTGCCAGCAATTTGGATTCATTCTGCTAAAAAATCTCTATTACTTCTTCTATTTAATTTTTCAGCCACAGATACATTGGTATGTTAGTTTTATTTGGATTTTAGTACTTATATTAAACACTTTTAGAAAAGCCATTTTCAATGATATGGAACGTATTTCTTCTGGCAGGGCTTAAACTAAACCTCAGGAACAGGTTTAAATAAAAGATAAACAGGAAATTACATCCCTGCTAGCCCTACTGAGACAGATGATTAGCTCACACAATAGCATAAAATAGGTGAGGCTGAAAAAGTTCCACTTTCTGCCACAATCCCACAAAACACTCAGTAGTGAGTATCCCAGCTAAAAGACTGCAGAAGATAATGGTCCACAAAACAGAAGAACCTCTTCCAGATGAGCTCTTTAAATACTAAAACAGTTCTTGGAGGGGACAAAGATTGAAGTTATTGTTTTCTTCTCTGTAGATAGCTTCCACAGGTGTGGATGGAGAAAGTGAAATACCAAGCTTCAACAGAGCTGCAGACAGATTTCATAAGGATTTGGAATTGCTCTGCAAATGGTCCGACATACCATGAATAACATTTAATATTGTCGAATAGAGAGTTATACACAGCAGGCCAAAACTCTCAAATGTGTAGAGGTACAGATGAATGAACCATGATTCATCATCAAGACCATCCTGGAGTGTGAGGAGATAACTGGACTTCTTGTTGGCAAACAAATCTTACATTATAAAGCTGCAAAACCAACTTGGTGTGAGGTATCTAATAGCTCAGATAATGGTGTCTGGAACATCAGCACACACAGTTTCACTTTGCTGGAGCCTGCTCACCCAAGTCCGGGTGCTAATTTCCCATCACTGAAATTTAGCTTTTACATTCAAAATGCTGATAGTAACATCCTTATGCAATTTAGGAGTTGCAGGTTTTGCTGCTGTGCTTAAAAGCAGTGGACATCTCGTGCTGCATAAGCGAGTGATAGTCTGTAGTCATGCTTCTCCCACCAAGTGCTATTGTCCATCAGCTAAGTTCTGCATCAGAAGTTACTTGGAGGTTTCACCAGCCTAATAGTACAAGTTTTATAGCGAGAGGAGTTTTCAGAAAACCATACAGACAAACATCCTAACTCACCATCCTCATTATTACAATATGAAAAGATATACAAGATGTATAGTGGTACAGCATCTGAAAAGAAACTCCAAAGGCCCAAGTTTCAGCTTCATTTTGGGCTTTCAAATGTCTTTAACAGGAAAGCAATCCTATATAAGATGCCTGATTTGTTCAGCTAGGGAAGACAAAAAAAAAAAAAAAAATGGTTATCTTATTCATACTGCATGATCTGAAAACACTGTCTGACATTACCCAGGAAAGCACACTTTTTTGCCATTCCTTCCCCATCTCCAGCAAGATGAGTACTTAACCCATGGTTGTAGAACTTGAGATGGTCTCTTATGTGTTCCCCAGGCAAATTTTCATCATGGTGAAATAGAATAAAGGGAAAAAATGAGTAAAATAAACATATTGACCACAGAATTAGAGTTGCTGAATACGTGATATCCTTCCATAATGTTCTGCTGCAATACCTATTCCTATGGTATGTGTCTACCATAAATTCTGCACTTACCACTTCCCCAGTTCATATAACTGAGATCTCTCTCTAGTCCTCTACTGTATTGATCTGCACCACCTGATTTATAACGAAACCTCACAAAATCAAGCACTGCTATGTCATTTGCACTCCATGACATGATTCTGCTGATCAAATACAAGAAATAATGATATTTTACTAGTTTTGCTGTGGAGGCCTGTTTTCAAGAGCACCAGGAACAGAAAAAGTTCTATGCGTTAGTGATTTACAAAAGTTGGTATTCCTAAAGTTGGAATTACATGGCATGTATCTAGACTTTGAAGAGATGTTGCACTTGAGTAAATAGTCACCAGAGTAAACTAACTTTGCTTCCTTTTCTAAGCAGTTACTCATGAAGGGAAGTTCTTTCCTACTTATCCTCATGACCAAGCTGACAATTTTACAATTTCCACTACATTAATTAACCCTTATAATGTATAATATATAATATGACCTACAATTTAAGAGTATATTTAAGGCAAAGTAAGGATTCTGCTGAGATCAGGAAACCTGTCTCACCAGACGTAAGTCCACTGCCAAACTGACAAATAAGAGTCTATACAAAGTTTTGCTTGGGTAACAACTTCCTTGTAGGAAACAACGCTAAACAGTCTGATTGTGAAATCTTAAATCAAATATAATGTGTTGCTCTACACTGAAAGGTGCTAGTTCAATTTTCTGAATTACCCAGATTACCTAGGATATATCCAAATCCTCTGTGAGTAACCCCTGAGAAAATATTAAGTTAACATCAATCCCAGCACTGTATCTGTAAGTCTCAGAAACATATTTACACATTACTCCTGTAAACTCCTAGAAAATAAAGCATTTAAGTATATGCCTCTTAAGGAAGGGAGTAACTATACCATAGCAACGGCACTTGAACCTCTATTTAGCTCTGCTCAACTATAATCATGAATGCAAAGTTGAATTAGGATTTTGAATTTCACATACAATCGGGTTTAAGCAGTGAGACACATTTCCCAGAGAGACACGGGCTGACTTTCCCCTTCTGCAGTCCACAGTTTGCCTTTGAAGATTAGTAGAAATATAGTCAATAGTTCTGACAGATCTCGGACAACTGATCACTATTATAATAAGTACTGCCAAAGGTGTGTCTCTCATGGAGTGCTGTTATCCATCACGAGAGAAACTGTTCATGTTTTATTTAAAAACAAACCAAATATTTGCATAAAATTAAGATAAAAACTGAAGAATGAGTTCAGTTCATGCATTGGCACATTTAATTTATGCTGGATAGATATGTTGCTTATTTTCCTTCTTGGCTGTTTTAAAGAACTTTGAAATACACAGAACAAATACTGATTACTGAAGTGAGGCATATTTCCTTGTGTTATTGATGGAAATAAGCAATTAGAGCTGACTTTAAAATATTCAAAAGTAAAATGAAAAGCTTCCAACTCTGTCTTACAAAAATACCTTGGTACTCCATTGCAATAATAGCACACCAAGCAAATAACTACTCTAACTCTATTAGCATACCATGCTTGGTGCACCAAAAAGGCTTCAAGTATGGAGACTAATACAGAAAAATTCTTTCTTTACTCACTGAAATACTCACATACAGCAATTTACATTTTCACCAGGGAGCAGTATTTTGTCATTCTGCACAGTATCATTGCGTACTGTACATGGCTATAAGCACACCAACAGGAACTGCAATGTTATTTCCGTTTTTTGCACCAGTACAGAGCCTTTCTCTTTCCATGTGTCATGATTATTTTTGTCAGGCATTCAAATGTGTTTTCTTGGTGCCCTAAGGCAGTTAAAGCATTTAAGGAAAAGACTGACTGTACTTTTAAACTTGGAAACTTTCACATACACTTCGTTGTTCAGTGAGCCGCCCTGAAGAACCAGCAAAAGCCCACAGAAACATGACAGACAGATTCCCTGGCAATAAAGATAGTGACATGGACCGGATCCTTCATCCCAGTGATCCTGACACAAATCCACAGTGGTAGAGCTGTCACATAGGGCTCTCATATCAGTGTCAAGACCTGCTTTACTGCAGAAACTAAGGTAATTAAGTAGCCCCTTTTAGAGAGAGACTGTGAATAAAATGCCAGTTAGAAAATATAGCATTTTTATGGTGTTTTCCCTTGAGGGTTTTTAATATACTATAACATAGGACTGTCAATAAAACCTTACTGCTCTCTTTGATAAGGGGATTCAAGAGAATAAATGCTGCCCTACAAATCAACCCGATATCATTTTGCAGTTCCAGTAACAAAAAGAAATGTTCCCATGAATGCAAATACTGAAGTCAAAGTCCTTAACACAAAACATCATTTGTCACTAGGTAATATTTGAAAGGGATATGTTAATTACAAATCAAGACACCTCAGAAAATTCCGTGTGTTATGAGATAGGTGATAAGGGTACAAAGAAAAGACAAAACACGGGCAATGTAAAATGGGATTTTAAATTAAGAGTGTGTTGAAATAATCTGCAATGCAAACTTGAAGAGGAAATACAGCTTTTAGCAAAGGCTGGAGGAAAGCAAAATATTACTAGTACTGCAAAGTCTATGACTGGCCTCCACACACTCAGGTCAGTGGAAACTAAGATTTTCCCATGGAACTGAGGTGTAACAAAAGTTACCATCCTGCATGAGAATAAATACATGATCTTTATTTTTTTTCATTTAAGAAATAAACCCAAGATTTTTATAATAAAAATATCATTAGGTCTGGAAAAAATATGACGGCTTTTTCTTCTCAAATCCCATGTAAAAAAAGAGAAAGTAAACACTCTTTTGAAACAGAGCAGATGTGAGGTTTTTCTCCTATAAAACAAAAAGTCCCATCAGGACAGGAAGGACTCCATTTTCAGTCCTTCCCCTGCCAGAATCAGACAGCTCAGCTTTTTTTCGAGATTGGTGTGGTATTGTTCTGGTTTGTGGTGGGTAGCAATCTCCACTTCTGATCACCTTGAAGAGGCTGATTGGAAACGTTTTCCAAATAAAATTTCTTTGAAACCATCGTCTTCTTGTAAAAGGATTTGTTTTCTATGAATAAACATTTTTAATCAAATCTGTTTCTAAAACACCCCAGTCAGTTTTAACCATTAGTCAGCTTTAATAACTGGCAATGTCCTTCAGGATGCAGACTCCAGACAGCAGTGCTGGAGCAGAAAGCAAAGCAGAGCTGCTACAAAAATAATCCAAAGAAAAAGACCCAAACTCTCTCAATGTTTTATGGAAATGGTTCATCAGTGGAGCAGAACCCAGTTATCAGGTGTTCTCTCTTCAGTCTCTGTTTTTTACAACATGACTGATACTCAACTCAGTAGACACTTCCACAGTGGTTGGTTGTCCTGGCTTACCTACTGTGTATGATTCTGGGAACATAAGTGTATGGTATTACCAGAGCAGCATGAGGACTGAAAACTGAGCTTTCCTTTCACCTCTTTAAAAGTAGTGATAGACTGGTAAAAACATTCTTCAATTTGTAACAGATACAGCAAGTAAATGAAAAGGAAAGGGCGTACTTAGAAGATCTATCTTTAAGGTTGGCCCTTCTACACTCAGAGAGGTGGACTGAGTTAGATGAATTTCTGGGGTGCCATTCAGCCTGAAATATTTTTTAATTCTATGATAAATTTCAAACTACCAATAATCACACTGCCCTCTTAGTACATAACTACTTGTTCTCTTGTGTGAAATAACTCTGATAGAGATCAGCACATGATCATGAACACTGAAAGGAGAGAAAATGGCAGCTGGGTACTAGAAATAAGTTCCTAACTCAAACAGGGAAAAAGACTCCTACATGCTGTGTAGTCACAGCACCAGGCTGGTGTCCTGTCCATGTACTTTCCACTGTTTTCTGCTTCTCTGTCAGGAAAATGATCAGGACAACATTAACTCCTCTCAAAATCCCACCTTGGAGTTTTAATTAATGTGTTGCTGGCACATAACTGAAAATGAGCCTTAAAGAGGCTTGTAAATGAAAGAGGGAACAAATATGTGCTAAGGAATTCTAGATTAAAGTTAGCCCTTTTCCTCTGTCATACCCAGCCAAGGCTCGCTACATAAGTTGGTGACCCTGTGAATTCAGTGCCCAGCCTCCTAAATAGCTAAAGAGCAGGTGGATGGAAGAATAATAAATAAATTGCCGGTAAACACTTAACCATGCAATTTCTGAGTAGGTTATAAAAAAACACTTCAAAAATAAGCAAAACTGTACATTTCAAAGGTTAAAACTCCAGTGGATCAAGGTAAGACTATGTGACCTTTCAAAGACACTACCACTACAATATTTCAACTCATTTGTGAACTGCCTTTACAAGCTTTCAAAGCAGGCCATCCCTTTCTGAACATCCTATTCCCTTTCTCCTCTTTTCCTGCAGCATCTGCATTGCAGATACCTTGACAAAGAGCAGCTGTAGTGTAATTAATTACATCTAAAAATCACTTGTGCTCATTTTTCAATTTTGCTGATTTAATATCCTTGTTGTATGCCTAGAAACTTTTTTGAGAAGTATTACACATTAAAAAGCCTGTTAGTAGTTAGATAAGCTTCACCTAAGGTATAGATGAAAGACTAAATGGTAGATATGAAATGTTCAGACAAAACTATCTAACAAAAAGTTCAGAAAAAGACCCAAAACGGGAGACTAACCACAGTCTATGCTTTTTTGCAGCAGAAGGAAGTCACCACAGTTAATTGCAAATTTTTGTTGGTGATTCAATTATCCATTCACAACTGTAAATCTTTCAAAATAAAAGCACCAGGAATGATCAGGAACAGTGATAGTTAGGGCCTTGTACTTACAGGAATGGTGACAGTCTACAGAAGTCACAAGTAATTTGACCATAGATATTTTCATACAAAAGGCTGACTCTGCCTAGTAGTCTCTCTGAGAACTCTTTAGATGCTGAGCTGGAAGAAGCAACTGAAAAACTGAATAACATCACATCACTTGTCTGCCTTTGTTCCTGCTAAGGTGAATCGAAAAAAAATGGTGACTGCCTTGAGGTTGAGGACCAGATGCTTAAAAACTATCATTCCTCTCTTTCATCATTAGTATTTAATGGTAGTATTACATTTGTAATGTATCTCAGGGATTATTTAATATCAATATAAACCTAAGAGGGTAGCACTTGAATATATTGAAAACATTTGAGGTATCTGAGCCTTTTTTAAAAATTAAAACATTAACCCTGCAAACATGAAGTAGGTTTATAACTAACAGCCTTTCATCTTGTTCATCCTGTGTACTACCTCAATGTGACTTTATGTTATTTTTTCTCTCATTGATAAGGTAACCATTTGAATGTAAAACAAATCAATCTTTATCATAAAGTCCAGTGTTCCCAGAGTTTTTAAGGAATATGAAGTTGTATTTCTCAGGTTTGCAAAGACCTGAAAATACAAAAGGCCTGAAAATAGAAATACATTTTTAAAATAATGAACTGTGGTTTCACCTGCAAGTTTACACTTCTTTATCTTTCTTTTAGGAGAAATAGATGTATCAGGAAGAAAAATATAACGTTGAGTTTGGAGGGATTTTGTTGGATTTTTTTCCAAAATAGAAGAAATGTTCTTCCTTTATTTTTTAATGCACACTAGCACTGAAACAATGTCAGTGCTCTGAAGAATGGCTTGAATTGTTCTCCTTTATGCATAACTAGAGTATATCACACCTCAAACATCCTTTTACTGAAGGAAACAGTAACCTTAAACAGGGATTTAAAGAGATTATGTTTATGGTAAGAGAACTTTGTTCTGTTACATAAGCTTATGATGTTTGCATTTACACCTGTGTTTTAAAAAACGTAATGATACACTAAGAACCATAAGAGAATGAAACAAAGGAAGGGACAAAATGGGTTGTTGAGAAAGTGGGTCTTCATTTTGACTCAAGGAAGTCACTTTCTGTGGTTTAGGCAAACCAAAAAGTCTAAATAGGTACTAGTAATATGAGAGTTGAAAACAGGTTTGATGGAAAGCTTAAGAAAATAAAACCAGCTGTAGCATCAGTAAGTGAACCTTAAAAATAATATGCAGGGAATGCACACGTACGCCACCTATAATGACATTTTCATCATAGTCATGTCCAACATGTCAAGGTTGAATAATTAGAGATGTTCTTTTTCACAAGGAGTCAACCCCAAAATTTTATAAAATCTAAATAAAGATTAAAATATTTTAACATGTTTAGATGCTGTATGCTGTGGATTACTGACATGACACACACTATGCATCAGAGGAGACCTACCATCTATAATAAAGAAAGAGCAGGATAAATACTTTATGTAGGATTCAGTTCCAAGTCTCCTTAACGTAGAATAATTCAAATTTGGCTATTGGGCAGCTAATATACGTAGTCAAGTCAATGATTTAGTGACAATCTAGAGATGGGACTTTCTCAGTTTCGTTTTTATTACTCATCCATTTTGCATACTATGAATACGAATTAACAAAGAACACAGAACTCTGCAACTCCCTGTACTAGCCATAAGGCCTTGGGCATTCCTCTGGTAAAAGAGAGTCTTCTATCTGGACACCCTCGATACAGAAGATATTTGAATTTGGGTCTTCAAGCATCCTGTTTGCATTCACTGACTCCACCTTAAAAGGGGGGTGGGGAGAGGTGTCAGTGAGTTCAACTCAGTTTGCATTAGAGAAAACAAGCTCCCCTCCTTAATCATTCATTTCTAGTAATATTGTTCCATAAGATGGCAGCGTGAAAATTGTGCAGTCACATCAAATATTAAAAACTGAGAGTCTTCTTTAAATGAAGTTTAGTGAACTGGAGTAATTTATACATATCTCATACAAATGTCATGCTGCCCTTCTAGTAGAATTCTATGATTAAAAGAGGAATGTCTTTCCAAGCTGTTAACTTCCAAGCTTTAAAAGGAACAGGTTTTGAACTAAGTTCAGTTGATTAAATCTAAATATTTGGATGTTATCGTAACCAGCATGAATGTTTGCTGCATCACAATTAGTTTTCAGAGCTGTCTTTAGATTTGCATTTTCCAACAGAGACTTCTCTCCACTAACGTGGCAGTAGCCCTTCAATTTGGCCTTGCAATTACATGACAGTATGTATACCAATGCTTGAGATTCTCTGTACTGCCCAGAGTGTTTGCAAGACAGACACCTACTGAACTACCTTGAATGTAATCTTTAGCTCCTGCTGCAACAGCAGCTATCAATTGACTATTAATTACAGAGTATGAACTACATTTATTACTGGAAAAGTTGTAAGCACAAGCTGCATTTATCCTTTCTCTCTAAATATTTCAACACTGGAAAAAACAAAGCTGCAAAGAAACTTCAAGACCTGAAGGCACGTCAGGCCTCTGACATTATCAGATAGCTGTGACAATTCCACCAGTCTCTCCCCTTCTTTGTACTACACCAGCTCCCTGTCTCATTGGGGTAGGGCTACACTCTGTGGTATTTTGAATTCCTGTAAGAATATGAGTCACAGCCAGAATCCTCAAGATAAAACTCCCCTTCGCTGTGTCTTGTTAGTTAAAATTTTAATGGCACTGTGGAAAATCCTTGTAGAAAATAATGTTCTTGGAGACCCTTACCCATTAGAAGATGCTTCTTATTCTCTTGACATTTATGCAACTGCTCCAGCTGCTAACTTGTCCCTTCCAGGACATGTCTTACTACCCCTGGGATGCTCTGTGCAACATGTAGGGAGGCAGGTAGAGTCCCAGTGTCCTGGTTTATATGTTCACCATGCTGCTGCATGAAGACCATCTCGCTGGCCAATTTACTGTGAAATCATTCTTAAATCAAACCAGGTTTAAGTAAAATGCAAATAAAAGCATTTATAGCATTCAGTATACCAAAAATCTATGGAGACTTAAGTGAAGACCAGAAGAAAAAAGCACTATTAAACTACTTATGATTAAATTAAATCAGAACATCTTCCTCCCCCGCCAGCAATTTAACTTATAGTATTTCCTGACACATTGTTTTCTGGAGAGTCTATGTTTATTCATTAAAGAAATCCTGCTTCTTATGGTACATTCTGTCTTATACAGCCAACCTGGCTTTCTGAAGACTTGTAGAACTGAGAGAGACTAGATCTTTCTTTCCAAACCTTGGTCATTCCTTCCTGTTCATGAAAGGGAATAGACTTCACAGTGCACTGAATAATTAGGAGGAAGCAGAGGGTCACCGAAGAGGTCATATGAAATACCACAGCATGTCTTTTAGAAAGTTCTGTGGTGTGCCTGGGACAAACTCCAGAGATATTATTTTAGGCATCAGCAGCTGAAGAGGGAGAAGAAACAACTCCTCAAAGCAAGAATTAAATAAGAAGCAGGAATAAATCAAAAATAAAATAAAAAAAACCCATGCTGTAATTTCTGCTACTGAGCAATGTAGTCAATTTTGTACCTATGAGTATGCTGCTAAAAGCTCATAATCAATGAGGGGAAATTCTTCACTAAAAGTAAGCTTAAATAATTGTAATAATCCTGAATTTCTGCTGAGGAAGTTCAGAGAAATGAATAGTAAGCAGACCTAGCCAATACATGTTCAGCCACTAGAGAAAGTCAATCTCTTCAACAAGGCACATTGCCGGCTCTGACTCATCTGGAGCCATGTTCAGTCATTTTGGAGTAATTAGGGCCGTTTCAGACTAGCCCTCCTCCAATCTTGCAGCTGCTCCCTGGAACAGGCAGTAGCTGAGCATCTTGCGGAGCAGGTGATGAAAGAAGACAAGTGAAAGTGAAGTGAGTTCTGCTGACGAAATATGCATATCAAAACCCAGAGAACTGCTGTGGGAGAAATGGACATTCACATACCACAGCAGACCTGCAGCACATAGGAAACTAGTGTCAAGGGAAGGAGTGCCACCACTTACAGCTGGTTGGAGAACTGAAGAAGAAGGTTTTATGGGAATGCTGTTAATTGAGGAAAGAATTATGACTAAGAATTTGGAATCTCTCAATAAAAGCAGATCAGTAATTTCAGCACAGCAGGACATTTGGGGAGGAAAACTGATTGGGCGGTGTTTCATGAAGAGCGTGGTCTTCTTTGCTACAAAAAATTTGCAAGAACTACTTGTTCAACTGCAGGTTATATCTAGTCTAACATACCTAGACATCTGCCACTTCATGACTGTCCCACTCAGAAAAAATATAGAAAAAATCCTGGAAGCTAACAATCAAATTATCAAATTTTAGCAAATCACTCTTTTTTCCCCACCTCTTCCTGTCGTGATTCTCTCTATCCCTGATAACAGCAAAGGACTTCATATTCTCTTAGCTGCTCTTCAGTACATCCTGAGCTACAATGTGCTGTTGGGAGTTTTGATATAGGTCATTAAAAGGTTAAATTCAATATTATGATGAAGCATAGATATTCCTGGCTGATAAATTCTGTGGGGGGTTGTGGTTCCTTCTTTTTTTCATGGTACCAACAAAAAAAAGCAGTATCCAGATTGTCATACACATAGTTGAACCACCTTCTTCAACTCTGAAGGTTCAAAGAAGACCCAGACATGAGTGTGTAGTTCATGGATCTAGGGCATGACACCTGCCATCATCCAAGGGCCCCCAGAGCCCTAGGGCCATATTGGCAGTGCCTCATCCTGCAGAAGATCCTGTTGCAGCCACAACAAAAGAAGTTGTTGCTTATCAAGGAGTGAAAGATTGACCAGGCATTTCTGAAGCAAAAAGAGGAAAACTCAGCTAATTCTTAACACAGTTTCTGCAGAACGCTTTGGTGAAAAATGTACATATTGCTGATGTAGAATTAGAGAAAGGTATAACCTGGAGACCAGTTGGAGTTCATTTAATCAGGGGGGAATTAACATCTATGCATTAATGCAAAAATGAGTACTCTAAACTAGAAGATCAGGAAGAAAGGGAAAGGTACAGCAAATTAGGGGTGGGGAGTTGATACCAGAAACGCTGTTTAATGAACACTAATAATATATACGGATTTCGCAAGTGTGCATAAAATGAATAAATAAAGAGCAGAACAGTCCAAACCCAACCAAATAACCAATAAAACACACATAGCCCCCTGAAAAGAAAAACATTACATATATATATATATATATATATATATGAGGTGTTCTTTTAAACTTTGGAAATGGGTCTCAGGCAGACTCAGTTTGCATTTTGGGTGACCATTTGCTTAGAGAGAAAGAAGATATTACTAAAGGAAAATGAAGAAGAAAGGAAAACATAATACCATGTGATCTCTTTCTTTCTAGTGTTCCTCTGGAATTCCTAACAGAGATAATTCTGAACACGGCATATGGGATACACTGGAAATTTCTAGCTTCGAGACCTATTTGTAGCCAGTGGCAAGCACAGTAGCTAAACAGGCAGTCACTGTCCTGCCGTGTGCTCCTGGCAGTTGACCCTGTCTTGATTTAACTTATAAAGTGGTCTGACACAATGTTTTGCTTAGAAAATCTCAAACATTTTCAGCTTGGATGGTTACAATGTCTGAAACTTTCTCCAGAGAGAATGTTCTACAGTTTGGTTGCTGTGACAATGGGAACTACACCAAGGAATGGAGTGGAATGGAAGTTGGACTCAGTACCTGGAAATGAGTCCCCAAAAATCAGCCAATCAGAGCAGAGGAGAAGTCACACATTAACCAATCTGGGAATGCTTTGCCTGGCATTTTGGAGTTTATCAAGACAAAATACCTCAACAACAGAAGGATGACTCAGAAGATCACCGCTGGGTTTAAGGATGGTGAAATACTCTCTCTCTCTCTCTTCCTCTTTTCTCTCTCTGTCTCCCCCTCATTTGCTCCCTTTCACTTACAAGCCAACGTCTCCTTTCCAGTAGCCACAGCCATAGCCTCAAACAATATGTCAAATGAAAGAAATTGTTGAAAAAGGTTGCTGGTGCAGTTTTACCTTAACTTGAAACAACTGGAATTTAAAAACCCTTTAGTACCTTTCAAAGGGACCAAACAAATGGGTTACTGTAAGCATTTGTGCTCACCTCGTTATGTGTGTCTGAGCCTCTTGCAGGCATGATTCAGCCTCCAAGAGCCTGGATAGCAAAAATAGCGGCCCTAGGAGGATGGAGGAGAGCACAGCTGGCTTTTTTAATCTCAGGATTCATTATTCAGCTTGTGATGTAACGTAGCTTTGCTTTGTCTCAGGAACATTAAAACAAGCACCCTAAACCCAACAAAAAGAAAACTCTTTTAATTAAACAGAATCATTTTTCTCTGCCTATGGTCTGTATATATTAATTTTTGTGCTGGCTGATTTGCATGTATATAGTTAAAATGTATTTGGTACAATGCCTCTATGCACAGAAAGACATCTGTTGCATTATGCAAGCTGTAGAACTTGCTGTCTCAGGGTAAGCAAAGTCCAGTTACGTGCTTCCATATTCTGGATCATCTGGGAGCCACTGCAAAACAGAATGATGAACTATGAAATTTTTTTGTGGTTTATTTTCCTCTTTAGAGGAAAGGCCGCAGGGTCTGGGAAGAGAACCCTGAAAAGAAGGAGACTACTCCACTGCCAGCATCAAAGGCCTTCCAGATGCTCCCTTAGGGAGAACTCAGAAGGCAAAGCCTGCTTCCTCTTGGACTAGGGCAGGCCACGGGAGGGCTGCTTACCCACAGTAAGGTCTCATCAGGTTTGCTTCTCCAGCTGAGTCCTTAGGCGTCATAAGCACTACAATTCTGCTCTGACATTTTCCCAGAGAAGAGCTGTTTGGCCCTTGGCCTCTTCATTTCTCCTTTTCATAACATGAGACAGATGATACACATGATCTGCTGGTTTTCAGGGTGGGCCATGCCACTTTCTGAAGGGAGGACCAAGCAGAACCCTTCACCAAGAGCAGATACCATCATCCCTTTTCTCCAGGAACAAAAAATCTTTGGTTTATTGCTCTTCGGAAGAGCATCTTTCCTACTCTGATCTCTTCATTAAACCATTCCTTTAGTCCAAAAGAAAGTGATAATTATATTAACATAATGGGCAGATACTGCTCTGCTCTTTTATAATTTTCTGAACAATCAGCATCCAAAGCCCACTGACAGCCATTTGATAACCAGTTGAGTCAGCACTTTTAAAGGTCAAAATTTTCCATATAGCTCAAATCAAAGCTGAGACTTTCAGAACTGCATACAGAGGTTTCATTTTCAAACAGAGGTATTCAGTGACTAAATTTATCTCTGGATAAATTCGTAAGGACTGATTCCTAGCAGATCAACCCACCTCTCCATCTCTCCTGCTTGTCTAGATAGCCAGAAACGCTATGGAGCATACCTGCTCCTCAGGGGAATACCCTCTTTGTCATTCAAGTTTAGAATTTAAGAAGTGTTCAAAGACCACAGCTGCATTTTCAATTGCTCTGTGTGCAGAAGCTTCTAGTGCCTGAGAGCCACAGCATGCAGGTTATGTGGCACAGATTCCTCTCCGAGAGCAGTTCATTAACTCTATCTAGGAACACCTAAACTACATAGTTTGGAGAAGTGCCGCAGGCCTTTCTGGTCACTCTCATATCACAAGGGATTTCTCTACCACCCCCATTGCTAACAGCTACCACACGTCTACTGCTTCCTCGTGTTGTGGAAGAGGCAGATAATGTGTGACTGGTTTTATATATCAGTAGAGTTTGGAGTCTGTGGTAATTAAGTAGTTTACCTCAGGTTTCCTTCATTTCAGAAGTCATCCACTTATTTCTGACATGATCCCAGAAGTAGCTTATGACTGTTGAAACCTGAATTTCAGGCAAGTGTCCAGGCTTCTTTATCTAAACTAACATTTTGGAAACATACACATATTAGCAGAGGGTACCTACATGAATCTGTGGTTGTTTGCTCTAATGTTTCATGTCCTAGTGACACAAAAGCAACACGTAGAGCTAGACAGAGATAATCTCTTTTCTGGATGAAAGCTGGAAGTAAGAAACATCACTTCAGGAAGTAGGAAACATCACTCCAGTTACAGCATTTACATATTCTATTCATGATATAACAACAGCCTGAAGGAAGAAAGGGAAAACTGGGGAGTTACCACAGGAAGACAAAGAATCTGCATTCTCCTGCATACTCATCAGCTTTGCAGAGATCGCTAGCACCAGACTGAAGCGTCTCACCTTTGAAATACTGTTGGTTTTGTTTTATTTTTAAATAAAACATTGGGTTTTTTTAACATGACTATCATCTGACAAACAGCTTCTGGACATGTGGACATGGACCGATCAGTCTGTGCATGATCAGCGGTTTTTGTGTCAACAGACAAGTCCTTGGCAAAACTCAACAGAACAATCAGAAAGTCTGTAGTTATTGCATACCTGGGATTCTTCTACTGATAAATTCTTCTTCTACTTTTGCTGTTCAAAAGAAAAGGTGCATCCCTCTCAGTTACCTATATTTCAGCAGGGTCTCATGAAAAAAACAGAAACAGAAAATAAAGATCTTTGGGTTCTCAGTTTCCAGGCAGGTTTACACCTTGTTCTTAGGGAAAACAAGTGTTCAGTGTCTACTAAAAAAAGATCCAGAAGAGGCTGATTATCTTTCAGAAGTGAGGAATGAACTGCCTTACACTTAATCCTGAAAGCTCTATACATGCTTTTACTCCAACAGTATGTGAAGAGTGTTGAAGTGCTAAACACTCCATCGAGGAACCCAAAAGCAGATTCTTTGTTCCCTGTATTTCTAACAGTTACAGAAAACAAACTGTGAAAAGGAGAAAGCAGTGAAAATTTAATCTTAGTCTGGTACCACTCACTACTGATGTATATGGAAGCAGACAACTCTTTGTCTATACGCGCCATCTAAGCAGCTGCAATAGTGTGCATTCCTTGTGGCTGACAACTTCAATTTTCTTATCTCCAGGCCAGGAAACTTTCTGGATGAATGTATGTACAGAACACCATAACCTGACACAGGAGTGGCTGTGACTAAGATAAAACAAAGATATTGCTAACAATTTGCAGAAAAGCTCTTAGGCTACATTTTTTAGAGTATTTTAAAAGGATACAAAGGTGCATGCACTGAGGCACAAGCATCTGGCAAAAACTTTTTCCTGATGTGTGTAAAAGCCAATCAGGTCAAGCATAAGGATAGAGGAGCATTTTGCAAAATAAATCCTGATAAATATTGTAAAACAAGGATGATCTAGGAAGATGTTTAGATCAGCTAAGCAGCTGTCAAACTGTGAAAATGTTTGTAAGGGAGATGCCAAGAAAGACTCAGAAGAAGCAAAGAAGAAAGCAGTGACTGGAGGAAGATCACTTGTGCCCTGGAGTTTCTAAATCTCTTTGCATGAGAAAGCATAAATGTTCACAGTGAGAGAAAGACCTGCTCTATTGCCTTGGTTTGTAAAATAGGGATTTTCAGGCCTGGAGAAACAGAAAGATGACTGCTGGTACAATTTGAGTGGTCTTTAGAAATGCCCTTTAGAAAGACCATGGAAGGGCAGCAATTTCCAGTCAAAGCAATTTTCAGTCAGAGATCGTTCCATGTTTATTTATAACAAACATGCACACAAAGTCCATTGGAGACCTACGAGGAGAGGGCAAATTTCCTTATTTCAAACAAAATTTGAAATATTAATTAATTCCCAAATAATGCTCTCTGTTAAATTTCTCAGGCATTCCAAGGAATCTGGCACTACATGATCAGGAAAAATTAGCGCTTGCTCTCCCTCTTTATCAATTTCTATATTTTAAAGTAATCTTTTCAAGATAAAGCAAAATTTTTCAATCTGAGCTCAATTTTTTATTGCTTAGATGTTCTGTTCCTCCATTCCTCTTACATGTGCCTTTTGTCATTTTGTCAACCAGTTAGAGTCTGCCAAAAGACTCAGATTATGCCAGCATGCAGGAAATTTCTTTCAACAATGAACTGTCAGATGACCTCTGACTTGAGTATGTACAGAAGATCCTATTGCATGAATATTCTTTGTCAACGAACTCTTAAATCTGTAGCTACCTTGCTATATGACTGCCAAAGAAGAGAAAGAAATAAAGATAAACAATGCCATTGAAAGCAGGCTGTTTACACTGAGTAGCCCTTTAAGCATGATTATTTATCACTAAATCACAGGAAAATATTAACAGGTTACTAATCCAATAGGATAAAAGTTTAATAATAATTTGAAGCTGTATGAATTGAAGATTTCGATCGTTCAGCATGCCAAGCGCAATCTTACTGCTGCCATCTCTTTTCCACAAAGACATTTACAAATTGTACTATGAGGTTAAATATTTCCTCCTCCTCGAATATCTTCTGATATTCTACTTGAATTAAAGCATCAACACGGCTGGCATCAGCTACTAACCACTTATTTGCCCTGTGGCAGTGCATTAAGGAAGTGAAGCCATCATTGATTCCTTGCATTTGGCTCCATTCGACTCTAACTAAAATTGGTCTACGTGCCCCAAAGGCTGTACAGTCTAAATCATGGAGGGGAGGCCATCAATTTCTGTGCCTTCTGCAGCAGATCCTTGGACTTAGATAAAATAGCATTTTATCCCAACAGGGCAAAGATCTGATCAACCAAAATGACAGGAGAGAGTATAAGAAGTAAGGGTTTAATTCATCGTATCATTTTAAAACTACCACACATTTGAAAGGCTATTTTGCACACTTATTATTGTTGTTATAGAGATACATATGGTCAGCTAATGCAACAGTAGCAACAGGATCTAGACAACACCAGGGTTAAGACCAGAAGATACTAACACTCTGGAGGCACGATGGGCTGTGCCATCCTACCAACTTGTAGTCTACACAAGGTATAGTCCCACAGTTTGTAAAAGTTTTCCAGGGAAGCAGAAAAAATAATGAAGATTTTTAGTCTGATCCTGACCTTAGAGCATGATACTTAGTAAATTCACCACAAGATACAGAATTGCAGTGGTCAGCCTACAAACAACAGATCAAGCTACGGCAGGTTTGTTTCGATGGCCAAGAGCTATCTGATTGTTTACAAGAACTAACGGTGTGTGAATTAAAAAAAATATTAATTTCATCCATGAGCACAAACTTCATCCATGATTAATAACACTCAATGTCAGTCAAAATTTGAAAGTCCTTTGAACTGAGAATAGCTGGGCAACTTAATTTCGAGATCACATAAATTACGTCAGTATATAAAGTATATATATAAAGTATATGAAAAATATTAGAACAGGAGCCAATCAATACATATGAGAGAGAAAGAGCAAGAACTGAAAAAACTGATTCAAATGTGATATTTTTTCTGATAAAATTTCAAGAAAGTATGAAAGAAATTAAAGGAATAAACCTACCAGTTCTCAAAAAAAATCCAGTTAAATTGAACAGTTTTAATATATGAATACATAGGACTGGATAAACCACATCAGGGAAACCCTGAGAAAACTTATCAAATTGAAAGCTAAAATCAAAGGAAATTATGTCAAGGAAATTATTGCAAAGCAGTGAATAGAACTATTTGAATTTGAATAGAACTATTTAAGTTTGAATCAGAAACTGCCTTTAAGTCCCTCTTAACAGTTAGTAAGATTATGAGACTTGTATATGTACAAACAAGTCAATTGCGTTAAGAATAATTGATTATGACAACTCGTGACTAAATAAGTGTTAGGTGGTGGTTGAGGATAAAATACTGCTTGCTAAAATACATTGACAGTCAAGCACCCAAGCACTTTTTAAAGAAAAACTGCCTTGTACTCAGAAAAATTCAGGGTTTCCATAGCTCTCCACATTAAACCTTTTTCCTTTCACCTTTAGCTTTATTCCCGCATTGACTTATTGAAGAACCCAATGATATTTAGAAAACTACAAATGTTGCCCTGGCAGAGGTGGAGGGAAGGTGAAAGACTGCTATGGCATCATTGCTCTCAGAAAATCTGGGAAAAGGATAGGGTATGATGAACGCAGCTTTGGAATCTTCTGAAAAACAAGAAAGGATCAGACAAGCTATCCCAGTGTAAGTACTAACTGAATTTCCAAATTTCTAACCTGTTAAATTAAATTTCCAAATTTCTAACTTATTTCCAATAAATAATTAAATTTCCAAATTTCTCAGAGAGCAAAGTAATGCTCAGAGTGTGAAGAAACTGCTTATATACCCATCTCTGCTCTCCAACCCAGAAAAACCGTACTAGATGCGGGAATAACTAATGATACAACAGACTTCAAATGGAGACAGGGAATTACTGTGGGAGACCCTATTTCTCACTGTGAGCCCTGGCTTCAGCTTCCCTCGCAGAAGGAAAGCTGCACTTAGTCCTGGTCAGTACTTTCCTTCTCTTCACAACCCAGTAAAGAATTACTTTTCAATTTCTTACTATAGACAGTGAATGACACAGGCACCAGAAACATGCCAGCACAGAGTGATGTATTTCTACAAAGCAGTTCAGACCCGTTAATGAACATTTCTCACAGCTCATTAATGAAATGCTGACAATTACCTTGGCCGCTCCCTCTTTCCCCAGTCAGGACTGCAACTTCATCTCTATAAATCACAAGATTAGGCTCAGCCCTGACTCAGTGAGGAGAGGCATGTCTTCCCTCAGACAATGTAATTTTGACTTTTGTCTAGTCCACCTATTTTCTGGGTTATGCCACATGGTCCTTGTAGGGAACTACTTGCAGTTTTCTTCTGGATGGACTTCCAGAAGCATCCTGTCAGGTGCGCAGGATGTGACAGGGAGCACATCTCAGAGAAACTGTGGATAACATTAATAAAAAAGTCACGCAATGTCATACCTACTCCCGTAACTGTTATCCCAGATATTGCAGAAAATGTATGTCAGGCTTCTTCCAGTATCGTTGTGCCCTCTATGACACACAGACCTCAGAATAGAACTTTCCATTGGGATTCTCCAATAAATACAGGAAAGAATTCCCTACGATGACCAGTCTCCTGATTAATAATCCATTGCAGTGAAATGGCCAAATGAGAATGACAGTCTGGTATCCATTTCCTATAACATGACAAGAATCAGGAGCTGGGGGCAGGGGATGAGGCACTGCAGAACATTGTACGTCTTATTGCAGTTTTGACTTCCAAGTAAATATGATCCTAAAATATCAGAGTCACAAAAAATACTGTTGGAAGAAACACAAAGAAGCCACCATGACATAGCATGTAATCATCACTTTGTGCAATGTTCATTGACTTGTACAAAATGATGAAAGTTTTTTCCCTGGTGAGAAGTTGAAGTGGCACATGCCTATTTATAGCACACAGAGATAGAGAGAAAGAAAACCTATATATCTGTACAGGCATCCTGAATATTTTTGGTTAAAGAGAACAGAAATAGATGGCAAACTAGTTAACACATTTACTTGATTCTCCCATTCAAAATGTTTCCTTCATTTGGAAATAGCAGAGGACACAAAGGGTCATCCTTTATTGCAGAACTCAATGTACTCCATATATTTCAGTTTGCACTTTGGTTGCCTTGGATGTCTTTTTCTTTTATAAATTTCCTTCAAATGCCATGCATATAAATGATCTTCAGTTCCTGAAAGTTTATGCTCATTTTATGCAAATATTTAATCCTCTTAAATAAAACATGAGCTCGTACTGTACTTATTGTCATAAACACTTCATTAAAAACAGTCCGTGCCAAGCTATGAGTACAGGTGACTGTTCTTTAAGTAGTATCTGACACATAAATTTGATGGGAAAGTGGTATTATTTATGTCTTTGAAACTTCCCTTTGAAGATCTCAGCACTCTCTTGGGTTTCTGATCACACACGTGGTTTAACGAGTCCCTAATGATATGGGTAATGGAGACAGAAATTCACTGGTCTGCTGGAAAATTTTTGGGTTCAACAAGTGCCTAATGCAAAGCCCCATTTTTCTGATCCCATGTGCCAAAAAAGTCTCAGTGTCCTTCTCGTCCTATTATATCTTGACTCTGTTTTCCTGTAATAATGAACATTTTCCTCTAATGCCTAAATGCATCAAAATAGTGATCCTTCCACTATCACATACACCTTTACAATGCTGTTGAGTTAAAATGAACTATGAAAGAAAAGAAACCAGATACAAATCTCTTAAGCCCCCAGACACTTAAAATTGTTCAGAATGGACAAGAAAGTTGCAGCATACAGATACACTCCTTTTCTAGTAATCTGCCATCCAAGATAGAGTTAGACTGCAAAAAAGTTATTGTTTAAATAAGACTCATGCCAATCTTACTATAATAAACTCATTTGAGCATTTCCTTCCAACTAATCATTTATCCAACCACAAGAAAAAACAAAACCAGCCCAAACTCAAACACCTTTGGGCAACAGGGATCGCAGTAAGGAGGGATGAAATTTTCAGAAGCTGAGGTTTCAGGAGGTAAGCCTCAACACTTTTGCTTGCATTTCACAAATATTATTGAAGTTTGAACTTCATTGAACAACAAGAAGTTTAAAAGAAAAGGTACTTTGAAGCTTTCACATTATAATTAGACCAAAGCTTTTTGCTGTAGGCAGTTTTAGTTCCATGGCATTTTCTCTCATGGGTCTTCTGAAGCATTTTTCTGTTCCAGTCTTTACCTCAGCTTACATTCTATTACCCAAGTACAACCATCCTTCAGAAAAAAAAGTGACAATATTTCTCCTCAGAATCATTTCTCACTTACTTGAAATACTGAGGACTAGAGACACTGAACTTCGCAGGCTGATACACTGCAATTCAGGATTTAGCCCTACTGGTAATGACAACATGCCGTCAGTGAGGCTGTAATGAACAGAGCAAAATGATTTCATGAGGTCCCACTCCATAAATCACATGAACAATTCCAGAAGGGTGAACCACAGCACAGAAAACTGCAGCACCTGTCTGCTGGCTATGTCACAGCTCTGAATATACTTATATGTGTCCCAAATACTGAGGACAATATTTTTACCTTTTAGAAACTGCTGTACACTCAGAAGCCTGTCTGTTTTCTTGTCAGAAGATTGATTTAATAGTAGAAGAAGGAGGCAGAAGCTCAATAGATATGATGGCATTATTCCATTACGTGCACACTGTCTAGGTTCTTTAATGAAAGGAACTTCATAGACACTAACTTTGCCACTAACAGCAGAAGACGATCATGAGCCAAGAACTAGTTTATTAAGATAAGGGATTTTCAGGTTTACTGAAACACTGCACTAAGCAACGCTCAAAATTCATTTTGGATTAGTAACCTATGGTGCCGACATCAAGTGTCTTTTTGCTCAATGTAAAAAGTGACCTTTGAGTTTACAGTTCCAGTTCAGTAGATATTTTTGAATGCATCATTTGAATCCAAAAATGTTCTCAGCTATACTCAGAGTGTTTCATTTACATCTCAATATTAAACAAACTGTTGACTATAGATAAAGTAAAAGTAATTTAGAAGTCATATGTGAAATGAGTGAGTAAAACAAGAGGTTTAGCTTGTCCACAGCCTCCTCTAAACCACTGCTGCCACCAGCTACTCAACATTTCTGTCCATGTACCATCCCATCAGCTCCAGAAATTTGATTAGCCTATCATGCTCCTAAACTTAGAGACCCCAACACCTGGCAGCAAGTCTCATTTTGGTTTGGTTCTAGAAATTCCCAGTGCTAAGCAGGGATGACTCTGAGCTCTGCAGATCACTGCTAAGAACTCGCAACATTCTACCTGGCATAAAGCAAACAAGATTTTCCAGCTCTCCCACGGGTCTCTGGCTGTGGTGGGGAATGAACAGGAGTAAGGAACGAAATCTCTGACCTTGTGACTGACTAGTACTATATCTTTCTCAAGCACCTTCACCTACTGCTTTCTCTACACCCCCCCATGTGGCTAGCATCCTTCACTGCAGCATAGGTTAAGCTAGGAAATGTATATTTGCAGTGCCTTGCATGGCCAGTGGCAGAATTCCCATTTTTGGAAGCCTATTGAATGCCCATCCAGAAGTCTCTGTTTGGACCTTTAGTGTCCTAATACCAAGCCTGAGAAAACAATGCTGTCAGGAAGTTAATAACTGGAGCTGCTCAAAGCTAGTGATTTTGTACTTTGTACTAGTTCCCTCTGTTTTCCATTCCCATTTCACCTCTCCCTCCTCTTCTCTTCATCTCTCTTTCTCTCCCCTCCTCCTTCACTTTCTGCTCTCCCTTAGCCTTCCCTCCTCTCCTCTTTTACCCCTTCCTTCCTTTCTTCCTTCCTTCCTGGTCCATGAAATCTGAAAATTTAGAAAATGGAAGATGAGAAACACAAAATCCAAGGTGCTTTTTTTTTCTTTTTTTTTTTTTTTAAAAGACAGAATTAGCCTCTCCTGTGTCTCTTACTTTAAAAATCTAGAAGCTGTTTGTTGCAAACACTTCCCTTTCTGCACTTTCTTCCACTTCCCTAACTGGATTTAACATGATACCACTAGTCACATCTTTAATCCCAAGGGTGGAATCTTCTAGCACTCCACCTTACAAATTAGGATGTGCTCCAGTGGTACCTCACAACACCATTTCCAAAAGAAAGCTTCCCATTTTGTGGATGATAACTCTTCAAATTCAGGTAACATCACATGGGAAGCATTCCTCAGTAGTTTATAGGGTGATCAGCTGAGATGAAGAGGTCCTCTTAGAAGAACATCTTTACTGTAATTTTCTCCAGCTATATGGAATCTACCTACAGGAAAGCTAAAATCTTCTTATGCCTCTACAGATTTATCTGACCTATATGAATTGCAGTCTGTTTTTGACCAGAAGAGGCTTTTTGACATTGTTTTACATTTTCATTTGATTCTATAAGTGGAAATTTTCCTATATGTTCCCAAAGGAACATTTAAAATAGTGCCCCAGAGAAAACATGAATAATTTATGATTTACATGAAATGCATGTTTTTCTACAAGGTTAAAGTTTGCTGTTGAGCTAATTATTTTAAAGCTGTACACCTATCTTCTACTACTTTGACTCCCACTGTCTAGTACACCTAGCTCTTCCATGCTAAATAAATCACTGCTCTCCAGTAACCCACTGAACTTTATGGCAGATACAGACCTTGTTAAAAAATTGAAGTCAGAAGTATAATGTTGTGTCACATGGATTAGGTTTATTCACAGCTAAAGTGTAGAATCACAGAATCCCTTAGATTGGAAAGGACCCTTAAGATCACCAGGTCCAACCATAAACCTAACACTACCAAACTCACCACTAAACTGTCTTCCTAAGCACCACAACTACAATTGTCAATGACTGCACATTCAGAAAGGATTATTCAGATTACTTGTAAAGATACTCATATTCAAACTATTACAAAGTATGTAAGGTGGGAGAAAAGCTTTTTGATATGGTGCTTTGTATAGTATCTAGTGATACAGCACATGAGAAAACCCAAATAACAAATACGCAACAACAATTACTTTTGATCCTTTTTGTTAACTATATGACAAATGTGCAGATACATGCTATGAATATTGCTTGGCAGTCTGACACACACCACAAAATGATGGAGTTTAGAATTCCACGACAACATCTTACACCAAAAATCTAATACCTGAAATCCAGTTTTCACATATGAATGAATGCTGAAAGAAAGTACGGAAATACTCCAGCAAATGCTATGCTGTGATAGCCAGGGTAGTATCATCTGCAGGGTTTAAGCTTTTAAAAAGAATCTAAAGTTTCTTTACTATATTTCCCGGTTTTGTGTTAGAATGGTTTTTCCAATCATTGAAATATATCCAATCATTAAAATACAGTTTTAAATGCAGAACACAGGCACATTCCTTCTTAACAGTTTAGGAGACTAAAAATTGGTGGTTAAACATAAAAAAGGGTAATGCCAGAATATTAAAAGCTATTCTTAATCTGCAGAATTTTGTGGGAGATTGATATCACTTTTTTATAAGGAAGAATATAAATGACTAAACAATGAAACCCTCAGTGTCTGCAAATGATCACTAATCTGATTTTTGTTCTGAACAAAAGAAGGGAATCCTTTAATGTGTTTTAATATTGTTCTCAGCTGCTCAGCTATTATTCAGAGGGAAAAAGACAATCTGCTGCTACTCCAGATTTATAAAAAGTCACTAACTATGAGAAATGTCTTCTATTTCAGTAATTTTTAGAGCTGTGATCAGTCTGCCAAGACTTTTTTTCATATAGGTGTATAGTTCTACTTATATGCAACAATTTTCTTCATCCAAACAAGTGTTGAACTGGACTTTTCTCTTTACATTCTTTTTTAAAAAGATGGATTCTAATTGCCCAGTGAAAATGAAAGAGTGCAGAACTGTATTCATTAAGATGAGACTTTCTAATAAATTCTCCAGCTCTTTCTAGGAAAATGTTCCATATCATAAAATGTCTCAGGTGTCCAAAATTATTTTGTATCACAAAAACAGTTTCTAAAGGAAATTAATAAGAAACAGGCAAGGTTTGCATTGTTGATACAATCACAAATTTCAATTGAAATGTGAATATTTTCAAACTAAGATTCAAGAAATCAATGAGCCAGCTTTTACATCCAAACAGCTAAGCATGTACTCAACAGCAGACATTCTCTGAGTAAGCTGTCTCACACACATTTCTATGTTTAGATAAAGTGATCATTATTGAGATTACAGTAGTGTCTTGCCATGCTTCCCTGGTGCCATGAAGAATTGTCAATGTGCTGTTGAGAATAAATTAAATTAGTGGGAAATATGGGGAGGGGATTCACAAAGATCTGGAGGTTTCATGGTCAAATATGCTACCTTCATTGAGTCATTCTCCTGTAAACCACATGATTACTAAAACAAAGCACTTAGAAGCATCATTAGTGCATAACAACTATGCAACATGGTTACTGGTTGTACTACCACATGAAGAAGCACTGAAACAAAATCTAAGAAGGTAATATGGAAAGGCTGGAAACAAAAAACTGTCAGCATGCTGTGAAGAAGTGCTGTGAAACTGTGAAGACAACGTGTACAGGTTGAAAGCATGTAGGAATATGCAAAGAAAATGTACCTGGCAAAAAAGGAAAATTATTCTTATCTATGAATAAAATATCACCTAATGAGTTAAAAATGTAAATAGGAAGCATTAGAGAAGACTTGGGACTGAGAAGCATAATTTATGAAAAACAGAGTTTATAAAAAGGATGGGTATTTCTAAGCCTTTTAATGCATCACTACAAGGAGCACAAAGAGAACTTAATCTATATTTATGTACAAAAAAAATGAAAACTTTGTTTTATTTATACTCAGTTTTCCTTTAAGTTGAAGTTTTAAACAAACCAGAAAAGTAGATGCTCTAAATTTGTCAAAAGCAAAATCTAGAAAAGTAGATGCTCTAAATTTGTCAAAAGCAAACTCCAGTTAAACAGGAAAACACACCTTTTTTAAAAGCCTTTATGCTTTCAACAACTGGCAAAAAACTTAAGGGCAGATTCCTGTTTTTAACAATTCAAGTAACAAACCACTATCCCTATTTTATTTTCTTTAACAGTATCCAGAGCATAAAATTTGTTCCCCCCTTACTTCTGGGTCAACAGCCATTGATGTGACTGAACATATGACACAGGCACTGACAGGAAAGTCAGGGAAGAACGTTTATGCCACAGGCCTTTATGCCATTCTTATCAGGAGACGACCCTGCAGAAAGCTTCACGCTTTCCCAATAGCATACAGTCCCTTGAGTTACGGCCACACCACATGACACCTAATTCTCTTCTTTCTAGTATTCCTTGGTGTCCACTGCCACCTGTGTTTTATCTCATGTGTTTATCCCATGACTCAGTATTAGTTCAGTTTGCACTCATTCCTAACTAATTTCAATTAATGCCAGCTTTTTCACCACCTGTCAGCAGTCCAGTTCCAAACCAGCTTATCCTTACACCATTTTTTTTAACTTCAGTTGACTGTTTTTCATAAAAGAGATCTCTTCCAACCCTCCTTGCTTCTCACTGCTTTGTGCTACTGTCTGCATACAGCAATCTCTCTAGGGTAAAAACTTTGGATAACAGCTCTAGTGGACATAAATCTTCGTGCTTCTGTTGACTCCAGTCTAACCACTGAGATTTACATCAGCTCAGAGTTGTGTGTATGAATTTCAGTGCTCTTTAAATATCATCTAAGAGCATGGATCTGCATCCATTTAAATTTGTAGCAACAGTTAATCGGTGAGGAGTCACGTTTTAAACAGATGCCTGCATTATTGGAAGTAAAACAAGTTGCCTGAAATATCTACATTCAGCACTCAGCTGAGCTGACTATTCATGCCATCAAGTGACTTTTATGACACAGGGGATAATTTTCACATAAAAAAATACATACTTTACACAGCACATTAGCCTCGTAATATCAGGGAAAAGGCATACATTAATAGATCATGATGATGGCCCTTAATTTTTTGTTTGAAATAAATTAAAATATGCAAAATGCATTAAATATGACTGAGATTAGTTTTTCCTAACATAGAGAATTTTTATTCCAATAATAAAAAGAAACAACCCCCATCAACAATTATTTTTAGTGTATGTATGTTTCCAATGAATATCACAGATGCTGGAACTGAAGTCAGCTCTCATCCACACCTGGAGGAAACTAGAATTCAGCAGAACCTGAACTCTTTGGATGTCAGTGTAGAAATGTCAGTTTAAGCATATTGCAAATCAGTTATTTAACCTCTATAGGGCTGCTTAAAATCTGCAGACAAGTGAAGAAGTAATATTAAAAGAAATTCATCTGTAATTTGAGAAATGCAAATTGAAACATCAGGACTAGATTTCTTATATGCTAACCCATCTCCTATTAGGTTATATATTTAAAAGGACTGCACAGATCTGTGGGGAACAACTAACTAAACAAAAACACAACCACTATTTGATGCAGTTAGACTTGAGTAGCAGAGCATAAAACAGTAAAAGAAATAGAGAAAGGTTGTTTAAATGCCAAGAATTAAGGAAGAGAAAGTAATTGGCATGCATAATGATAAAATAGTAGGACAGACACACGGGTGTCACAAAATCAATGAAAATTAAACCAATTTCCATGGTAAGTCTTCTGCACTGTATGGAGGATCTCAGTTCCACTGGAGTCTTCAACTCCACTGAAACTGAAACTTAACATTGTATAAATAGAATCCATTCCATTTGCTTTTTCATTTTAAGCCTCTAGTTTAAGCTGCTTCTAAGGACCTGCTTCTCTGTGGAAACTGAGGTTTCCCAATGCCCTGAATGTCTGATCTAAAACATTGATATTAGTTTACACCAAGAGACGCTTTTATGAATTCAGGCAGAAAGGAAAGCTGTTGTTTGAGAGAGCCTCCCCTATTCCAGAGCCAAAGATAGAAGTGTTGGCATGCTCAGTCAACGTACATCAGCAGCAGACATGGTAAGTGCTGCAGCCAGGCACTAGATCAAGGCAAAGAGGCAGTTGTCAGAGCAGGGACAGCCCAGGAACCCTGGAGGGAGTGAGGGGCAGGTGGGTCCTGACTCCCAAAAGTGGCGGCTCCTATGTGGCGGCTGAAGTGGAGGTGATGTCCCAGATGCAACGGCAGGAGATTTAAACAGCCCTCAGGGAACACAAAGTCTAGAGCACTGTGAACAGGAGCCAGCAAACAAGTGTATGCTATATCAGAAAAGCAGGGTGTGGTAGTTTGCATGACAGTCCAGGCAGATAGGGCAAGCAGGAAGGGTGCTGGATCTTGGCTAGAAGGACCAGAGTATCATAGTGGCCACTCAGCAGAAAATTAGAGCTGCTTCAAGCTCTGTAGTAGTTGTGACTGATGCAGCCTCCCAGACAGAGCCCCAGTGTGTGCATGCTGCTACCCAGACTGCAGACTGCAGGATGTGCCCCTCTTTTGCACCAATATCAGACACCAGTGGGGGATTTACCTGTGGGAGTTGTACCCCGGTGAAGGAACTCCTCCGATTGAGGAGGACAGAGCTCAGGGAAGAAGTGTGTAGGCTGAGGACAATCGAAGAGTGTGAAAGGGAGACCAACCACTGGAATAATGCCCTATGCTCTCTGTCTCAGACCCAACAGACAGGCATGATTGAATGACAGATGACTCCTCTGCCTCTCTCCATTCAGGTGAGGAGAGAAATTTAGGAGATGGAGGAGAATAGCGGCAGCTTCCTGCCTGATGCAGCAGGTGTGCCTCCCCTCTGTCAGCCTCAGCCTGCCAGGCTTCCTTGCACAATGCACATAAACCTCTGCAAGTGGAACCAAACATCAATGAGTAGGGTGTGTCTCACAGCTTAGAAATGTTCCCTAGGTTAAGACACACTAGGGACACCATTAAAACAGCCTCTGTGAAGAGGAAGAGGTGGGCGGTTGTTGTACAGGACTCCCTCTGGGAGGACTCTGACAAAATTGCCATCATGGAAACCTGGTGGGATGACTCGCACAACGGGAGTGCTACTATGGCTGGCTACAGACTCTTCAGGGAGGATACGGGAGTGCACCTAATAAGCGATGTATCGTGGTGGGAGTCTGCTATAGACCACCCAGCCAGGATGAGGAGGCTGATGAGATATTCTATAAGCAACCGGGAGAAGTCTTATGATTGCTAGCCCATGTCCTTGTGGGACACTTCAACTTACAAAGTATCTGCTGGAAGTATAATACAGCAGAGAGGAAACAGTCTAAGAGATTTCTGGAGTGTGTCAGAAACAACTTCCTAACACAGCTGGTGAGCCAGCCAAATATGGAAGGTGCCCCCACTGGACCTGCTCTTTGTGAACAGAGAAGGACTTGTGGGAGATGTGACAGTTGGAGGACACCTGGGGTATAGTGATCACAAGATGATAGAATTCCAATTCTAAGAGAAGCAAGGCAGGGGCTCAGTAGAATGGCTACCTTGGACTTCTAGAGGGCAGACTTTGGTTTGTTCAGAAGTCTGGTCAATAAATTTCCATGGGATGTTCCGTTGGACTGGAGGCTGGCAGATGTTACAGGTATCTGTAAGAATGGCCAGAGAGACAATCCAGGAAACTACAGACCTGTCAGTCTGATCTCAGTGACAGGGAAGGTCATGGAACAGGTGATCTTGAGTGCTATCACACAGCACACAAGACAACTGGATGATCAGGCCCAGTCAGAGTGGGTTTATGAAGGGCAGGTCCTGCCAAACTAACCTGATGGCCTTCTATGACAAGGTGACCAGCTTGATGGTTGAGGGAAAGGCTGTGGATGTGGTGTATTTGGACTTTAGCAAAGCCTTTTCCACTCACAGTATTCCCCTTGAAAAACTGGCTGCCACTGGCCTGGACAGGTGCACATTATGCTGGGTTAACAACTGGCTGGATGGCCGGGCACAAAGAGTGGTGGTAAATGGAGTTAAATCCATCTGGAGGCTGGTCACAAATTATGTTCTCCAAGGCTCAGTACTGGGTCCAGTTCTGACCAATATCTTTATCAATGACCTGGGTGAGGGTATTGAGTGTACCCTTAGCAAGTTCGCAGATAACACTAAACTGGGAGGAAGTGTCAATTTGCTTGAGGGTAGGGAGGCTCTACAGAGGGACCTGAACAGACTGGATCAACAGCAAGTGCAGACTCCTGTACTTGAGACACTAATTTCCCATGCAGCACTACAGGCTTGGGGAAGATTGGCTAGAAAGCTCCCTGCCAGAGAACACAAGTCTTAAGAACTGAAAAAAAAACGTTTTGGAGAGTATAGGCGAGGGATGAATGCAAAATTAACTTCAAAGGCAGGAGGACAATGAGGTACCTAAAACGGGACTTGCAGAACTTAAAAAATAAATAACTAGAAAATCTCTACAACATAAATGAAAATGGCCCAAATGCACAGCAAATATAGGTATAACCTACCACAAGGAATTCAGGCAACTCAGAGACCTACAACCCTCTCACACAACTCAAGAGGAAAGATGAGCTTGAAGAATTTACTGACAGCTGAGGACTTCTAAGTTTTGTATATACACCTGTTGAGAACTCAACGGAAGAGCAAGCACTGCTCATTCTCATCTTTTTGTCCCCTGCTGCATGCCTTATGTCAGACTGACCATCTCACTGCTGCAGAACAGCAATTTTTAAAGGTTTTGTTCGACTGTTCAGCAGCACGCTGTGCAAATGGATTGATGCTACATGTGGAATTAAATCCTGAGAACCTATTTTGGGCTCAGAGATACCATGGCAATTGCTAGCTTGAATTGAGGTTCTTTTGTCAGCTTATGTTGTGAGATGTATTTTTTTGTATGTATTTAACAACACATACAATTACATATATTCAATAGTCATAAAAAACTTAGATTTTCACCACCGATCCACTTAAGTGTGTGCTAATAATTACATGATACTATTCACTATAGGCACGATTTTAGCACATGCTGCATAAAACCTCCTAAAAACTTGTCAGGCCTTCTTTAGCACTTATACTAAGACAATGACTTCAGAAAAAGATGTAAAGCTGTGGCACAGCCCCTAGAACACTGAAAGTCTCCCATGAGTCCTTTGTGCCACATAATTTCTCCACTGTTCCCTCAATTTGTTTTAGTTTAAAAAGCCTTTTGTGGTTTCATTTTTGTGTTTTCTTAGTCCTTACTAACTTATTCTAAATCACTCCCTTTACTTCCAGTTTACTCACATGCAACTGTAACACAATTGCCCCACATGTGCCTTCCACTTCCTGATAAATTCAAAACAAAATAAAAAAAAAAAATAGATCCACATAGTAATGAAAAGTTAAACAGCTTTTCTTATCAATAGGATATGCTAATTTAAGCAGACTCTTTGGGTTTCAGCTGAAGGCAGCCTTCACAAATTCAACAACAGTATCTCTGCTTGTGGTTGGAAACAAAATAGTTTTTCAAGTTTATTTAAATAAAACAGTAAATTAAAAGCTAATATAACTCGAGCCACATCTTCTCTACTCCTCTGTCTTCAAGTTCTTCCTAGTCTAAAGCCTCTCATCCTCCATTCTTTTGCTTTCTGGAATTTGATACCCGGTAGCTTCCTACATGAAGAGCTACATCTACCCCAGGTGCCACCAGTCAGCTGCCTGAGGAAACACCCAAGTTTCTTGATTAATCCACTCTTTTATTTTTTATCAAGCCATCCAGTCCCAAGGCCCCCTTTTCCTCCAGCAAGTACATCTGCCTCTTCCGAAGTTACACAGGGAAACAAATCCCTCTGCCAGAAGCCTTGTCCCTTTTAGCGTTGTTTGTATTTTAACTGCATGCCCCTGGCTCCCGTCCAGAATCCAAGTGCTTCAAGATGTTTTTCATAGACAGTTACAGGTCAGAAATAGAAAGTATGTAATTCAAAGCCATTTTTGCAATATTGCCGTTTCAGAATGAAGACAGTTTGAAATTTAACTAACTGGAGCTGGAATTATCAAACAAATCTGCTAGTGAAGAACCGTGTTACTTCACTGACAAGGATGTCATCCATTGATCAGTACAAAGGCATATAAACTGTTAATCTATGTGTGAAGCACATGAGACTCTCAGATAAATTCACTTTCTTAAAAGAGTCCACACTTGAGAGTAGCATTTCCATCCACAAAGTTAATTGTGTGTGTTTTGGGACTTGCCCTTTAAGAGGCCTAAGTTTTACTTCTTTATGTAGATGTCATATAGCATTTTTTAAGGTGCTGCAGAATACATCAGCTTCTTCAGCTGGTATGAAATGTGTACAAGGACAGAAGGGACCCTGGCCCTGCTGTTTACAGAAGAAAACTTCAGATACTGGCCACAAAAGCACATGGGAAACAGTCACTTCAGTGAGGAAAATTTAAATTGCTGATTACATACATCTTTTAACAGAGAAGTGAGTTAACCACTAGAACAACTATCCAGGTGGAATGACCATGAAGAATAGCGCATTGTCTGTTTTTTTGAAAAACAAGAGCCAGTATTTTTCTGTAATATATGCCCCAATTCCAGCAAATGACATCACACTTGGCACAGGAGTCACCTGGTGAAATTCTGAGCTCTATTTTATATGCGAAGCTAGACTTGCTGATCACAATAACGGCTCATTCTGACCCTCAAATCTATGAAGCTACTATGTCCACAGAGCATTGCCACCACATCCATCTCCTAATGTAAATTTGAAGAAGACAATTTGGTCGTGAGGCTGCTTCTCGTTAGCTGTAGATCTCTGTATTATGTTCATCCTTCAGTAGACAGCAAACACAAACTCATCTGCTCAGGTCACTGTACAAGGAGCTTAATCAAGTAACATTTTTTAAAAGGACTGGTTCAGAAAAAAGACATGTGCTATTCTCAACCCAGATGTGGAAACATTAAAACGAGAACAGAATCTGACAGAAGAGGCAAGAACTATTTAAGCAGAAGACGTGGGAAAGAGAACAAAATTTTCCTTGTTCCCCTTGAAAAGTGTGTCTGAGATGTCAGAAGAGCTCTTAACAGAAGGATGGGAAACCCCTGCAAAAACCCTCTGGCACAGCGCACTATGCAGAAGAGATCGGATACCTCACTTTAAGATGTGTGAGCAACACATGGTAACACATTTAGCACAGCAAAGACAAACCCTGTTCTACTTGGAACTGAAGCTGCTCAAACTGTAGGGCAATTGTTTTGAAGAAAGCAGAGTTCAGAAGTGCCATAGTTTACTTGAACATAGAACTTTGATTTCTCCACATTCTTCAAGATGATAGTTAAATATAAATTCATGAGCTCCTGCAATAAAATCACATGCACTCACCATGCCATTTTCAGCTGGTATGTGCTGAATAGAAAGTACACAAATAAAAATAATACACAGAGATACGTTGCTACAGAAGGCACTTAATTTTTGTGACACTTGGTGGTGCCTTTAACACTACTCAAGTCCATGAACTGTACATAAAAGGAACATGTTGTAAAGTAGATTCATGGTAGCTTGAACTCAAGCACCTTTGAATGACAAATTGCAGCAACATTAAATGCAAATAGCTCTCATAACACATACTCTTAAGACATGAAATAAAAACTATAAGCCTCTGTGCAGGGCACAGTAAGACACTACAGTCCTCTTTTGCCTGAAGTCATTGCTATAGCTGACATTCTCAAAACCACCTTTACCTTCCTTTGCTCCTAGAAAGGAAGATTTCCCTTGCACTGTTTTATTCTTCATGACTACATCCGGAGTACTGCCCTGCTGCCACTCTATTTAGACTTAAGCCAGATAATTAGCTTTTTTGTCTTATAGCCACTGAGCCTTTGTTTTGCCAGTAACAGAGCCCAGTATCCTTTAAGATAGCTTAAGTGATCCTGACCTGTTCTTTGTAAGCACTACAACATAAACACCAACAAAATTTAAATGTCATTTCATTCCTCCTTTTTTTTCAGCTGTGTGATATCTCTGCAAATAAAAACCTATCCTAGGCATGCACTGCACTCACTTCCTGAAAACAGAGGACACACAACAGCTGGTTCTTGTCCTAGCTGCTGGAAAGTCTTGGTCATGTTCCTGTGCACATCTTTAAAGGACTCAGAGCAACTATCTACCCATAAGTAATTTTGCAGAAAATCATAAATTCCATCAGTCGAATGGAGATATTGCAAAGATCATAAATGAGGATTTTAACGATGTAAAGTCTAACATTTTGGCTTACAGGCATCAAAAGTTGCTTTTAATTGTGAAGTATTTATGAAGTATCTAGCATCACTTACTGGAAATACTCTAATATACAGGCTGATATAAAATCCAGCTGCCTAATGAGGTCACAGTAACAGATATCCTGTCAGAGATAATACTCTTATTGGGTCTTCTCTGCAGATTCAGATGTAATGTTTGCAGTATTTTATTTCATCTCTCCCCCTAACGGAAAATAAGGGCTAAATTCTCACCCATCTTCATACACCGTCTTGTGAATCTGTGTGGTGCCAAGGTTAAACAGAAAAAACAGCCAGTAGGCAAGTAATATACCAGAAAGGGACATTGTCACATCCCAAGCCACTAGGAAGACAGGAGTGAAAGCCACTTAATTGGGCCACCACTTTCACCTCTTCTGAATCATAGGTAATAGTGCAGAAGGTATCACAGGACATCTTCTACAAACCAGGCTCTCTCAACAGCTAAAAAAAGGACAGCTACAACTCAGTAGAATCTTGTCTGCAGAATGTATGAAATGGAGAGAGCTAAAGCAGTAAAAGACTTCTTCTAACTGGCTGAGTACCTGCAGAGTGACAATAATGTGTAATCTGTAAAAGACACTAACAAACTGCAAAACAATTACATAATATTCAAACCATTCAAATGTGAAATTCATGCCACTTGCTCAAGAGCAGATACCGGGAAAAAGGAAAATAAAAAGAGCCCAGCAAAAGACACCCTCCTTTTCCCCTTGTCTTGACACGAAGAAAGCATTTTACTGTATTGAAAACCAAACCCTATTTTAAATTCAGCTACCAAGTCTGGGGCAGGCAATAAAGTTTGGAGGTGTAAAGATTTTGCTGTCTGAGGACACTGAGCTGTCCTGCAGCTCTGGCTGTCTGAAGAGGAACAGAAAATAGAGAACAAAAAAGTGTAAGGAAAATGTCCAGGAATCCTGGAACAAAGGACATTAAAGAGGTGAGGTTTTGGTTTTAGTTTTGGGTTGTTTGAGCTTTTTTCTTGGAACCACAGTACTAGAATAGAAAAATAAGGATTTAAGACAAGGGAAAAAATTAGACTGACTGGCTTAGTTTGACCAAATCAGAACAGCTGGGGACTGCAGTCTCCTTGAACCTTCAACTCCCATCCCTCCAACTCCCCAGTTCCATGGGGAACTGTCCTGTGTGTAACAGTTGAGAAGTTTTCTTTTTCATTCTTATATTAATATCTCCCTGAAACACCATGTGCAGATAAACGTTCATTTCACATAAAAATCATCATTTATTGTAAGTTTCTCAAAGCTCAATTGTGTCATGAAATTAAGAGTTTCCAAGAAAAAGAGTATGCTGCAAACACTGCAAACATTTGTTTGGCAAAAAGTCCACTTTTCAGACAGAAAGTTTCCAGGACTTTTTTAAAAAACAAGATTTTATTTTTATATCCAAATACATAGCAAGCATATCTTTCCTCTTAATTTTACTGCTTCTTTTTATGTTCTCTTCCCACCCTAGTTTCTCATCGAGAAAATTTGGTCATTCTTGTGTTTGGATTATTTCTGAAACTGGAAGAAGTTTTGCTTAGCAAGAACCACTGCATTTTTACCTTCACTTCATCTGTTTTTCCCCTTTTCCTTGCTCAACTATGCTACACTCCATCTTACTCCCCGCTGGGTTAACAAAGCTGTTTCACACTGTTGCTGTTCACTACAGGAACACCAACTAGGTGTCATACAGCAGCAAAGTAGGGAATGTTACTTTTTAAAAGACAGGTAATGAACCTGGCCTGTAAAGAGACGTGCCTCTCCCTCCTCTGATGCTTAGAGGTTTACCAAGGGTGGAAAAAAGTTGGTCACTTGGGAACCTGTATTCTGAAATAATTTAGTAAGCACAGTAATGCAGCAGGGATAAAGAAATTAAAACTAAGGCTGACTGACTACTCAATTATTAATCCTATTCATAAAGAATTTAGCCTCTGCTTTGTTCAGCAAATAGTCTGCAAACCTGTCCGTTCCTCCCCTATGCAATATGGTTGTTATTTGAATGGTGTGGAAAATGTTTTTCAGATAGAACACTTATCTATGCCTTTTTCCTTCATCATTTCCTTCTGACATAGCATGGTGCATGCACTTGGTTCAGGCAGCAGTAGTAATCTCATGGCTGGAAAACTTAAAATGAAATGGTATTGATGAGGACAGAAGGAATATATATATAAATTTATCAAGAACTTTTTCTGCAAATTATCAGTCATGATAAAATATACCAGCCTACTGAACTCCCACACATTTTCCACAAGTACTAAGCAGTGATTTGTGCACTTTTCAGTAAAATATATTTGGTTTCAGATCTTCCTGTGAGTCCACTCCTGGGAACTCATGGAGTCATTATACCTAGAGGAGACAAGAAAGAGTCTCTAGCCCAGCCTCTAGCTCACACCTTTGCCAGTGCTGAATTAAAACTGATACTTCAGGATCAGTCATATCTTGAAAACACTCAGGACAGAGAACTCAGAGCCCCCTGGTCCCCTGCTCCTCCACCAGGCTGACCACAGCATGGCTGGTTTTATTCTTTTTTCAAACCAGAGTCTCCCGTTTTCAGATTGCAACCATTTTCACAAATCAAAAACAATCAGATTTCCTAAGCATCAGGTATGTAAAACTTCAGAAGAGAATTCTCTCCTTAATGGACTTTATTAAAGCTTTTGTTGGCCATACAACAAAGCTTTGGTCCTTATCTCATCTCTAGGTGTTCTTAAGGGACTTTGACTCTTGAAAAATCTAGTTTGAGTTTTTGTTCTTTACAGGTGAAATTTAGGACACTAGATGACAGAAGCCTCACTTAAGATTATTTAGATATGGGATGAATGCGAATTTCCCTCCATCCTGGCAGTTTTAGGAAGCCTATTTTACAAATAACTAAGAAGGAAGAAGACCTCCCATAATAGTGTCTTATTTCAGAATATTTCTCATTATTATATTTCATGACCCTGAGCCAGAACTCAGCCCCTGCTTGTTGCTGTGCCTTCTTCCCAAAAGTGCACATGCACACACACTGCAAGCCCACGCAAACACAGGGCTTTCATATGTACAATAAATAAGCAACAGAGAGGAAGAGCAAGTAAATCTCTTGTATGACACATTTAACTTCGTAGGAAAGTTTTGATCAACTGACGCATGAAATTTTTGTATTTATTTCTTCTTTCACAAAAAGATATTTTAAAAGCCTTTTTCACTTTTTTTATAGAAAGTTTTTACAGAACACGATAATTCAGCAAGTATTTCCTCGCATTCCATGGATGTCAGTATTTGCCACCTAGCAGGAAATACTTTTTTACAAATTTCTGAAATTAAGGCCCATCAACCAAGCCACAAACCAATCAGTGGCAATGTGTCAAATGGCATTATGTCTTCTAAATAACCCTCTTCTTTCCTAGAGGAGGTAGAGTTTCTGTAGGTCAGGATATCATAAGCAAAAGGTTAGTTATAAGGGAATGAAAAGATGCAGAAATTCGGACATTACTGTCTGACTGCTGGTCACATTATTATTTGCATGCTGTTTTGCAATCCTTTCTTAAACTGGTCAATGCTGTTTTTACATGTACTGCTGTTCATTTATTTCTCCTGCTAGGTGTGAGGGAGTTGCTGTCTCTCCCTGTTCTGGAAATGCAAAGCAGAGAGGGTCCCTCTGGTAGGACTCCCACCTGAGCTTCATATTTTCCTTGTCTTCAGCAGCAAAAATACAGTACCCGTAAGTACAAATACTCATCAGGGAAAATGAGGGACAGAGAAAGAAAATTTATTTTAAATAATAGATTCTACTTTTCATCCTTTCGTGCCTACTATTCACAGGACTTTTGTTTTTCTCCTATCAGGTTTTATTCTGCCTATGCTGTATGTATGTTTATCATACAGCTATGTCAGAACAGTTTGTCCATAATGAACACGGTAAGAGGTCGTTGTGCCTCGTATATATATGTATAAATATAAACTAAGTAGTTGTGGTATCAAATGTATGCTTTATGCAGTTTTATGATTGTTTCAATTCCTCCCAGTCCAAATTCATTTCTAAAACTTCAAAACCAGAATCATCCCTTAGCTAAATCTTAACACAGTGCTGTTTCCAAGCATACAGTAACTTTTCGCTTCCTTTTTTTTCTGCTTTGTACTATACGGAAGACCACATAGAAATTAATTTGTTTCTGCAACGAACAGCAGAACACTGACATAATGAAGATCAGATTCAATGAACGAGATTCAGTTAAATTGCAGTATATTTGTGCAACGCATGTACTACTTACTAGAGTCTGAAACAATAATAATGTATACTCCAAAGTATATGCAGCAGAGATTCAAGAAGACTTCAGGTATAAGCGCTGTGAAGACATGCATCAGAAATCAATAAAGCTTCCCTGTAACGTATCCAACTTTAGGCAATCTGTCATACGCCAAGGAAGGCATTGCAGGCTCTTGCATATAAAAGACTCGTGCAAAAACAACACAAAGAGCTATCAAGTGCTGTGAGCACTCGCTTCTGGATATCGAGCCAGGTTGTTCCTCAAGTGTATACTGAAATCATCGTTAGTCAGAAACAGAGCTAAAACCCTGCTCTGCAAAAGTCCGTGACAGGGACCTGAATGGCAAGAAATGTAACAGATGCCAGCATCTCTTAGTGAAGCTGGCTTAAGGCTATTAAAGGTAATTCTCGCATGATAGGAATCACGTAAACTTCTGACATCCTCTTTACTCTGCGCAACAGGCTCCTGATGAGGAAGAACAAAAACGATTATACCTTCAAGCAGCTCCTGTTTTCTCTGATGTGTTGAAAGCTGCCTTATATTTTCTAAAGAATGTATAAGTAGCCAGGAACTACAGATAGAAAAGTTAAAATATTCCTTTAGAAAATGCTGAAAAGAGAAACATTGCATTCTTCTCTTCCACCAGATAAGAGTGGCAAACATAATGTCATTCATTTAATTAGACTCATTGACAACAGATTCATTAATCTGAACTCCCCAGGACACAAGAAGAGACTCAGACAGGAGCAACTTGCCATTTTTTTGTGAACTATTTAGCTGTTTTTGTGAATTAATTTGTCAGTTATGGACATACTTTACGCAGAGGGCCACAGATGGAGGAACATTTGCAACTATGTGGTTCTATTAAATTTTGAAAATTAAAATGTTATACATTTTCATAGCTTCTTTATTCTGTTCATCTCAAGCTAAAAAAACACACTGCCTCTGCTATTTGCACTTCTAATTGCTTTATTAAAACTGAATTAATAATGATGTTATGAATGATAGTCTGCCAAAGATATAACATCATTTCTGTCAACCTGAGAAGGCAACATAAGGTCTCTCCAGAACAAAAATTACAGATTCTGAAACAGAGGAGAAAACCTGAAGCTAGTATTGCTGAAAAAAATGAAATTATTCAGCCATCATTTTAACCAAGAACACTTGCATTGGCTTGTGAAGCTGGAAAGAATACATTTAAACTGTAAATTTAACGTGGCCTGCATACTTCCTGCAGCCCAATAATTTTTTGAGGAATGAAAGTAATACAGGTTTTATGCTTAGTATGAAAAGACTTTTAATCTGAACTACTAGGTTCTTGCTATGGATTCTCAAGGGAGGAGATATGTAGCTAACTAAAAATAAATAGAAAAAAAAAAAGAGAAAAAACATAGAAGTCTTGCTGTGATGTACTTCATCTTCCTCTGCACCAATCTTCTGTGATTTCCATTCACCACTCACCAGTTGTTTTAAGGTCATCATTACAGTCACGATTATCAAAGCCATTCCCGTTTTTTTACTACAGCTGGGTTGCTAACACACAAATCCAGGAAAGAAGACAGAAAAGGAAATGGTTTTTCGTCAAGTTGACGCAGTGAAGGACTGCAGACACAGGCAATTATATTATGACATCTGAGGAATGTTAATCTGCTCAGAAAAATGTATTGATTTTATGCCAATCAGCAATAGTCTCTGAAAGAGAGAAATTAATGCTTGATCTTTAAATTTATTGTTTAAACAATTTTTTCACAAATACTTAAGTCAAATTTCTGTTAAATGGACTACAGCGAATGTTTGCTCCTAATTGTTCAGGGAAACCAAATTTCACGTTTATTTACTTAGCAATTATTTAGTAGGCTGGCACAGGTCCTCTACACACAATGCCCTGAATTCGGGCCTCACCAAGCCTGGGAAAGCAGGAGAGGGATATCCGCCTTATATAATAAGGAATGGTGATAAACGCCAGGCAATAATCAGTCAAGTTTGGCAAAGCCCTGATTCACTGAACTCAGTTGCATTGAATGTCCACTGGTAACTTTCAGCACAACTGTACCCCATATCCCAGCCCCTAGTTTGTTTCACAAACTTTCACAAACCCTAAGGCAATGTCTTCTGCAAAATCTGTCCTTATTGCATGGCAGATATTTTTAACTAAGCTTACTTTTTAAAAAAAATATGTGCAGTTAAGAGCAATAGTGGATGCCATAAGAGACAACATCAGACCCAGTCAGCCACTTACATGTTAGTCAAGGCAGAAATTTTCCTTTTTCCTGGCATATTCTATTTTAAAGTTTTGTTGAATGGGGAAATGGGAAAGAAAGATGTGAGAAATTCTGCAACTTCTGATGGAAACGTCTTATTTTCTTTCGGTAATAGACCGTCTTCTCTTTCTATGGATAGATAAGCAATCAAATTGGTAAGCGCTTGAGATAATAACCTGGAATTGAATAAGAAACCCAGGGAAATCAGGATATTATTTAGTTAGATGATACGTGCACGGTGCTTACTCTTAAATTTCCAGATTTCTTTTTTTGTTTCTGCTCTCTAACTGCAGATGTATGGTATTGGTGCCATTGACCTTCAACTTGACATTACGCAATTTAGTACTCTATATCATAATTATCTGCATGATACAGTCAAGCACATACTAAGCTGATATATGTAAGCATTTCCAATGTTCAGCACTTTCCTCTTAAAAAGAAACCAGTCTCGTTCTTACAGTCTCTTATGTAATGGAATATAATTTAACTGCTCAGTTGTTGAATGTTATTCCTAGTGTAAGAAGTTACTTTCTCAAATGTTTACAAACTACTTTTTTTTTTAAATAGGAGTATTTATTTACTATCCAAATTTTAATCTTGGGGAAGCTGTGTATGGTGTTGTTAAGGGACTCTGTCTCTGTAGTGTTCTCTTAAAAGCACAGAAGAAAATAAATAGGAATTATATTGGTTCTTCATAGAAAAATTCAAAATCATTTCTGGCAAAATAGTCTGCTTTGTAGTCTAACTACTATGACTGTTAAACTTAGTACAGGAAGAACATAAAAAAAATTCCATTAGATTGGCAAATTTATGACCATCTTGAAAAAAAAAATTTATGCCTTTGCAATGTTACAACTATTTTTACTCTAAAGCAATTTTAGAGGTTCATCCAGCTCGTGTAAGCTTCATTTAGGAGTGCAGATCTAGGTCAAAAACAAATAACAGTATCCAAGCAACAAGTGATTAATTAAACGATAGTTTTCAAGTTGTTATAAGAAGGTGTACCTAACAAAACTAAAGATAAGGGAGTGAAAACATAACAGTTCCACACGAAATCTAGATATATTCATGTTCCATCTAAACATACAGTATTTTTCTGGAAAAGCCTTGAAAGCTTAAATCGCAGCCTGTCAGCAAAGCATCACATTGTCTCAATCATTTATTTTTGAGTTAGATTATTTACACATCTCACATAATGTGATAATTCTTCTTAGACTTCAGGTGGGGGAAAGAGAAAGAAAACATCAATTATAAATTACTTTGGTCTCACTAGAGCAGCACTTGCTTACAATTCTGGAGAAAATGCTGAAGTTGATGTATTTTCGTGACTCAAGAGAAAATAATGTTACAGATTTGGAATCATGAAAGCAACAGCTGAATGCTATTTATTTAATGCCACTGACTCTATTCACTCTCTTCTTTTTATTCCTTCCAGGTAATTTCCAAAGAGTTTGATAGACCAGAACACTGAGTTTCTCAAAGCATTCAAAGCAGGTCAAGGTATTGTCAGGAAAGCTTAAAGACACAGCCCAGCCTGATCTAAAAGAAGAAACATCAACTATGAAAAGGTAAATGAGTTTTCATTATTATTCAAATTCTGATGACACTTGTTGAAATTATCACTATGACATCAGTTAATATACTTATCTGCCCTGTGGATTTTATGACATACATAGAGCAATTCCTCTGTCCGGATTTTCTCAATATACCAATTTGCTATTTACTGTAGCCAAAAGAATATTGCCCATCCAAAAAATATTAAACTAAAGTAATGTAGCATTTGATTTATCTTCATTTTATTTATTTTCATTATAGCTTTTGTCTCACTTGAATTCTGTAAGAGAGAGTACTCTTAATCTCGAAATACCTTTCTACAGAAACTTTATTGTGTATATGATTTTGTTTGTATTTGAAATAAAAGTATTTTTTAAATTTCCAGTGACCTGAAAATTCTACAGATCATTTCTGATGGAAATACCAGCACAGAGCATTTCCATTTTCACAACTGTATGCTTTCTAAGATTCCAGAAGTATAAAATGACTGGAAAACCTTCAGAAGGTATTAAAATCTTTAACACTGAAGCAAGTCTGTAGACAAACAAGAAGGTGAAATTAACTGACCTTTCAGTTTTGTATGTTTTGTGGTTTAGCCACACTGAGTTCAAAGCTGTAGGAAGAACAGAGAATTCATCACCATGAAGTCTCACTACTGCATCTTCCACCTTTTTTTCTAGAGAATAGATCTCTTGCAAGCACATCTACAAATCTGAAGCAGCCCCGGTTCTGCAGAACCGTTTGGTTGAGAGCTACAGCTTCCACACATATTCTTCATTTTACATTCAGGTAGTTTACTGAAGTTGATGGCATCTCACAAAATAACTTCATTCACTCTTGTTTTCTTGGCAAATAACTGACAAACCCACAGGGGAAAAAATTTGTTTAGTTGAAATGGCGCATCCAAAGTTTAAGAATCTGAATGCTTAAAGTACAGAGACAGCATCTCTTTGCAACACAAAGAAGGTGCATGGCAAAAAGAGTTGGCGCCTATCACGCCATGCAGAACCCAGGAATTAAGCCCAAGGAAGAAAAGTCACATACCTGCCCCCTGAATTAATTCAGAAAGAAGTATTAATGCAAATCAGTGGGAGAAATAAATAACATTTTCCTGTGACACCAACCAGATGCTTATTTAATACTTGGATTACGTATTACTTCTTGTTCTTCCAGTACTTTTCCAGCTACTGTAACTGCTAAGTGTGTGTTAATGCCTAGGAAATAATCCTTTAACATATATACTTGTAGAGCTGAAATCTTAAACCCCCTGCAGCTTGCAGGAGAACAAGTAAGGGAACTACTGTATTTTTATCATTTAACTTGGATGCTCCAGTAAGAACAATTTCCTAGTTGGACATCAGTTATTTCTGTGACTGGAAACTGATTTTCTCATCTGAATTAAACAGTATATAATACTTGGACAGTTGTGCAGCGCAAAAGCTGCAAAATTGTGTTTTGAGGTTCTTAATTTCTCCCCCTCCTCAAAAAATAAAACCAGTCCCTTTTTTTTATCATGGTATACCATCAGAGTACACAGTCTTGGTTACACAAAATACCAATTAAAACTATTATATTCTTCAGGAAGAATCAGCTTTCTCATAGATAAAGTCTTGACCTTCTGAGAGTGAATTTTGCTTACACTATTTATTAGAATGCAATTAAACTGCAAACAGTACTCCAGTAAAAGGTTGGTATTTTCTCTCTGTGTCATGATTCAAGATTTCAAATGCATTGGCAAGTAACTGTAAAAGAATTCAGATTCTTTTATTCAGCACAATTGTATCAAATTTTTACTAGATAATAACAATATTTGGGCTTTGAAAATGTTCCATTTATGCAAATAAAAATGTAGCTATTTGCATGTTTTGGATGTTGCAAGTATTCTCTAATTTGACAGCTATAATTCCCTATCAAAAAATTGTCTTTAGGCAAAACATAGTAACCATGTCCCCATTTCCACAGAAATCCCTTAACTTCGTTCTTTTACACACTTACATTTTAGGTGTTCCAATAAATAATAGCTATTCACTTCAGCCAGCATGTATTCTGGTGGCAGGAGAGATCTTCATGCACCTCTCTACCAGTCTTCCCCACAAATTTTGAGCAGTCTTGTTTTGCTGAGAGCCCTCCAAGATGATGAGTAATGCTTTAAATCCTCCTGCCAACGTGCCATTTGCTTCTGCTCCCAAACAAAGAATCAAAGAGCTAACTTCTTGTCTCTTTGTGGGAAGGAGATTTTTTGTCTCTTTCTCATATTCTTGTGCTTTCTTCACTGAAATTCTCTGAGGAAAGTTCTTTCCAGTAACTTTGTCATTGGTGTGACTGCAACCTGAATCAGTCTCTTTAAGGAAATTGCAACTTAACTTGTCATCAAACATAAATGCTACATAGTAGGCAAGCATTTCCAAACAACACACTAGTGGAAATCAAATTATGTAAAGCAGGCCAGAGATATAAAATTTCAAGGGAAATCTAAGCATAGCCTAACAGCTGTTTGCTAAAAGTTCTCACAACAGAACTGTAATAACTTAAATAACTGAGATTTGTCTATATTAAGCAAAATCTGTCTATCTGAAATGTCCTGTAACAGATGAAAACAATGCAGTAGGGGGACTGACTAAAGCCATTATTAAATATAAGGCTTTATATTTAATAATATAAATATTATATGACAGTGACAAACACGCTGCTTCTACTCTCTACTTCAGTCAAATGATATGCTTCCTTCACTTGTTTTTGGAAACATAACAAATATTATTTAGCATAGACATTCAATATTACTTGTGATCTGATTTTAAACTTAGTATAAGCCTTTTAAGAAATAAGGACAGACATATAAAGTGTTTTTACTAACGAAGGACAATTTACACAGTGAGAAGTGTTTTTTCTGTTTTGAGGCTAAAGGCATCTTAAGAGGCTCAAGGCATTAAAAGCAACCAGTCATTTGAAACTACTGTAATTGTTAACAATGCTACAGGACCATTACTGAGTGTGTGTCGCTATAAACATCTAAGATTAGGTTCAAGTAATAGTTTTTAAAGGTATACTTGTTCCTGCCTCAGAGGAAGCATAGAGGCTAGATAAATGTGAGATAATGTGTTGGTAGTTAAAAATCACTGTTTTCTAGGATTCAGAAAAATAATCAGGATTATCACATTTCTAGCTGTGCAAACCATGGTGTCTCAGTAGACTGCCAAACCACAACATATCCAAATAGTCAGACTAGAAATATACATTTCCAGTTTCTTTTCAAAAATGTTTTCAAACATGTGACTTTCACCAGAAATACACAAACAGAGATCTTTTCCTGTCTCTAAGTTCCTGCTTGCTCCATGCGTGAGTCACACCTCTAATTCAAATTCCTGAGAGTCCATCAGAACATTTGCTTATACAACCAGCTGCTTTTAGCTACCTGTTAAAGGTGGAATGCCTGTCTCCTAACTGTTTCTTTTTGGTGTCAAGAAAAATTTTGTATTTTTTTTAATTTAACAAAAAGAATTCTAATTCTTGCTTTTATAATATGCCCATTTCTGCTTTGACTTTTGTTTCTCTATCATAGACACAAATTCAAATACAGAAAATTCCACATTTAAATATAAAAAAAACATGGCTTATTTACAAGGAGAGTGGTCAAACACTGGAGTAGGTTTTCCAGAGATATTGTAGAGTTTCCATCCTTGGAGATCCTCAAAACCCAACCAGAAATTACACTGAACAATGTGCATTTCCTTCTTCTGCCTAGAGTCAGAACAGCTGACGAGATATCTGCAGAGGTGCCTTCCAACCTCAATTATTATGCAACAGAAAAATGAAAGATCACATCAGAAAGGAAAAGGCAATAGTGTAGTAGACGCATCTGCACAGAACTAAACACCGCTGTCTCAGAAAAAAATCAAAACAGTGGTAAAATACAATGTATTTTCCAACCATGTGGTGCTGCCTGTCTTGGTTGCTATTCCCTATGAGGAGTTCATCAATCTGATGTATCAGATGAGCAGACCTACTTTCCCCAGTGTAGGCTATGTGAAGGAAACTCAAATAAGAGTATCAGAAAAGAGAAAAGGGCTAGAAGAAAAAAATAAAAGTGTGTGTGTAAAAATATTAATTCTTCCTAGTGGTATGTGTGTCTAATTGTGCTCATCAGCTGATCAAAGTTCTTTTCTGCTGCCCAGTTCCATGTATGTTTCTGCAGTCTAACACATTATAACCTTTTTTTTGCTTGTTTTCAGTTAGGCTTACATAATATGAAAATTTAAGAACTCATCACAGGAAGACATTCTTTACAACTGATGAACAAAGTTCAAGCTGAGTTGACGAAAATTTTAATGCTACAACTTTCTGGGCCCAAAGCCCTTGATTTCATGCTTACTCAGCGTTCCCCATAGTTTCTTTGTGTTTTTGAGAAAGTGGCCACATCTACATTGATCTACCCCTCTGTAAAGACCAAATTATATAGCCAAAATGAATTGTCTTTTTCAATGAATTTGTATTTAAATTTGACATTCCAAACATTCTAGGAAAGTTGTCTAAAGGGCAACTGACCTTCACTTAGATTAATCCAAGCAGCTCTGACTAGTGATCACAAATAGTAAAGGCTCAGGAAATCCATCTTCTTTGGGAAAAATCAGAAGTGTGAATAACTTCAACTAACCTTTCTTTGTAAGTAATTAAAAAGAGTTGCTGTGTGTGTTCCTAAAATCTAGGAGGTCACTTACAGGATAAACACAACATAACTTCTACTGGAAAAGGCCACATGTGATGCAGTCCACAGGGTGAGACCTGGGATAGAGACAACCAGACCTCATTCCATCTTCCCACCTCCCTTTGTTTTTCTGAGATCAGCTAGGTTACTCAAGTACTTCAGTCTCAAACTACTGTTTATGGCACCTACACAAATGCCTTTGGGAAAGTCAAGATTGTCAGATTCAGCAGTCCTGGAAATGTCCTTCGGTTCCACAGTAGATGACAGACTGTAAAACCTAAAAAGTTTAAAAGGCAGAACAATGTAAAACCTCTATAGTCTAGCAGAAGGAATATTGAGGCTTTACAAACACCTGTGTCTCCTTGAAGATTGTTTTCAACAGTTTCTCAGAAAGACAAAGTTCTCTCACTAACCAGAAAATCATTCTTTAAGAAGTCATTAAGAGAAGAAGGGTATAATTTGGGCTTAGTTAAATACAAACACTCCTGGCTGTGTTCTGGGTAGGTTCATGCACAGTTGTATGTATATCCGAGTACCCTGGGGAGTGGAGAAATATCAATCTGCTTAAAGTTAAAATCTTGGAAGGAGACTATTGAAACTAGGATGAGCAACACAGTGAAGGGTTAACTGCTACAAGTCCAAAAAATAAAAACAAATATAACCCCCCATGATCTTCAAATAGCACTATTCTTAGCTAGAAGCACAGAATTTTTCCTGACCTGCCCATTGTACCACGTACTCCTTCCCTGTTATCGAGAGGTAGTATGAGAGTACGAAAGGGCTGAGCAATAATAGAAGAGCAAAGCAACTGAGATCTACAGGACTTCAGTGCTATCTAACAGGATGTAACTTGTAGAGATAAATAAACCTCTTCATAAAACAGTGATTAAAAGCCTTCAACTTTATTTTTTTTTTTTAATCCAGTTAGAAAAATCTTAATCCTAAACTTTCTCTGTTCTCTCAGCCAACAAATATGAATTTTATGTTTGACCTAAGAAACATGCTGGCTAGCCAGTGAGCAATTTTCAGTTGAGTTATGAGCATAATTAGAAGCCCATCTCAAATACTGTGATAACTTTTATGTTTATGACTGCTATGTCATGAAGATATATAGGACCCATCATTACCTATAATACCTGAGCCATAAAGATTTCTGTATGTGCAAACTGAGGAGTTAGAGCCTCATAGTTCTTAACTGATCTGGTTAGAAAATAAAATCTGGAGCATCCATGTATGACATAGTGGCTACAGAATATTTTATTTAAACTTGTAACTTTTTGGCTCAGGATGAGAAGGACTTAAGGAAATTAAATTCAGCAAATGACTGATAGAAGGTAGTGAGAGCACACAATAGAAGACAGAAGTTACTAAATAATGTTGAAAATTAAGACAGCAAGAAGCATCCTTGGTAAGAAATATAAGTGTAGTGTTTCACTGTAACTGGGACAGATAGAAGAGGCAATTGTTTTGTCACTTGCTTCTTCACCATTTCCTTTTGTGTCAATATAAAAACCTTACTTTGACCAATGTTTTATGCCCTAAATACAATAAAGAAGCTGTGGCGTTCACTTTACAGAGGAGTGCCTCTAAATGGGATCTCAGACCACTCTCCACAGCCAACTCTCTGTAGCCAGCTCTCCACATCCAGCTCTCAAGGGAGCAACTCTCCACAGGGACAACTATCTTTGGGACAACTCTTCATGGAGCAGAACAGTAGGTAGTGTTTCTGATTTCATAAGGCTCTTTACAACATATAGACTTGTCTCCTGACAGCCGTTTGTAGTATTATTCAGTTTTTGAAGGACATATATCTTGGCCGGATGTCTGGCATAGTTGTTCATTTGACATCCATGAAAAGGCCTTTCAAATAAAAAAACACACTGAAGATATCAATGCCTCCTTCTCTACTCCTGCATCCTTCCAGATTTTTTCTATCAATAGTAACTTCTGGACTAGAGACAGAGAATAGATAGAGCAAAGGCATGTCTGGGTGTCCTACTGGACTGCCTAATGCAAACTATGCCTGTTTGTAAGTATATGAGATTCTTCATTCCTTCTGACAAATCTTTGGAGGAGGATGCAGAGGAAGGTTAGATACCTTCAGGAAACAGCATTTTGGACTCAATAATGTAAATTATTAATTATGCTCCTTCTCTGTAGAGTATGAAGAGCTGTCAGAAGAGCAAAGTATAAATTGTTGTACCATGTTAATTTAAAAGTGACTGGTTCATGACTGATTCAGTAAGAATTTATCTAGAAAATAAATCAATATTTCTATGCAAGGTTTGCTTTTCAGGCCCGAAGCCATAACTTTTACATCCTGCAAAAAGCACCATTTGTAGTCACTTATTAAGCTGTAGATGCAACTGTATGACAACAGGATTTACATAGAGGTAAAGAATAGGAGAGAAGAGTTTAACTACTGTGCTTCAGTGTGAAGGGTGCTAGTGCATGTAATTCAAGGAAGATCACATATATAGTTTTTGCAATTTTTCCTCTGTACTGAAGCTTTTTCAGCATAAAAAGATTGTATATGTGATGTAACACCTATTTATATCCTGCCTAGCTAAACAGGCTGAACATCTGCCATCAGTCAACACAACACTTAGCACCCAAAATGAGATGAGTCTAGTGTCTCTGTTACAAATTATTTGCAGATCTTTCGGATCAGAACCACTGACTGACCTTAAACCATGCTAGTCTTGAAATGTTCCAGACAACAGTCTTGCTTTAGAGTAAATAATCATTACATTCTCAAATGATGGCCTCATTATTTCAAAAGCAAATTTATTTGTATGTAAAAAGCAGGAAGAACTGTTGAAAACCCCTCTAAATGAAAGGCTTCTAAGCACTAGAGCCTTGGGATAATTCTGCTGTCTTAGTGATACTAAGGTACTAAGGCACATATCTAATCTCCATTAGATATGGAGATTTTCAAAAATGCAGCCAAGCCTCTGCCTGCTCCTGGGTTAACAGGATGACCATCTCTAGTCAATCCATAATGTGTTCTCACTGTTCAACAAGCTGGCAGCCTTCAGTTGTTTTCCCTGTTGTATTATCTTGGTCTAAATCAAATGTATTCACTACTAACAGCACCAACTCCCTTTCCAGACCTGGCCTCAACATCAAGATCAGGACTGGGGAGTTTATGTGGCAGAAAAGAGAAAAGAATTTCTGCCAGTGCTTTCGTTCTTGCTTGCAGTTGCAGCTGAGTTTAGAAATATGGGTATGAACTTAAATTTTCTTGTAATTTTCCTTACTTGTCTACATTTATGTTCCTCAGAGCCTGCTGTAAACTTTCTTAACATAGAGAACACTTTTTATGCTACACTTCAGTAGAAAACTTCCACTCTGAGCATCAAAGCATTGTTCCGGCAGGAGCAGCACACACCTGTTGATCCTATCCTCCACTCAGTAAGTAGTACAACTTTCAAAGGATGAAAGCTGAGGCAAAATACTGGCAAGTATCTCTGTTGTTTCTTCTTATTTTTGTTTTAAAAGGAACACTTTATTGTAAACTGAAGTTGTTTTTCATCCCATTGTTTGAATGGTGGTGGAGCCCTTTTTCCCACCCAAGGAAAGATGAGAGAGATTTCAAATACAACACAACCTTCCTTTCTCCCTTTTCCCTTTCACCTTTTGTGGAGTCTGAAGTCCCACCAGCACTTCTGCAAAAGCTGCCATTCCACCTGGAAGCTGAGAAGGGTTGGGTCTCCAAGGACACTGTAACTTCATCCTGCTTGTGTAGAACATTTGCATTCGTTACATAAAAACCATCCATATGTGGATTTATGGAAGACACCAAACTCTCAAAACTTCTTGCCTTGACTTGCACTGCAGGCTGTTATTACAGCAATTAATCTTAAACTATCAAAATGGTGAGATAACAGATGTGCTGGATGTTGTCTGATCTGCCTTCAAAGTAATAAATAATGAGACAATGAAACTCTTCAGAGCAGCTTCAGCTTCAAACCACTTGAGAATCCAATACACCAAGCTTAACTAATAACAAACATTTCTGCATGAAACAGTTGCATTTTCTCCCAGGTGATATTTGTGTTGCTTTCAGTCCAGTGGTTAAAATGAAATCAGTGACAATTTTCCCAGTGAAGACAGGGCAAGATCAAAAAATGCTGACATATCTTCCTGGTTTGTGTGACAATAGGTCAGCTGAATGTGGGGTCAACACTATGTGACAGGATATCTTTGAAGTCTATGTGGCATCCATCATTACTTGCACTAACAGCTTCATTTACCAGCGAGTTTCATAGCACTGAGGTGTGCCCCATGATTGTAACCTCTGCTTTGCTCAAACCTAAAGCAGCATGACTGATCCAGGGCAAATAAGGCTCCAGCATGGCACCACTGCTGCAGTATTAAGGCAGTGAGAAATATGCCTCAGAGAGGCAAGCTGGAGACTGAGGATCATTTGATAGGTGTAAACAAAAGAACAGGGGTTTGAGTAAATGATGAAGTTGCTCACAGTTATATATCAAACTGAAATACTTTCAGGGGATGACTTTTAACATTCATGTTTCTGGAATTATGATTTCCAGATGTTAAGAATGGAAACATAAAACATTTATCATTTCCCCCTGACATTTCAAAAGTCTTACTAAACATCTGGTATGCTCTACCTATTATGTGCTGAAGAAAAAAGTTGCCCAAACTAACACAATTTCAAAATGTAACAGCTGCTGAAATATTATTTTTTCCTATTTTTTTAAAGAAGTGATTGCAGTAGCATTATCTTTAGTATGTTTCAGTTGCTTTGAAGCAGTGAGTTATCCAGCATTCACTTGCAGCCTTCATGAGATAAAGATTCTTCCATGTTGCTTCTTCTCACATGCTATATATTTTCACTTGCCATATCTTTACCTTAAAGAATTTGTTGTGTCTTTTTCTTCCTTCATTTCAAGGACATTCTTATAGGTTGGTTTTTTTTCCTCTTTAATTGAGGCTTAAAAGTGTCAACTTTCTCTCTACAGAGCAGAGAGGATCTCCCTCAAGAAAACTGTCCTCTTTTCACAGAAGGACAGGAACGCAGGATTTGTCAGAATAGACAAGATTCACAGTGTATTGTTCGGTATCTCACTTCTTACTTTGTAAAGCAAGGGATACCTCAGAAGAAGCTGTAAGAAAGAACAAAATCTTCGTGAGAGGAAGTAATTAAGTAGAAGTTTGAGCTGCAGCTTCATCATGAGAATTTAAACCCCAACATTTCAAAATCCTTGATTGCTACTAAACTTTAGTTTTTCTTGTGAACCCAACTTACCCTCATCCCAAAGGCAGCCAAGACATTTTTCATTGTCTTTTACCTCTCACCCTAACTGATTTCTTTGCTGATGTTGTTTTACCCCTTCAAAACACTCCTTGCTCTGACAGAGTGAAAGAGTTGCTGGCTGCTGCTCCTGCAATCCACATTAGACAGGATTTTATGGTGGTGTTGATGTTTTTGCATCACCAGCAGATGTAAAGGAAGCTGCATTCATGAAGCACTTTAAGCTACATGATGGCTCTCGAAAGCCAAAGGAGGGTGAGGAAGGGAACACACTCTGAGGGCTCTGGAAGGGTACATTATGTCTTTGCCAAATGTCATGCTGTGGAGAGGCGCCAGCTGAGCAAAGGTCCAATGAGTGAATGCCTGTGGGATGCATGCTGCTGGTGTCAGCCACTCTCATCCACACACCACTGTGCTCCAGCTGCAGAGGGTGTAGCAGTGGGACTAAGTTCGCTGAATGACTCAGTGTGTCTGTCAGCCCCAGCTAATCCTTCTCCTAGTCATGCTGGTGGTACAGAGAAGAGATCTATATTCCTTCTCTCTGAATTGGGGAAGAAATGGGTGGAAGAGAACAGGCTACTGCCTTTTGTTTGTATGCAGACATTGAAATAGCTGTCTTGCTCTATAAACGTAGTGGAAGAGAGCTATGACTCATGTCAAATCACAGTCCTTGAAATAGAAGAAATGGTGTTTTTCCATGGCTTCTCTGTCTTTCTTTGTTTCTTTTTACTTGAAGACTCTGGACTTTATACGGACACCACCATTTTCCTTGTCTGGGGAACAAAAGGAGGGTTTAGAAGAGAAGGATCCTACTTGTGGGACACTTCCTCTGGTTTTGCTGGAGAAGCAGAGCTCTCTTTAAGATTCCGCATTTGTACAAGGTTTCCTTTCTGCTGAAGCGCATGTTCTGCTGGACCCCAGGTGGTATGCTTAATAAGATTTCCCCATACTTTGTAGAGACAGGCAAGCTCTCCACTTTTATAATTTTCTGTGTGTATTCTGAAATAACAGCCTTTCTTGCTTCCTATGTGGTGACTGCTCAAGACGCACCAAACTTGCAGATCATAAAAGGAGTTGTAAAAGCATGGGAAAATGTGTGGTATCTTTGTACGGAGATGGTTTTCTCTTTCCACAAATACAAACAACATTGTTTTGCCACATGCTGAAATTAAGCTTTCCTTGTATAGCTACTCTGATCTAGTTTGAGAAACGCATTATTCACAATATATTTTCAGTTTGCAAAAGACCCTTGGCTCTTTTCCTCCTTTTTCCTTTCTTCCTTTACTCCTTTTGCATCCTTCTCTTCTTCCTCCATTCTTCCTTGCCTCCTTCACTACTCCTTCCTTTCCTTTCTTTCTTTCCTTTTCAAATGCCCCTATATTTAGCAGATTAAAACCAAGGCTTTTTTTGTGAGCACTGTCTTATATTTGCTGTCAAGGAAAATCAGTCCCTCTTCCAGAAGCTGGAAATGAATGCTCTCCAGATTGTGGGTATTTGGGAGACAGTGAGGAATATTGCTCGTGTATCTGGTACTTCTTTTTCTACCTTTTTTCTGTTTCTTTCTTATAGGTTATTTTTCTGCTTCATACTCAGGTGAATTTTGAATTTCTCTGCCTGAATGAAGCTTTTCTTGCATTTGTTCTTTGAATCCAACCCACTATCAATGAATACCAGAGTAATTGTACTGAAGTCAGTGGTGCCATGCAGATTTCGAAGAATTTCTTCTGTGATTTTTCTGCATAGCAGTGTATGTAGAGTCCTTCTGGAGATCCTTTTCCACTTTGTGCTCTTCACCGTCCAGTCTCACTGTGTTTCTATATATCTTCATTACCTCTGGGTCCTACATATAATACATTCTTGTAATGTGTGAAGCAGGGTATGCATGTTTTAGCACATCTGGCTTTGTGAAAGAGCACATGCTTAATTGTGACTGTTGTTTTTCCTTTATTCTTTAAGCTTAATATGATTTTAAGCTTTAAAAAGTGGAAGGAGTGAGCTCCATTTCTGCTCCTGAGTATAGCAGAAGTAGCTCTTTTATATGTGCTACTCTCTTCTTCACTCTTTCATGGACAGGATACTGCGTCTGCATGAAAGACTAGGTCAGGAGTATAAGAAGACTGCAGACCCTCTATGCCTGAATATCTGAGGGAGAGAGGCCACTAATCCCTCTGATTAGTGCTGAGACTATCACTATCTCTGTCAGTCTCCTTATGTCTGTATTAATATAGCTATAGCTTATAACTCTTTCAGGGTAGTGAGGATTTTCTCCTTGGCTGTGTCTACTCTCTGCCTCAATCCAAGTACAGATTAATTCTGGCTTAAGAGCAGGCCTTTCTCCTGTGACCTGGGAAGACAACAGTTGTGTGTGCAGCATATCACCGCTGATGCCAGCTGTACCACCTTCTGGCAAGAAAAGAATTGAAACAATGCCAAGAAATTTTAACTTTTAATGATAAAAGTCTGTGGCCTATGAGTTAAATACAGGGTTCAGTTAGAGAGTTTTTCTGCCCTAGGGGCTCTGTTTTACTTGCTTGAACGCACATTTTGGGTTCTTGCTTTAGAAGTTGTGTATATCTGAAACAGTGTTAATAAAGTCCTTGTTGCAGGTGACATTTTGAAATGGCTACTGAATTCCAGGGGAGGGAAAAAAAAAAAGAGGTTACTATTCGTGACAATCCATCTATAGCCAAGAAGAGTTGGATGAATCTTGACTAACAGAAGTGAAAAGACATGTTTAGGAAAAGAGAAGCAAAATCTTCTCTTATAGACTGAAACAAGTTACATTTTATGAGTATTTGTGAGATATATAGTGTAACTGTCTTTTCTATCCCAATTTTGGTTTTTGACTTCATATCTAGCAAAGGAAATCTGCTTATCCAGGATATTATAGTAAGTTGAATGCATGCACATTAGTGAGCATGAGTGCATGCTTTCTGCCATATTTCACTGGTAAAACTGAAATAGATTTTCTGTGGTGTACCTCCATAAACTTTATTTGCATTTGCTAGGGATTTTGCCTGTGAGTAACATATGTGTTGGTCCTAAATAGAACTAACATTGCAGTCTGTTAAAGACTTAAAAATATGTCACTGCTGTTGTACATACATGTGAAAGATGGGGAGAATCTGACAGATAAAAATGTAACATCTCACTGTCTTTGCTGTACGCCTTTAAGTGCAAGAGTTTTAAACATTGTTGCTGTATTCAGAAAAGAATGAAGACTTGGCAGAGGCAGTTGCCTTTTCTGTATTTCTTTGCATGCAGAGACGCAAGTTACAATAGCTTTCTCTGTCCTACCACCTTGTGGTAGTTCTAAATTCAATAAAAATGCAATGACCACCTAAAGTCTATAATCTTTAGTCTTATAAATGGCACCTCTGTATAAAAAAGGAGAAAGCAATAGTTAACCAATTAATCATTGCAGATTTCTATTAAAAAAAAAAAGACATTTGGGGCAAACAAATGTTTTCTAAATACTATTCTGAAAATTGCATATTGTAGGAAATACCTTTAACGGGTTAGGAAATGGAGAGGGACATGACATGAAAGTAATTGCAAGAAATTCTAACAGGCTGCTATTTCACACAACACTTTTCCCCATTTAAAACATGGCCACTGGTCTCATATTTGCTTTTTAAAGTGTTCTTCTGTTTATGACCTATAAAGTGTCACAGGCAATGTGTCTAGATGCTCATGGAAATGCATTTCAAAATAGTGGGATCTTTTTTGTTTAACAGATAAAATGTTTCTCTATATTGTACTGAATTATGTTTATGAAGATCCTTTTCCTTTCCTTCTTTCTGACCTTATCTGTTCTTGGCCTGAGACAAGTTCATCTCTTATGTCACACTGATAAGTCAGTGCAATTATTTAGCATGCCGGTCCAGATTAGTTTCTGATATGCTTAGGTCCAGCTGGCACCAAGCTCTACAATGGTTTCATGTGATATCTTTATTAAACTAATTGCCTGGCTTGACTACCTGTGAAACAGATGAATTGCACTCACATATATGTTAGAATGGCACTTTAGTACCGATTAAATTTGTTAATGGTCTGGTGGTTGATATGTTCACTAATGTTCTCCACATACCCAAAGAGTAAAAATAGTCCTTGAGAATAAGGGCTAAAGTTAACTGACATAGCACAACAGGTCAGGCCATAATTGCCTGCTGTTGGTACAGCTGGGCCAGGTTTGTATAGATAGGTTGTTGCTTGAATGCATTTAAAATAAGGCTTTTCTGAATATTAAGAGGAAACCAAGTCTTCTGGGGAGAAAAAACTCAGCCCTTTCTTTCAGGTTATGTTGATTCACTAAGTCAGTTCTCACCAAAACGTTGAAGTCTTAAGGACTCAGATGATTTCACACAGATTTGCAGTAGCAATTGAAGAGGTTTCTTCCTCTAATTATCTCCTTTGGCCTCTTCCAGGGATCAGCATTTTCAGAGCAAAGTCAATAAATACTAGAATATCAGAAAACAAAGATGGCTTGGGAAAGAAAAAACTGTGGATGTTAACCCAGCAAGTCCATGGTGTAGAGAGGGTACACTTACAAGTATTTTAAGTATGGTCAAGTCTATTAATAGAAATTTTTTTATGTGCCACCATTTCAGTCAGCTGCTTCTTTGTCTCTAATCATACTTACTTGGCATTTCTGAGAGCAGTTTCAGGAGGATGTGTTGAAACTGGATGGAGGGAAGTTTTAGACACAATACTTATGGTGAGCTGAAAGTGAATTACCTCTCCTGTCACAAGGGAATGTTCAGAAGAGTTTCTTTTTGTACATATTTACTCCACTAACTCTATTGAAAACTGTGCTTGCAGACCTGACTAATTTTGTGCTTAATTGATGTCAGCAGAAAGCTGTCTCCTGCCAGCTGTTAGAGTGATGGAGGTACTACAATGGGATGAACTAATATGAAGGACTGAGAGGGAGATATTGCTGTACGTGGGGCAGGGATAATAAGAGGGGGGAGCCATAGCTATATTGAGACCACATGAAATCACCACTGAAAGGCTTTCTGCATTCTGGAATCTCTTTTACAATAAAGCACTTTGATTAGAGTTGAAATACTTGCCCTTTTTACCTTACAGTTAACTTAAGACTGAAGTGTGAGCACTTTTAAGTAGGTACATTAACTAGCAATCACATAACAAAGTCATTCACTGAGGTTAAAGTAGGATACTTCTAATCTAGTAAAAATCCTAGTGATTTAGAGATTATCCCTAGGACATTTAGTTTATCTACAGGATTTGCTGAAATCTGGTTTTGCTCTCTAAAAGTGAAAATGAATGGATAAATGCCTGCAACTAAGAGGAACTCAAAAGTCCCTACACTATTTTCTGCATAACTTCTAGAGGCCATTATCCTAACCCAGTGTCTTGAGAATGTTTTTATTAGAGACCTTACAGATTTCAAGCACCAAATGTACCTAGTCCATGAAGGACCTGCAGAGAGTATGAAGGGATACTTCTTTGTGTCTAATATACCACCTGCTGAACAGTACAGCTTCATTTTTCAGCTAATTTATCTTAGTCCAGTGATTCTGCACTTATAATATGAGGAACAAGGTTTTTTATCTCATAATTTAAATTCTAGTGATAAGTAGGTGCTTATGATATCGAAAAAATTATCTCCTAGTATAGTGAGAAATACAAAAGGTGAAATTATACACATCAAACCCCACATTAAGGTCTAATTGTGCTGGATTATTCCTTAAAAATCCAGTGAGGGCAGAAAATAGTGAGAGTTCCACAGAGTGGGAGCAGTCACTCTGAGGACTTGCGAAGCCTGAGCTATGAGGAGTTCTCAGCTTCCATTCAGTTTAACTTAGTCCCCTACCTCACTGTTACAAAGACTGTGCTACAGTGTATGAGATTTTGCTTTTTCCAGAAATCTTTCTGACCTGGTTCCCTCCAAGACACCATTACTAAATCCTTCTTCCCTTTCACCTTGTCATTGTTTACTATACATATATTCCACAAACCTTGATTTATGACAATTTCTTCCATTTCCTCCCAAGACTACCCATGTAAAGGGACAACGCTATCTGGAATACTGACTTGTTTGACTGAAGCTATTAGCCCTTGATCTTAAGGCAGGAATTTATAGATTTGCAAGTATGTGCTTGATTAAGTATTTTTAACCTCCAGTTTTGTCTTCCTGGGTATTATGTTTTGGTGCTTAATGAATCGAGGTGTTTTGCTGTACTTTGATTGTCTTGCATAATATGATAAAAACATCCTGAAATTTTTGGGCCAAAATTTTGCAAACTGTAGCTATTAAAATCAGTATTTTAAGACATCATTCTTTCATTATTGGAGACTATATGCTTTTGAAGATCCACCTTTTCATGTTTCCAAACAATTATTTGGAGTAATTCTGCACTTTTCTTCCTTTTGTTACGGACTACCCTTAGATGAAATTTTGACTTCATGAATATTACATACATGATATAATGGCTTCCAGATGTTGCTATCACTGCCAAAATCCTACTGTGTTGGGCACTGTTCAGATACATGGAAGAAACCGTGAAAAAAACTCTCATAAGTGGATTTTGTCGTTAGGTGTTACAATTAACATATATGTGCCTGACAATGTGAACTTTAAGCACGTACTGTTTCCTTTAGCAAAGACTGAAAATTCTGTGTGTTTCTAGGAACAGCCAGTATTTTAATGAATGTAAGCAAGTGTCCAAATTTCTATGGTATTGTTTGCTCCTAAGAATATGAAGGCCTGTATGAAAGTACCATAATCTGTAATTCTGCTAAGATACTGTATATTTCCAAACAGAGTACTCATGGACAGAGGTCCAGTATAAATAAAAATGGAGATGTTCACAAATGGAATAAACCTTACTTATACTTATGAAATGTGTCAGTGTCTGATACTCCAGGTCTTACATATTGTCAGATAGTGATAATCAATTACTTTTGAATAGCTGGTGGTTTTACAGAAGTACACTGCCACTTGCCATAACTTTACAGAACACAACATTAATGTGTGTATGCCTGCTTTTGAAGAGTTTTCTATGAAGGTAATAGGAGTGGAGTCACCTCCAGCCTTTGTACACCTGGAAGAAGACAATCTCAGCCGCTTCCTGGTCTTTGTACCCATGCTGGTAGAGATGCTGCTTCAATGTAGTGTTTTTGTCTGAGATTGAATTAGTTTTCTTCATAGTATCTATATTCTTTGTCTCAGGATCATGGCGAGTTTTTACTTTAGTATTATAGTTTAGTTTCAGGGACATAATATGTGTACATGCGCATAGGAACAATATAGGGCAAGAAAGGAAGCATGGCTGACCCTTTCGGACAGCTAGTGATTGCGCGGAAGCTGACTGAGGAGAATTTCTTTTTGAACAATCAGCAGCCTCTTGAAAAAGCAAAGTTAACATTTATGTGTTCAGCTAGGATAGATTCTGTTTGAAGCTGAGAGTGGAAGTGAATATAATCCATTATGGATGGATGTTTGAGAAAAGAGTTGTTATCAGCATAGATGTACTTTGTACTAAGCAATTGTATGAGGTACTACATTCAGAAGTATGACTGACTGCAGCAGAGAGCTATTGAATCTGTGGCAGCATAACAGAAGTATTAACTGAAATGCGTTATGTCAACCTACTCGTTTCAAAGGACATAAAAGATAAGGTCAAACAGCACAAAATGACAAGTGAGAAGGAATAAATGAGAAGAAATAACTGAGAAGAAATAAGTGAGAAGTCTTTAACAGCAAGGGAAGTTGTTCCCCCTGTGCACAAACCCATGAGTTAGCGGAGCAGAATGACGCTCTCATGATGCAAGACGAGGTAGTTAGAGACTTGCTTGCCCAGCTAGACCACCACAAGTCTATGGGGCTGGATGGGATCCACCCAAGAGTATTAAAGGTTCTGGCAGATGTTCTTTCCAAACCCCTTTCCATCATCTTCCAGCAATCCTGGCTGACTGGGGAAGTTTCACTGAACTGGAGGCTGGCTGGTGTTCTGCCCATCTACATGGCATGCTGGAGCCTTATTTGCCCTGGATCAGTCATGCTGCTTTAGGTTTGAGCAAAGCAGAGGTTACAATCATGGGGCACACCTCAGTGTTATGAAACTCGCTGGTAAATGAAGCTGTTAGTGCAAGTAATGATGGATGCCACATAGACTTCAAAGATATCCTGTCACATAGTGTTGACCCCACATTCAGCTGACCTATTGTCACACAAACCAGGAAGATATGTCAGCATTTTTTGATCTTGCCCTGTCTTCACTGGGAAAATTGTCACTGATTTCATTTTAACCACTGGACTGAAAGCAACACAAATATCACCTGGGAGAAAATGCAACTGTTTCATGCAGAAATGCTTATTATTAGTTAAGCTTGGTGTATTGGATTCTCAAGTGGTTTGAAGCTGAAGCTGCTCTGAAAAGTTTCATTGTTTCATTATTTATTACTTTGAAGGCAGATCAGACAACATCCAGCACATCTGTTATCTCAGCATTTTGATGGTTTAAAATTAATTGCTGTAATAATAGCCTGCAGTGCAAGTCAAGGCAAGAAGTTTTGAGAGTTCGGTGTCTTCCATAAATCCACATATGGATGGTTTTTATGTAACGAATGCAAATGTTCTACACAAGCAGGATGAAGTTACAGTGTCCTTGGAGACCCAACCCTTCTCAGCTTCCAGGTGGAATGGCAGCTTTTGCAGAAGTGCTGGTGGGACTTCAGACTCCACAAAAGGTGAAAGGGAAAAGGGAGAAAGGGAGGTTGTGTTGTATTTGAAATCTCTCTCATCTTTCCTTGGGTGGGAAAAAGGGCTCCACCACATTTCTGTCCTATCATAAGAGTCCATTTCTGTAAGCTCCATGAGTTGATAGTTATGTGACACTCTCAAATGCTAAAGCAGCATAACATTTGGGTGTAAGGTCAGCAGATCATGAATAGGGGCATCCAGAAGGAGATTACTAGGTGAAGACCAGGTGCCTCCAAAACTTGCCAGAGTACTGACTGCCTGCCCTTTAGGAACAGAAAGAGAAAATGGGACTATGGAAAGGTTTTATTTTCAGCTCTGACCAGGTAGCACCTCATCAGTCCAAGATCCAGGTTTGGTCAAGCATGCAAATCAATTGCCTACAAGTCTATGGAGCCATATGGGATCTACCCAAGAATATTAAAGGAGCTGGCAGATGTCCTTCCCAAACCCCTTTCCATCATCTTCCAGTGGTCTTGGCTGACTGGGGAATTTCCACTGGACTGGAGGCTGGCTAATGTTGTGCCCGTCTACAAGAAGGATTGCAGGAACTACAGGACTGTCAGTCTGACCTCAGTGCTGGGGAAAGTCATGGAACAGGTGATCTTGAGTGTTATCATGAAGCACATGCAAGAGAACAGGGTGATCAGGCCCAGTCAACACAGATTCATGAAAGGCAGGTCTTGCCAAACTAACCTGATTGCCTTCTGTGACAAAGTGATTCAACTACTGGATGAGGGAAGGGCTGTGGCTGTAGTCTTCTTGCACTTCAGTAAAGCCTTTGACACAGTTTCTCACAGCATTCTACTTCAGAAACTGTCAGCCTCTGGCCTGGATGGCCGCACACTCTCCTGGGTTGAAAACTGGTTGGATGGCTGGGCCCAGAGAGTGGTGGTCAATGGAGTTAACTCCAGCTGGAGGCCAGTTACAAGTGGGGTTCCTCAGGGCTCGGAACTGGGTCCAGCTCTGTTCAATGTCTTTATCAATGACCTGGATGAAGGCACTGAGTGCACCCTTATCAAGTTTGCAGATGACGCTAAGCTGGGTGGAAGCGTGGATCTGCTGGAGGGTAGGGAAGCTCTGCAAAGGGACATGAACAGGTTGAACTTCTGGGCTGAGACCAATGGCATGAGGTTTAACAAGGCCAAATGCCGGGTCCTGCACTTGGGGCACAACAACCCTATGCAGTGCTACAGACTAGAAGTCTGGTTAGAAAGCTGCCTGGTGGAGAAGAACCTGGGAGTGTTGGTTAACAGCCAACTGAACATGAGCCAGCAGTGTGCCCAGAGAAGCTGTGGCTGCCCCATCCCTGGAGGTGTTCCAGGCCAGCAGTGTGCCCAGGCTTTACTGAAGTCCAAGAAGGCCAATGGCATCTTGGCTTGTATCAGAAACGGCGTGACCAGCAGGTCCAGGGAGGTTATTCTCCACAAGAAGGATCTTGAGGCTCTGGAGCGTGTCCACAGAAGAGTAATGAAGCTGGTGAGGGGGCTGGAGAACAAGTCTTACGAGGAGCTGCTGAGACAGCTGGTGTTGTTTAGCCAGGGGAAAGGCTGAGGGGAGACCTTATCACTCTCTACAGCAACCTGAAAGGAGGTTGTGGAGAGGAGGGAGCTGGCCTCTTCTCCCAAGTGACAGGGGACAGGACAAGAGGGAATGGCCTCAAGCTCCACCAGGGGAGGTTCAGGCTGGACATCAGGAAAAAATTTTTCACGGAAAGGGTCATTGGGCACTGGAACAGGCTGCCCAGGGAGGTGGTTGAGTCACCTTCCCTGGATGTGTTTAAGGGACAGGTGGATGAGATGCTGAGGGGTATGGTTTAGGGATTGTTAGGAATGGTTGGACTCGATGACCCAGTGGCTCCCTTCCAACCTAGTGATTGTATGATTCTATGATTCTTTGTCCTGCACAAATTAGTCAGGAAGATTCAAGGCCATCAGAGCAGTTTGGTGCCAAGTCAGTTTGCATTTTAATCCAATTTTAAAGCAATGTTTCTGTAATTTAATTATTCCTTGAAACCTAGATAGAAAAATATTTGTTACCCTAACCACTGAGCAGAGGTTAAGAGATACATATTGTCTTCACATATTGCCTTTTTACATAGCAATTTATTTTTGTTTTGTGTTTAAACAAGGTGTAACATTTCAGACAGAAAGTGGTCAGAAAAAACTGAGTTGTTAATGTGGAAGCAGTTGAATAAATAATGGTTTTACAACTTTACCGTGTCTTCTAAGTACAGTATACAGCTTACACAAATTCAGAACAAATATTCTCAACTGTTTAAGCACACTGTCTCAGAAACCAAAACAACAAGTAAAAAAAGACAAGTGGAGAGGATTTTGGATGATGGCTCTTACTAAAAATGCTCCACCAAAATATAAGCAAAAAAACCTCTATAAACAGTGCACCAATTGCAATGTCAGAATTAATAGCATCATCTAGAAATGAAGTTTGATCTATTAATATTTTTTATTGAGTTTTATTCACTTTTTCACATAGAAAAAATAATATTCCTACTTTATCCTCAGATCCTGAATTCAACTCTTTTATGTTATTTTAAGAGGCTAAACTACAAAGCAGACATAGAATTCCCTGCAGTTGTTCTGGCAAGAACAAGTTACAAACTGTTCATTCTGTTTTCGGCCATTCATTTATTTAGACAGGTAAACAGGCAGTGAAAATTCTATTATAGCTGCCTATTCTAGTGATTTGCTAGATTAGCTCTTTTGACATCCACTTACAACAAAGATCAAGTTCTACTCATTAGAACCCTAGGGAAGGATCATTTATGATTAGGGTTTGTATTATTTTCTAAGCTTTATAAACTTCCCACATGGAAGGAAATAAAATTAAATTACTTAAATTTGTGCCTTTCCAATCTGGCAGGACTGCAAGCTTACATTGTATAATGAAACTCCTACCTACATATGCTGATAGAACTAAACTTACAGGATAGAATAATGTATCTTTTATAACTGGAAGACAAAAGGCTATTTCTAAAAAGAGCAGCTGGGGAGTGAAGGAGGAACAGGAATGTAGGAATAGAAAGACAGCTACCTTGTCTACCATAAATCTTAACACCTATTGATTTAAATATGTTTGTATATGTAAATCTGGGATAGCACAGAAAGAGCATGATTAGCCCCTATAATATCACTGACCAGTAGCTATTCTTACAAAATAAAGCCCTAGGCAGATTTCCATATTTTCTTCCAGTCAAGTGCAGTGCTCAATAGCCTATTGATTTCATGACAAGAGTACAGTTTCAGTCCTAAATTTGGGAAGTATCCGCTATTGCATTTTTCAGGTGTGCTCAGTATCTTCTTGCTTTCATGTGGGCGGTTCTCTCTCCAAAAGAAATGAAATTAGAATAAAAGTATAAACCTTTACTGAATATGGCATCTTAAAGGACAGGATCTTAATCTTTTAATTAGGTCAGCAAATGCATTCTTAACTGTCTGTAAAAAATCTGCATCAAACACCTCTTTGAGGGCTTTTGTGCCAGATTTCTCTCAGGCAAAAGACTTTTGGATGCAGAGGCAGAGACACTCCTGGCTCCTGAGAGGGCTTTATTTCGTGAAGGTCACTGCCAGGGCTGCAGTTCTTCCAGTCATGCCTGCTAGTGTCTTTGAGACAGCTGCTTTGGGAGCTGGTATCTACTGGACATGACAGCATAGGTCTGTACTTGGAAAACTCGGTTTGTATTTGCACTGCCTTTGGGAATACAGCTAGACTCTGTATTAATCTAGACTTCTCACAGTATATAGTATTCATTCTATGAGCACTAAGGATTACTTTAAGCAAAGCCACCGCTCTACACTTGTACTCAAAGAAAGTGGAAGAAACATCATTACTTCTCGGAATTATTTAGCACCTTGCTTACATTGTCAGCAGATCCTTACAGCTCCTTCCAAAGTATCTTTTGGGAAAGACTGAGCAGTTTCTTCTGCCATTGATCAATCGTCTCTTTGTCTAGTACCCCCTGCCTCAGCAGTATTTGTTCATAATTTCACAAACTCAGATCAGTCATGGATATCTTTTAAGTCCTTTACAAGCTAAGAAAGGGATAGATTCTTTTCATTATTATAGTATAGATTTATGGCATGTGATTCCTCAAAATGTAAATCTAGGATAAAAATAGGGATTTGAAATTTAGTTACTGATTTGAGAGAATAACAAAATATCCAGGTACATTTCTGTATATAAGAAATGGAGTACATCACTATATTCACACACCCAAAAATTTCTTCTGCTCTCTGAAGCACACATCCATGGCCAGCCCTTCACTTTTCCTTATGGCTCCCTACACACATGCCCCCTTTTTTCCAGGTGTGTATTGAGGTTGCCATTCAAGTAGACTGGCTCACCCATACTACACAGGATTAGTGAAAGTTCTCTGCAGAACCTTGGTCTATATGGCAGTAACAGAGCTGCAAGTTCCTTCCTTGCCTCTCTTACGAGAGCATGAGACTGCTGATCTTGCATACACAGTTGCACAAGGCTGGGCCACAAGGGTGTCTTTTTTGGGGTGCAGTGATCCTAGAATGCCAGTTTCAGTACACAGAAAATGAGAAGGAGAGGTGTTTTCCAGGCCTCTGGTCCTAAACCTAGGTACAGCCCTTAGCTGACCCTCTCCGGCCCTTTCAGATATCATTGCAGGACCTGAGATTCATGTGTGGAAGATGGATTTCTTGTGAACTGTCTTGGGCCTCGCTAGCAGGCACACAGGCTATCTTACACAGAGTGTTGATGTACACCCTTCTATTTTTATCACAAGTATACAAGTCCTGCATTTTGTTTACAGATACACAGATATACCCTCCAACACTGGTGTGTGTATAAGGCAAACACATTTACAAAAACATATGCAGTGTGTGCCTACTCAGTATAGACCACATCAGAACAATTTGTTCCTCTAATGATTTCAAGCACTAACTCAAGTGCTCTACTCCACAGTTATTACAGCTCAGAATAGGTAGGAGGACATGCACTGAGAACTGGGAGCTCGTATAATGCCTTCTGTTATAGTTTGAGGTAAATTAGAGTCAGTTTTATGACTAACTCACTTGCCGTAGGTAACTTCATTCTCTGAAAACTAACTGCATGTTTTTTGAGATAGTGTTCCTCTCTAAAGTGGTAACACAGGACATTGGTATGCAAAAACGTCAATGATTACACTTAACCAAGGCCACCCTCAAGCTGATGGAAGACACTCCTCCTTCGAGGAGCGAATAGGGCAGGTGACCCTAAGCTGACCAACAGTGTTCCACCCCATATATATCACACTTGGTATAAATTTAAGAGCTCTCTAGGGTCTGACTCTCTTCTGCAATGACCAACGTGCAGTGAGGACCTTCTTTGTCTGTTTTTTCCCGAATCCGGGTCTGTGTGTTCCTGAATCCTGTTCCTGAGTCCAGCTCCCTCCTAGCCATGGACTCATTCCCTCGTGTCTGCTGTGCAGCATCCATTGTGACATATAGCTATCGAGTGGTGGGGTGGAGGCATAATTCATATATTAGTATATATTTTATTACTTTCTAATTATTTGTTATTTCTAATTAGCATTAGCATTGCATTAAAGCTGTAGGTCTAGTTTCCAACCTGTAAGTCTTTTTCTACTCATATCCCTGCCCCCTTTCCCTGCAGGACAGTGGAAGGGAAGGGATTTTGGAGGCTCACTGCACAACTTTAGCTTCCGAATTTGGCCAGGTGGGGCTAAACCATGACACCTTCACAACAATAACCGTAAAATGAATTTCCACTATCATTTGTGCCTTCCAAGTAGCGCTCTAATGTAATGCTACCTGGAGAAGTCAATATGTGTTAACTCCTTTACCAACAGTGTTATTAGTCAGAAATTTGCTAATGCACATCCAGTATTTGCTTGCAGAGTTCAGTTGGAGTGAAAACAAGCAATCAGACCAAAAGAAGGAAACCAGACCACTTTACTAAAAGACTGTTTTGAATCAAATTTTCTATTATATTTCTTTGATTGCCACAACCAGCTAGAATTTTATCGAATTTTCTCATAGTGACTTCCTCGGCTACTACATTTTCAGCCCAGGCAAAGTATGTTCTCTTCATGAGAAGAATTTATTAGGCAGGACAAGGACTAACAGCTAAATTTTTAGTTGGTGCTTCTTTTTTCTCCCATACTCAATTTAAGTAACCCAACCCCTCTCCAACATTCCCACTCCTTAAACTAGTGAAGAAATATTTACCTTTTATTACCACTGTCAAGTGAAATGCTTGCTTGGCTTAAATTTCTTTGGCAGCAAAGTACAGGCCACAATTTGCTTTCACTTGGAGGGTCACCCAGTAGACCTGGAATAGAGGACCCAGGGATGGAAACACAGCTTGGCATGTTCTGATCCAGACTTCACTAGAAAAAAGTGGTGCTCTAGAACACCTGCCATATGTTGGCAACATGATCATATAGGGAACACAGCAGAAGACATTTTCAAGAAAAGGGAGAAATAATCCAAATCCTTCGAAAAGCATGTTTTTGGCATAAAACAATATAAGGTGAAGGGACCTGCACAGAAGATCCATTTCCTAGGAATAAAATGTGAAGATGAATGTCATCAGATCTCCATGGATGTGATTAACAAAATAACAGCTACGTATTCACCAAATAATAAAAAGGAAATACAAGCCTTCTTGCGCATTGTGAGTTTCTGGGGAATGCATATGCCAAATTACAGTCTGACTGAAAGCCCACTTTGTCTGGTGATCTGAAAAAAGAATGATTTTCAATAGAGCCCTGAGCAACAACAAGTCTTTGAACAAATTAAACAAGTTTGTTCATGCAGTAGACCTTGGGCCAATGCAGGCAGGACAAGCTATGAAAAAAGTGTTTTACACTGCAGCCAGGGAGAATGGTGTCTGTGGCAGAAAGCACCAGGGGAGACTTGAGGTCGACTCTTAGGGTTTTATTGTCAAGAATACAGAGGATCTGAGGCCCACTATACTCCAGTTGAAAAAAAAGAGATATTGGCAGCGTATGAAGGAGTTCAAGCTGCTTCAGAAGTGATTGGCACTGAAGCACAGTTCTTCTTATCGCTCCAGCTGCTGATGATAGGCTGGACGTTCTAAGGGAACTACCCCTCTAGACACCATGCAATTGATGCTACATGGAGTAAGTGGGTCGCACTGATTATACAACGGCTTAAATAGGAAACCCCAGTCAGTAACCCAAGAATCTTAGAAGTGATCATGGACTGGCCAGAATGCCAGGATTTCAGAAAGTTACCAGAGGAGGAGGTGGCGTGTACTGAAGAGGCCCCACTGTGTAATAAACTACCAGAAGATAAGAAGCATGCCCTGTCCCCTGACGGGTCCTGTCATATTGTAGGAAAGCATCAAAAGTGGAATACTGCTGTGCAGATTTCTAAGCAAGTAGCTGCAGAAGCTGCTGAGGGACAAGGTGAATAGAGTCAGTCTGAGGAGGTTAAAGATATCCAGCTGGCCTTACATACCGCTGAATGAGAAAAGTCACCATTGCTCTGTTTCTGTACTGACTCATGGATGGTGGCTAATACCCTGTGGGCTGGTTAAAGCAATGGAAGCGGAACAACTGGCAGCACAGAAGCAAACTCATCTGGTCTGCTCCATTGTGGCAAGATATTGCTGCCTGGCTAGAGAATCTGTTTGCAAGAGTACTTCATGTAGATGGCCACATACCTAAGAGTCAAGCTACCAAAGAACATCAAAACTTCTAGCAAGTTGATCAGGCAGCTAAGATTAAAGATGCTCAAGTAGGTTTAGTCTGACAAGACAGGTGTGAACTATTTTTAGGTTGGTGGACCCATGACACCTCAGGCCATCAGGGAATAGACGCAACATACAGATCAGTTCACAATTGAGGGGCAGACCTAACCATGGAGTCGATTGCACTGATCATTCACGAACGCAAAACATGCGCTGTGATTAAGTAGGCCAAATGGTTAAAGCATCTATGTTATGGAGGACAGTAGCTGATTCATAAATAAGGATAGCCCTGGCGTACTGATTATATCACTCTCCCACGAACCTGCCAAGGCAAGTAACATGTGCTCACAATGGTGGAATCAGCGACTGGATTGGTGGAAACATATTTTGTGCCCTATGCCACCACCTGTAACACTATCCTGAGACTTGAAGAGCAAGTTTTGTGGCAGCATGGCACTCCAGAAAGAACTGAGTCAGACAATTGGACTCATATCCTAAACAGCTTTATAGACACCTGGGCCAAAGGGCACAGCATTGAGGGAGTACATAACATTCCCTACCATGCACCAGCCTCCTAGGAAATTGAACTATAAAATGAGCTGTTACAAGCTACACTGAAGGCAATGGATGGTGGGACATTCCAAAACTGAGATAAGCATTTAGCAAAAGGTTAGTTAACAGTAGAAGGCCTCTCAATCAAGCTGGCCCTGCTCAGCATAAATCAAGAAGTTTTCTGGGGACAGGCCTTCTCCACCTTCAGCTTCTGCCCTGCTTGCACAGTCTCCTGCTGCTGGTGCTCCTGCTCCCAGTGCCCAATTTTCAGTTTCCAGTCCATGACCTCCTGGTACTGGCTGTGATCCCTGCACCTGCTGGAACTGCCATGTTCCTCATGTTTGTCGTTTGGCATACAACGCTGCTAGCACACATTCCATGACCCCTGCCAGGATGGCTTATTTTCTTATGTTGTATATTTTATTATTATTATAGTGGTAGTATTATCATTATCATTTTTATTATTGTTTTATTAAAACTGTTTTTATTTCATCTCACAGGTCTTCCTTTCCTTATTCCTCCACTCCAGGGTTGGGGTCGTTGAAAGAGTACCTACCAATTGTTAAGATCTTGATTGAGGGCTAAACTGGGATGTGCTAAAAAGCTGTTGGCGAAACAAAAAAATATGCTATTACTCGATATCTGTAAATGAACAACAGAAAAGAATGAGGATTTCTTACCATTTAATTTTTGTTTCTCTCTTCCCCCTCAAATACAGCTTTCAAACCCCCTGAACTGCACGTCATAATGTCTGTTACTGTAGCAATAAGTGTCTCTGCATGACTTTGTAAATAGAATAATTTATGAAAATTTGTTTCTCGACTGCTCAGCTACCAACTTCCTTAGTCTGAGTCATAATAGCAAAGAATGGAATTAATAACTCCTGATCCTTAATACTGCCTATCTTTTAACAGCCTATCTCGCAGACACAGTTATGCCAGTATTTGTTGTAAACAGAAGAGTTTGGTATTCTCAATTGTGTAATTACATTTGCTTTAGCCTCATTGCAGTTGAGGAGAATAACTCAAGAAGATAAGGAAATACTCTAGGGTCTTGGCATAAAATGTAGCAGAGCATATGGAAAAAGCAAGTGCTTCCCTTAGGCAAACCATGAGAGCACTTACTGGGAGGTAATCTAGATCAGTGGTGTCAGCTCAGGATTATGAACCGCAGGAGTGACTGCTGGGTAGGCGTGCCCTTAGACAAAGGTGAAAATCTATTACCATTCCTGTAGACAATTGTGCATTGATCTTCATGATAGATATATATGATATTTCTACAGTTAGGCTATAACCACAGGTAGTGTTTCTCAATTAATTAAACCCTGTAAGACCCACAGCAGGGAGGAAAACTTCAAAAACTCATCCACAAAATGACCGTAAAATAACAAGTTCACACATTCTTGCAAGCATAAGCAAGCTGACAAGTTGTTGGGAAAGTAATATTTAAAATTGCAGCACCATTCTTTTCTTTGATTGGAAATGAAAACCATGATGAAAGCACCACACCAACTGCTACTTGTGTATTTAAAAAAAGATTTGATGGTCCTAGAATTTTAAAAGATCCAGATACTTCTCTGAAGTCTCTCTCAGAAGCAGAGGATTATAATTATTAGCAGCAGCTAAATTGAATTCTCATCTTTCCACATAGCTTCCTATGCTAAAGGAATCATCCACATAAAAATGTCTTTCAAAACTTTCCATGACTTTCTCTGAGACTACAGAAGAACTCTGGATAGGGAAAAGGTACGGAGACTTGTGATATGATTTCAATACCTCCAGATTTTGCCTATTTCCCAGTTCAAGAAGTTGTAACAAGATCTTATACATCTGTCATCACAAAGATTATTTGTTGATGTACAAGAAGGTGTAAAGATAAATGAGCTCCTCCTTTTCTAGAAGTGTATGTATTTCTTAACTCCTTAAAAGGAACACAGGCACAAAAGACTTTGTATTGTAAGACCCATTACAAGAGATAAAATTCCTCTTTTTCACATGCTACCCTTATTCGATAAACCAGAGGAAAGATCTTTAAAGTCTGCTTTAGAAAAAGATGAAAGTAGCAAAGGTCCGATTTAACTAATAGAAGGTCAAATGCTTCCTCTGGCCATGTGGTATAAATCTAGAGTTCTCATGAAACCTATGATTCTATGGGAAGATTCAGATTAGACATCAGGAAAAAATTCTTCACCAAAAGGGTTATCAGTTGAAATAAATACACTCTTCTATTAACAGGGGAGACCTACAGTCCATGTTGTTTACCCCTTCAGATTAACGGGGAATAATAAAATTAATTAAAACTAAGAAAAGACTCAATGAAAAGAAATAAAAGCCTCCCCAAACTCCTATGTGTCATAAAGTATTTTAGAAGAAGCCACTGCTTTGCCCCCCTATGATGGAGCAGGGTGAACCTTGGTAGAGTTGCATTTACTGTCTCCTGTCGATGAATATTCTATCCTCAGTTTTTATGAAAGAGTTACAAACAGAACTCAAACTGAATGATTTTCGCTGTGTTTTTCCTCTACCTAGACCTAAAATCCCACCACAATGTACATGAAAATTCCAGTACATCTGTACCATAAGATCCATGCTTAGGAGTATTCTCTGAATTTCTCACATGAGTCATGAAAGGGTAAGCACAGAATCAGTGAGAAAGCAGCTCTGAAAGAAGTCTCAGAGAAGTTATCTAGTTACATCCCTTTGCCCTCAGCAAGAACCTCTTTCAGTGTTTTAAATCCATGTATTCATCATGATCTATTAAACTGGACTTTTAAATCACTTGTAAACTGCCATAAGGAAAAAAGAAAGTTTTTCTGTATGAAAGCACTGCAGATAACTGCAGGATAGGGTTCATGATCCGCACGGCTGCCAAGAGATTGAATACACACTGCCTTGACAGGCCATTGGTAAAGAAAAGCCAGAATATCAAAAATTTCATGTATACTAAGCCCTGTTTACAGGCTCTCTTGCTTACTGCCCTCATTGTAGACATCAACAATTTCCTAATGAAAAAATAAACTGATTTTTAAGGCCATATCTATAATTTTTATCTGTCTATATTTTCATTACATAATTACCTCCTCTGCACACCTCTTCAATCTTTCCAGCTCCCTATATACCCACTAGATACTGGAAATTATTACTAAGCATGCAATTGATACCTTCTGTCTCCAGAAAAAACTAAATTATCATTTCAAATCAATGACTTTTAAAATGACTGAAGCTATGATTCTGCACTATCAGCTTCCATTTGCCTGATGGCTAGCAGCTTCCAGGAGAGGACTATTATTCAGGGTAGTCCCTTCTCTCTCTTTCCTAAGGAATAATTTGGTGCATCCTAAATCACCTCTGAAAGATATTACCCTTATTTCTTCTTAAAACATTCAGACAAAGTTATTTCTTAACTTCCCTAGGTAGCTGCTTCTATTGATCATCTATTCTTGGTGTAAAAAGTTTGACCCAATGTTTCACTAGGTCTCTTTTCTTTGTTGCTGGAAGTTACTTTTAACTTTCCTTAAGTAGAGGACATGTATAAAGGTTTGTTGGTGTCCCTTACGCAATTATTTTAGTTCTGGAAAACAGCTGCTGTTCATCTCCCTTCAGCCTTATATTTCTAAGACGAGCACAGCTAATTTATTCAATCTTCTCTCATAGGCCCTGTTCCATAAATCTCTTATCATTCCTGATGTTCCCTCCCGCACTTTCTTCAGTTTGTAACCAGTTTTCCTCCAGTCCTCTGCTTACACAGGGATGCAGTGCCCCAGCTTTGGCCTCATCATTGCACAGGAGTGGGTCATCATTTCCTCCTACATCTGACATTTGATATTCCTTTTAACTGATATTTTTATTATAAGTGCCTTCCCCTCCTCCCTCTTCCCAAGAGCACAGCTGATGCAGACTCTGCCTGTGATCTACTGCCTCTCTGTTAAGTGCCTTTTCTTTATTTACTTGATCTTTAATTTTTTTTCTTTAAACATAGTACATTGCATTGGTGGTTACTGGATTTCATCTTACTGATAGTGTGTGCTTTCTCCAGTTTATCAAAATAATATTTAATTTTAAACCCATCATCCATCATGCTCATAGCCCCACCCAAATTCACATCATCTGGATTAGCACAACATTTCTATATTATCTTTTAGGTCATTAAACAAGATATCATCTCTCTGCTACAATCAGCCCTCAGGACATCACTTGCAATGTCTTCCCAACATAAGGCAGCAAATAGGTCTACAGACCATAGGTCTGTATCATGTTCTCCTATGTTTATGTGAATGTCTCAGCACTGCATTAGAAATCAATACAGCACATCATGTATTTCTCTCATAACTGGCAAACCAGGTACCTGTCAAGAAAAAGCATTAGATTATATCTGATATTGTAATTAGTGGAACATCTTGAGGTCTTCAGCCACAGCCCACAGATGTCTGTGAAGACCTTTGCAGTGAGCATATTACCAGGCACTTCCATTACAGGTTTGTTTGCTGGAGTGGTTTTGGTCTGTTTATTTCTTTTTTTATGACCCGTGTACAATCAATTCATATTTTCTGGTGTTGAATTTTGAAAAATGAAACATTCTTCTCTCCTGAGACTCTGGGACTCAAAAAGAAAACTCAAAACAAAACCACAGATAGGTCCTCAGGAGCAGGAATTTCAGTCATTATAGGACACCTGTCTTTCAGCCACCTCTGCAAAATCTTACTGCTGGTGTCAGCAGCAACATGTACCATGTTGTTGCTCTTACATGGAGTCAACTAGTACCTTTCTACCTTTTCTTCCCTCTCAGCTAGTAACATAAACCTATATTACCATGTGAGTGTACATACAGCCATGCATGTAAAATCAAAAAATGAAAACAAAGTAGAAATAGGGTCAAAACGATGAAAGACATTGTTAACTAGTACAATTTCCTGAATTATACTACTGAGAGTACAAAGCACCTTGCGAGTGTCCAGCCATTGTGTGTAAAACACCCTCTGGCTTGAAAATTCTAGCAACTCTCCTAGGACCAGATTTTAAAAATTCTCAGCACCTGAGTAATTATGTCCTTATCTCCCACCAGCAAGGTCAGCAAAAGAAAAGAAGTGTCCAGAGTGTATTGAATGGGTTGATATTGTCACTTTCAGAGACAGATAGTCAAATGATCATCCTGCAGCCTTTATATTTTGCTCAAAGTGCAGGACAAAAAAAGGTAAATAAATGTTCAATCGAGCGACTAGTATGAATCATTGTGCTTTTACAGAGTGACTGCTCCTGCATTACAGGAAAATAAAGGTACTTGGTCTCTATCCCACACCTGCCTGAGAGGAATTTTTCTGTGTTCCCATCTCCTTCCAGTCCTCCTGATTTAGATAGCCAAATTGACCTGATTTCCTTCTATGACAAGGTGACTCATTTAATGGATTAGGGAAGGGCTGTGGATGGAATCCACTTGGACTTCAGTAAAGACTTTGACATTGTTTCTCACAGTATTCTGCTTGAGAAACTGGCTTCCACTGGCCTGGACAGGCGCACCCTCTGCTGGGTGGAAAACTGGCTGGCTGGCCAGGCCCAAAGAGTGGTTGTAAATAGAGTTAAACCCAGCTGGAGGCCGGTCAGAAGTGTTGTTCTCCAGGGCTCAGTGCTGGGTCCAGTTGTGTTCAGTATCTTTATCGATGACCTGGATGAAGGCATTCAGTGCACCCTTGGCAAGTTCACAGACGACACTAAGCTGGAAGTGTTGACCTGCCAGAGGGTAGGGAGGCTCTCCAAAGGGATCTGAACAGGCAGGATCAATGGGCTGAGACCAATGGCATGAGTTTCAACAATACCAAGTGATGAATCCTGGACTTAGGGCACAATCCCATGCAGTGTTCCAGGCTTGGTGGAAAACGAAGCAAGAATCGGCAGCAGGGCAGGGTAAGTTCTGCAGCTGAGTGTTAGATCAAGGTAAAAACACACTCTGTGGACCAAGGGATTACCCCTACAGGGAGCAAGGGGCTGGCAGATCCTGACAGTCACAGCAGCTGCCACATGGCGGCTGATGTTGGAGCAGGGGAGAGTGGTCCTGGAATCAGCCACAGGAGATTTAAATGGCTCTTTAGGAGTGCAATGACCGGACTGCAGTGACTGGAGTGCTGTGACCAGGAGCAGGCAAACAAGGCTATAAATTGGAGTGGGGAAGATTCAGATTAGACATTAGAAAGAAATTCTTCACGATGAAGGTTGTGAGACACTGGCACAGGTTGCCCAGGGAAGTTGTGGACGCCCCACCCCTGGAGGTGTTCAAGGCCAGGTTGGATGGGGCCTTGGGCAGCCTGATCTAGTGGGAGGTGTCCCTGCCTATGGCACAAGGGGTTGGAACTAGATGATCTTTAAGGTTCCCTCCAACACAAACCATTCTATGATTCTATGATTCTATGATTCTATGATTCTAAGAGTGGCTGGAAAGCTGCCTGGCAGAGAAGGACCTGAGAATGTTGGTTGTCAGCTGGCTGAATATGTGTCAGCAGTGTGCCCAGGTGGCCAAGGCGGCCAACAGCATCTTGGCCTGCATCAGAAATAGCATGGCCAGCAGGACAAGGGAAGTGATTTTGTCCGTGTACTCAGCATTGGTGAGGCTGCACCTTGAATACTGTGTTCAGTTTTGTGCTCCTCACTACGAGAAAGACACTGAGATCCTGGAGCATGTCCAGAGAAGAGCAACGAAGCAGGTGAAGAGTCTGGAGAACAAGTCTTACAAGGAGCGGCTGAGGGAACTGGGGTTGTTCAGCCTGGAGAAGAGGAGGCTGATGGGAGGTCTTAATCCTGTCTACAGCTACCTGAAAGGAGGTTGTAGCAAGGTGGGTGTTGGTGTCTTCTCCCAAGTGACAGGTAATAGGAAGTCAGTGAATGGCCTCAAGGTGCACCAGGGGAGGTTCAGATTGGACCTTAGGAAAAATTTCTTCACTGTAAGGGTTATCAGGCACAGGCAGAGGCTGCCCAGAGAGGTTGTTGAGTGACTACCCCTGGAGGTATTTAAAAGATGAGTAGATGAAGTGCTTAGGGATATGATTGAGTAGTGACCAGGTACAGTTGAAATTTATGATCTCAAAGGCTTTTTCCTACCTAGTGATTCTAAGGTTCTATGATCCTATAATTTCAGTAATTTATCTCAGTCCCCAGCCTTAGCAGTCTCAGAGCACAGAAACACAGCTGTCTCAGAAGTGTGTTTCTGTGCTTCTCTGTGGCTCCTATCATTTTGATTCAATTACAATTTGGTGCATAGATAAGAAGTATCGGCAGGAGTTGGCTTCTATTTCTGTCACTTATGACAGAATTGCTATTTGCTGCATTGTGTGCATGAAGCTTTATTGCAGTTCTTTTTATGATGATCTAGGAGAAGCTTTATCAACAAAACAACTGAATTCCTGTTCTCTCTTCTTTCTTTATGATCTGAAAGAAAATTGGCACTTGATATGTCTAAAATAAGTTTCATAATGGCAGCGAAACTGCTTAAATGCATTCAGTGTGCTGAAAATATCAGATAAATGGCAGGCTTGGCTCATGTTAACAAGCTTTGCACTTTTTGTGTTCTTTTCATCTATGACAAAATTCAGCACTTACCAGCCATTAAGGTTGCATTGTGCAAATCAAAAATGCAGATAGATATTCTGAGAGAATTTTAATCATATAATCATTGTACAAGAAATTCAGATACTGTATGCTCAGATTTTTTTTTAATTTTTCTCCCCTTAGGAAAACATGTACAAGAATTATAACAGACAAAATTTTATTTATGCTCATCAAAACAGCTTTATTGAAGATGGTAGGATTGATGGCATTATCAAGGACAACACAAACCAAAAAGGTCATATCCTAAAGCAGTGAGAAAAGATAAATACAGTGCAATGTTTTCAAACGCCAGAAATCTCCAAATGATGCCAGAGGTGATTAGAGTAACTATATTACATCAATGTGCACAAGCAAGCACTGGATATGCCGCTCTGCAATTGCTGACATTCAGAACAAAACTTGCCTGACGTGAACATGGCAATTGTCCTCTCTTACAATTATTGTTTCCTGTTACCTGCCTATTTAGACAGTCAGCATGATGTTACATAGTATTGCACCTCCTTCTTATGTACTTGCATCATGTGATGGCAATTCACTATTCCAGGGCACTTTACAAGGAAAACAACAAAATAGGACCTTCAGAACAGCTCAGTCTAAATACAAGTTAAAAAACAGGAGGAGGAGCTGGAGGAGGACAGGAGGGGCTATGCATGAGGTTGCTCAGCTCCATTTTAATCAGTTCATTACCATATGGGAAATTCAAAGGTGACATACTTGGATGCACGATTAAGGGATGTAAATGAAAGAAGAAAGGTTGATGACTTTACATTTGCTTCAGTTTTAACTGTCCCACTTTGAGTTATTTGTGGGTTTCTGGACCTGCCAGTTCATGGTGGAGCTATTCTGAAAATTGGATTTCTGAAGATTAGAAACTAGAAAAAAACTTGTCTCACACTAGCTGTGTCTGAAATTCAAACCAAACAGAAAGTAATTCTAGATTTGGTGAAATATAAGAGAAAAAAGGGGATCTTTCTTATAGTCTGAATTTTCGGCTATGAGTTTGCTAGGTTTCAGGGTTTTTATTTTGTAATGGTGGTATCCATCCTGACATTTAAGTATTTATTAAGCTTAACTGACGAATCATCATAATATCCCAATACTCTGACAGGCAAATATTATGAGACCCTGAAAAATTAGAATTGAAGTAAAAAATGACAAGAAATTTCCTTTCTCTTACAATTTCAGAAGTTATCTTTGTTTCCTGCATTGACATGAGCAGTAAAACAGACATACTTCATCCTTATTAAGAGTACATCTTCTTGGATCCCCGTCACGGCACTGCAATAGTCTTTATAGGACTGTTTTTAGCTTATGGCATGGGTTATGCCAGGTGTTAGTTTCATCTTCATTTTCTTTAAATGGAATGATTTTTTTACCATAAGAATTCCTAAGAAATCTGTTCACATTATAACAAATGTCACTGAACATTCATGAGTCACTCACTGCTCATTTGATCAGGCTATTGGCCTCTGGCTATCTCAGCTTTTGATAAATTAGCCACATGAAAATGTATGTTCCCATTCCTAGTGCATTTCTAGAAATACATCTCTGTCTGACTCTTCTGGTTAACAATCTCACATCTCATTCAGTAGCTTCATGAAAACCAAGGGAATTACATAAGGAAGATTTTCCTCATGGAGAGTATATTTAAATCCCTCCTCTTTAATCCAGAACAAGCTGGCAAAAGTAGACAAGATTTACAAAAACACACCTGAAATGAACACTCTGCCTTTTTTGTGTCTATAGCCAGAACAGGAAGAAAACAGATGAGATAAACCTAAGTATTAACTTATGATTTCTTTCAAGAACCAAGAGGCTCCAAAACAAGGAAAGCAAGTTGTACCATATTTTTTAATTCCTGTTTTGTCTGAAATTTCTGGTCTAAGAACCAGGTTCAAACACTACGTTCAAACCTAACTTGCATGAAGAGATGTGCTGAAAATTCACAGTCCAGCTTTTCCACTCGAGTCAAGCATATGTGGGGCATTTTCTTAAAGTAGTGTCCAAAAACTGAGATTCTTCAAGTCTCTCTTTGCCTCAATGTGGAATCTGAATGAACTGGCATATTAGTGGTCAGTAATTAAGAAACTTAACAGAAGTGTCTGCCCTGAAAAACATTGAGCAGATACTATCAGAAAGCTTCCAAAATCACAACGGCCTTAATGAGCTTTGTGAGTTGACCTGGGAAGAGCTGGTCAATCACACTCTGCATTTCTTGACTCTTCAGTGTCTTCTGTTTGCTGGTCACAAAGGCACATGTGATCACAGTCTTTTCTGTTTCCTTCAAGTAACGCCATCACTGTAATCTCTGGCTGATGATCAGTCTCAAATTTTACCTTTCACAACACAGAAGTGTAGCATGTAGGTTTTGCTATTTTCTCTTTGAATAGCAGATTATCATATTGTCCATTGTATTCTTTCATGTATTGCCATAACCCTTCATTTCATCTGATCATGACTGAGATATTGAGATACTGAGATTTGTAATGAACACAGAATAGTTTTCTTCAGTCCTAATCTGGGTAGACTGATTGAGTGTAGGAAGATATTTGGAAGTGTAAGAAAGGAATTTGAATCTAAAAATAGTCATCTAAGAGAGCCAGGATTTTTTTGTTTGTTTTATTTTACTGCGCTCACCATAAAGAAAAAAAGGGGAAAAAAAACCCTATTCACAACATTTCATTCCAAATCTGGATGTGAATGGAGGTTTATTCCTAGACAACTTTTGCTTTGATTTCTGATTTCTAAATAAAACTCCGTCAAAAATGCTTTCACCATATGCTTCCTATCACTCATCCCAAGCTAGACTCAGAATTCCACACACATGCCTGATACAGCAAATCCTTCAGTTTAAACGCTGCTGTAGAACTTCAAACAAAATTCACTTCATTTACATTTGAATATATTTTCCATGTACATCCTGGATTCACTTGCCTCCACAAAGGGAGATGTTTGATTCGCAGTGGCACAATTCCAAGGTAAGCAACGTGGCAGAACGCCCTTCCATACCAGCACTGGGTCAGATGATGGAGCGAGGTAAACTCAGGGGACCTCAGATGTGTACACATATGAGATTCTCTGGCACATCACAGAAACACATGCATCTCATCTCCAAATCCTTACAGCTGCCCATGGGTCAAAAATCTGATGGATGGCACGAGATCTTTGCACCATGGCAAGAAATCATGAGTTACTGCCTCCTTATTCTTCCTCTCTTCTCTTTTCCCTTTCCAACAGTACCGCGGTATCTGTGATCAATGATAATTTGCAAAGCCAAACTTTCATTTGTCCTTTCTGAAAACAAATCATCTTCTGTCAGACACCTAACAGCAATCTTTTGTCGGGAGAAAAGACAGACCCATGTGCCTAAAGTATTGGATAGAAACTCGATTTCACATTGAGTGCTTGGCTCTCTTGTAGATTTACTGTGTAACAGTGAGGAATTAACTTATTTACTAACCATGAAGTTCTCATCCACTAGAGACATCAGAAAGAAAGTTTTGTAACAGGTTATTTCAGGCCCCAGATGCTTAGATTTTACAAAATGTAATCAGCATAATAATATGCTGTTCAAGCAAGGACAACAATTTGGGCAGGAGGAAAAGAAATAAGCTCATTTTATTTTAACAATAAAGCTGGCTTGTCTCTGCAACTGTGCAAGATGCAAGCAATATTGAATTATTGTGAGTCCAAACATATACTTTTCCTTGGAAAGAAAATGAAATTATTAGGTTAGCTTCACTATTCAAGAATGGAGAAGAAACAGAAATGTAAAACTGGAATTATAAGAAAATTTTCAAAACAGCTGTTGTTTAACATTGCAGAATGTCATTAACTTAAGACGTCAGGTTTTTCCTGGCACAAATGGTGTGCTGGTTGTATGACACATCAGTTCAATCAGAAGGTATCGCAGCTACATAGTGATCTGGTGTTCCATGCTTGCTTTACCACACTGCTGGTGATGCAAAGATTGCAAAACCTGAACTCTCTTCTTGCTTTCCCATTCAAGGATCTCTATGGAACTACCAGGAGTAGTCTTTTACACTTCCTCAATAATGCCAACATTAGTGTCTTTTTAATTCGTCTTTTTAGTTTCTGAATTTCCTTTACTTGGCCTGTCCACTTCCACTGATGCCCCAGTAGTCAGGGAAGCTCTACCACCAATATGAGTGTTCTTTCCAATATGCAGCCTTCTTTTTGTTCCCTGCTGCAGTGAAAAACACTCAGAGCACTTCTGTTGGCTTCTGAGAAGACAGGACAAAGCAAGCCATCTTTGGACTGCGACAGGTCCTTGCACAGTAGGTGTGATTTGGACAACAGACTCCCCAAGACTCCACTAAATTCAGTGCGACCTTCTCTTGTGCCAGCATCAGAGTCGGGTTTTGTGCAGCTCAGCCCTCCAATCTACTCACCTGTGTTCTATTCCTACACTCAGCAGGGTGCACCTTCCTGGAGGTGTTCTAGGCCAGGTTGGATGGGGTCTTGGGCAACCTGATCCACTGGAAAATGCCCCTGCCCATGGCAGGAGGGTTGGAACTAGTTGATCTTCAAGGTTCCTCCCAATCAAAACTATTCTATGATTCTATGATTTATAATCACATTCTAACCAACACAAGGGAAAATAAATGGGTCAGCAGAGAAGGAACAACAAAACCTTTCAAAGGAAAGGGGCCAAATCTTCAACTAATGCATACTGTAGCTTCAGTAAAGTCAACAGATTTGTGCTGTGTATGCCAGCAGAAGATACAGCTCTGGATCTCTGCCACTACTAGTATGGACACACAGTAAGCCTTCACATATTCTCTTTGTAAAAGAATGACTGTGTTAATGAAACTTCATACGTATGAATTTCCTGTTCATGACTTGAGTAACATCCATGAATAATTCATGATGGAAAACTACAGATTTGTATGACTTTTTTGTCATTTTACCACTAGGCTTGTACTCAGCACGCTCAGATAGTGTCACTTCTAGAGACGTAAGTTAAACAAGGCAACATACTTCTGATCTAAGAAGCAATTGTTCAGCTATACCTATTGTCTGCAATGTCTTTTTCACAAATGTGCTCAGATTTGCTTGAATTTTGGCAACACAGTAAGGAACAAAAGACTGAGAATGAAGACAATGATGCCAGACCCAAATGACTTGTCATAAAACCTTTCATGTGCAGAGATATTCAGTAAAGCACATGCAGAGGTGTCATTTGCAGCAGTAGTGCAGGCAGATATGAAGAAGACCAATATGGGACCACCACCCCAGCCTAAACATCTACCAGCCTTGAATGAAGTTTAAATAACAAAGACCAGAGACTGGTCAGAGTTCATGATCTCCTTGCTAAACATGAAAATATATGGCATGTCACTAGCAGAGATCCAGGACCAGATCCGGTGTTTTGTCCCCACTGCTTTATTCCATTCCATTGGCATGTGACAGCCATTAATACACTGCAGGTGCAATTTGATTCATGTACAGTTTTTAGCATGGTGAAAACAACATATTATCATCTGTGAGATATCTTTTGCCCCCTCTGTCTTGCAGTAAAGGTCACCTATGAAACAGAGCAAACCAGAACACTGTCCAGAGGGTTTTCTCTTTTCAAAAGAATTACTTATTTCACCCAGTTAATTACAGAATTAAACTCAATTCTTACTACATGGGCTTTTAGATAAAATGCACGTTCCTTTCTCTTTAATTGTAGAGCATGCCATTCCTCTGGTATCCATCTCTTCTCCCCTCTTACGTATTGTTACCACAGGTATCCATAAACCCCATCCCTGGCTACAAAAAGTTAGTATGCTTATTTTGAATTTTCAACTGCAGCCTTTTTGCTGTTTGTCTGTTGGCAAAGATCTGTGTTAGTGAGTGATATAGCTTCAAAGCTTTAATTGATGGTTTTGCTGTTTTTGTTGGTTTGGGGTTTTTTTTCCTCTCTCTCTCTCTTAAGACCTTAGCCTTCTCAGCAAAGGTCCAGTCCTTCAAAATAAATTAGTATTTTTGGACTCTCCATTTTAGTGCTTCCCATATCAGATACATTATCAATGCATTGTTTTCTGAAAAAGCTCAGCACGTAGTTTTGGAAAACTGGACTTTCAGGATAACCAGACACTAATCCTCAGTTCTTATATTACTTCCCAGCCCTTCAGCCACAAATCTCTTATTCAGAAAGAGAAAAAGTGCGTGGATTTGTTTCTTTAAAGACATATTGATTAACTCATCAAAGGAAAAAAAGGAGGTGAATCAAAACAGGAGAAAAAAACAAGTAGCAGCAATGAACTGTGAGGCAGATTATACTGAGCCTGTAAGGAAAGATTGTCTGAATTGGGGCTTTACTAAAGCTAATCTATCACAGATTGATGAAGAACACACTCATCATTGCCTACAGGAATTTTTCTAAAAGGATTTCACTTCAAAATTCAGGTTTGAGAAGGAGGAGAAATTTGGTGAGTCATAAGGCTTTAATAAATCAACTTTGCCTGTGTGTTTGCAGAATAATCTTATTTTCTCTTGCTTTGAATTAATGAAAGGAACTGAACTGTCCTTGACAACAGACTGTTAGGATTCTAAGATATACCTTTTTCATCTACAATCTTTAGAAATTACTGTCTATTCACATTATGTAGGCAAATGAAATTAATGTAGACCACTCTTTTTCAAAAAAAACCTGCAGAGCCTTTTTTTAGGTCTGGGTCTGTACACTGGAGAAGCTGGATGACCAATCATCAGGAAAAGCAAAAATGTTTGCCTGAGTCTGACCTTCAAAGAAGACCCAATGGTTGGAGATCGCCATCCTTTCCCTCCAGCTGGAAATATTCCACAAGGCAGAATATCAGTGACAACAGCTGTCGTCAGAGACATGAGTATTAGAAAAACACTGTGCAATAGCCAGAGGATTTCATCCCCAACAAACAGACCTGGGAAATCACCAACTGACAGATCGTCTCCAGAAGGATTAGTAGGAAGCTGAGAGTGTGTTTGAAGCAGATGCTCTGAGTATTAATAGAGGGTCTCCTACTTGCAGCTGTCAAATCAGTATCCAGTCAGGAAACAAGGGTGCCCAGAAGAAACTCAGGTGAGACCTTTTCAGAACAGGGCAGGGTACAGAGAGCAAAAGGCCTATGAAGGAAATGGAAAATTGGCAGAAGTGGAAGAGATTTGGGTTTTGTCCAGCAAGCTGGAGTTTTTGCAAGAACAGAGAAGGAATGAACTTTCTTTAAAATTTTCAAGAAAGAAAATGATGGTGACTATCTGTGAAGGCAGTGTAACAGCTTATGAACCAAAAGCCTTTTTAAGGATCTAGTCTCTCTCAGCTACCTTCATTAACAGCTTCCAAAAAAGCTAATGCCAATGATAGATCCTCTCTTAAATCAGCTTCAAGTTTCTGAGATCCAAGTCAAGAAAAATTAAAGGACCCTTAAAGCATTTTATTTGCATCTTAGTATCAAAATACCTTGACCAACTTAGATCTTCAGGTAATTACCATTGATTATGCCAAGAACTTTTTTGACTATAAATATTCTAAATAGAAAACTCCATCTTTAAAACAAGTTTAGTTCTTCCCACAGGAGTATCTGGCTCAACAGATTAAAAAGACTTCATGCATAGAAGCATAAACTAGTTTATCTTATTCACAAAGTTATATTCAGAATTAAGTTATGTTCAGAATCTGTTATGTTATATATATATATATAAAATATGCTATAATATATAAAAAAATTTATTAGTTTCTATCATCTGATGCTTTTATAGTACTGAAATGGCAGAAGCCAAATAAAGCATTACAATGGTTCCCATACCTACAGACGAATGAAATTTCTATGGAGAATGGCCCCTGTTACAGGGAAGTAATAGGAATCCATATTCTGTTCCTTTGCAATTCCGTATAATAGAATAAAGGCCAAATAGTTAGTCAAGGCTCTATGCAATTTATAACATAATAAGTCTCCAAACTCCCTTGTTTTATTGTTTAGAAGAGAAAAACGGAGGAAAACTTGCATAAAATCAGAAAGGAAATAAAAATCAATGCAAACAAAGTACACAAGTGGTTCTTCAAAAGTCCACCTCAAACTCTCACTCCATAACTCATTGCAATGTTTACAGTAACTAAAACAATTATAAAAGATGCCAAAACCCTATGCCTTGTATAGAGGAGCAGAAAAACACCATAACTCAAGGCTCTTGAAAATCCTTCTGAGTGTCTCCTCCTGCTATGTGGGATAAAAGGATGGTTGGATTGAAGTCAACAGGAGTATTCATCTTCCCAGTTATGCACACAGATAACTACCTAAATGAACTAAGACTTCACAGTCTAGACACAATAAAATTAGAATCATAGAATAGTTAGGGTTGGAAGGGACCTTAAAGATCATCCAGCTCCAATCCCCCTGCCATGGGCAGAGGCATCCCCCTAGATCAGGCTGCCAAAGGCCCCATCCAACCTGTCCTTGAACACCTCCAGGGATGGGCAGGCACAACTTCTCTTGGCAACTTGTTGCAGTGTCTCACTACTCTCACAGTGAAGAAATTCTTCCTAAAGTCTAGTCTAAATCTGCCCCTTTCCAGTTAATACCCATTCCCCCTTGTCCTATCCTCACAAGTTTTTATGAATAGCCCCTCCCCAGCTTTCCTGTAGGCCACGTTCAGGTACTGGAAGGTCGCTATAATATCTCCTCTCGGCCTTTTCTTCTCCAGGCTGAGCAAGCCCAACTCTCTCAGCATGTCCTCGTAGGGAAGGTGCTCCAGCCCTCCAATCATCTTTGTAGCCCTCCTCTGGACCCATTCCAACAGCTCCATACCCTTTCCAGAACTGGACACGGTATTCCAGATGAGATGAAATTAATTCTGACTGGTATTTTTTTCTATGAAATAGACACAAACCTGCCTATTTCAGAGGCTGTAAAAGCTAAATTTACTCAAATAATAAAGGTGGACCTAACTCACAAAAAAAGAGCCAAACTTATACAATACGTATTTTTAGGAGACTAGATCTCTAACTCCAGTACTAAGCAAGTCTAATCTACAGGTCAGACAGTAACCCTTCCAAGAGTATCTGAGCATGTGGTTAGAAAAGCACCGTTTTCATACCAGCTAGGCTGAAGTAGAACATTTTACATATACATAGGTTTCATGCAAAAAGGATGCAGGTTTTCTCTTTTTTACTTGAAGGTGCAATCAGACGCACCATCAGAGTCAGAAGGGTAACACCTGCCCATCCCAGGAACCTGCTTCCAGGCACCAAGGTCTTCCTAAACCAACAGAGAGCAACTGCACAAGATTATTGGCCAGCTACATCAGTGCTTTTGAGTGTATCCCCTGTTCCCATGGACATTCCTCTCTTGGTTTTGCTGTCTTGCCTGAGGAGGTAAAACCCCATGTCTTCTTACGGTCACTATGACCAAGGCTACTCTCTACCTGTACTTCTTTGCCTTGCCAAAGTCAAAGAATACAACATTCACTGCTCATTCCTTGTCACCAGCAGAAAAAAGGCAGTCAGGGTGATCCAGTATGATTTTCCTTACATTTCCAAACTCACTCTTGCCTACAACTACTTGCTGTCGTCAAGCTTGGGGAAAAATATCATATTCCAGCTTTCTTGGGTGGTAATGTCTTTGCCTACTTTTTTTCTTTATTTTTTTTTTTTATTTCATTTTCTTTTTGATTATGTGCCAGTGTATTCTTTCAGTTTTTCACCTTGATTCTTGAACTTGTGTGGAGAATTCCATTTTCAGTTTAGGTGCTGAATGCCATCCCTCAGCTACACTGAAGGTAACTCAGACAGAATGCATAGGTCTGCTTTAAAAGTGAAATGTTTGGATTTGGAAAATAAAAAGGAAAATAAGTCTTCTAATATAAGACCACTACAGAACTTTCATAACAAGGATATCCTTTATAACTTCTCTCCTTCTTTATTTCCATAAAGTGGCCTAAATTAATTAGGAAACCTTTTAGTATAAAAACAAACAAACAAACAACAAGAAGACCCCCCCGTCCCAAACCTGAAACTCGAACTCTTTCTAGCCCCAAATACTCTTCTCTGTACTAAGTGCCAGAAGTTCTTATGTTTTAGGATACTAATCTGTTATTCATCTGTTATGAGAGTCCAGAAGCCAATATCAACACTCTTCATCTAGATGTCTGAAATTTTACTTTCAAGTACAAATCTCTTAACTAAAGGAAGAGATCCTATAAATTTTAGAAGTTCTGTGGAAGGGTGGAGAGTAAATTTTGATTCTAACCTCTAAGCTCCAGGTTTTCTGGTCTTACGACAAATCCTAAAAGCATAAAGTAAGTGTAATGTGTAGATCAGTGTAACGTTAGCATTTGCAGCTCTTCTTTTGCTGCTGAAGCACTGTCCCTATAAATCTTACTACTGCAGAGTCACAATTCCTCTCATTAATTGCTCTATTAAATAGGTCTGCCCAGATTCAACAACCCAATATCCACTATTGCCCATCGAGGGACAATATCTTGGTAATGCAAATTAGACTAACACATGTCTGGTATTGGTCAGTGTCGTGAAACTAATGGGAAAAAAGTCTACTGGGGATACTGGAAAACTGTTATGCAGAGTCTCATTTCAGACTTTTTAATCATGCAATGGTGACAGTAACTCAGGATCTGAGAGCTGAATAAGAACCTAAGGCACCTTTGGGAATTTGATGCTCAGCCTCTTGAATGACCCAGCCCAATGAGTTCTCCTTCTAGAAGTCCCTCCTTAAAACTAAGTGGGAAAAACACATTCAACCCACACAATTTTTCCATTGCAGAAAATGCTGCTCTGATGTGAAGATCAGTAAATAAAAAGAAGAGCAGAGAGGCAATGAGAAAAACAGGAAAACTACTGGAATCTTAAAGACAACTGAGATAGCATGGAGAAAATTGCTTAGATAAGCCTAAATGTGTCCCAGAATAGGCTACAAATAAATAATACTTACATCAGGAATCCATTCTTTTGCCATTTTTAAAGTCAATAGGCTTGGGATTGATTTTGCTTATGTTTCTTTTATGTCTAAACACAATGCATTAGTAGACTAAAAATATATTTTGTATGGTGTATTTCAGACACAAAAATGCTCCAGAACTTTTCAGGCACATTTCGCACAGCTGCAAAAACTCAGCAAGCACATACTCATCTGTGCAACTTCCCTCTCGTGTCACTTGGAGTAGAATTACTAACTTGCTTATGGTTTGCTGAGTGGCAGAAAGTTGATACATAAGATCCATTCCAAACAGAAAAAGAAACATTACTCTCTGACAGGTGACAATTGATAGTGCTTGGAGGGGGCAGAAGATTTTGAGGCAAAGTGCCAAAAGATCTCAGGCTGTAGAGATGCAAGAAATAACAGAACATGTGCAAAAAGTGAAAGAAACAGAAAAGAAGGAAATTGTAGACTGACAAGTGCAGCTACAGCCAGTCTCGACTGTGTTTTGAAAATAACGTACAGACATACTTCATCTTAAGCAAGAAAATACTTGACTACCATCAACCCACAAGGTGCTACTGAGTTCATCACACCTGGGGTAGAAGGTCTGAAATGCCTGTGCATACTATGATTGATTGATTCATTCATTGTCCTACTTACGTTACGTCACTAATCATATCCAAGGCCTTGGGCAGCCTGATTAGCGGGAGGAGTCCCTGCCATGGGCAGCGGGGTTGGAACTAGATGATCTTTAAGGTCCCTTCCAACATTAACTATTCTATGATTCTATATTTCTGTCACTGAACTCCAAATTCTACATGTCATGTTCATACATGTAGATGTGAAGAACTCTGTGAACACAGAAGAAGACTTTAGCAGCAGGAGATAAAAGCATAACCATCAGCAAAGAGAAAACTGATCTATTTAATTTCTATGTGAAGTATACAAAAATGTATGGATCAGAGGATGAGTGAGATTTTTATTCTTTCAGTTTTCTGTCATGCCTTTCTCTGAGGAAGTGTCATGGGGAACTTAGTAAGGGTAAAACCAAAAGGATTCTATTGAAATTAAACAAGTTCCGAAAAAGTGGGTTTAGACATATTTGTGGGATTTTTAACATAACCTTTCATTGGGCCACATGAGCACCTATGAAGACAGCAGATTGATTCAATCAGACAACTGTTAAGCTCACCAGTGAGGCATATGAGTACCCAAATCATCCTCAGCAGCAAGAGTCCTGCCTTCCCCCAAACAACATCTATTATCCATGATGTTACTCTCTACCCTGTGAAAACCCACAGTAAGAATATAGTTTGCTTTTAAAGTTTTAAAGAATTTTCTGAATTCCCTGAAAAATATTATTTTTTCTAAACTTCTGAATTTCACGTGGACATAAAACATACTCCCATTTTATATATAACTGTTGACTTAATTAGAAAGCTGCCCTTTATCTAACACAAAGAAAAATGGCATTTAAAGCACCTCTAACTCATTTAGCTTTCTGTTCACTCATTAGCTGCACACATTTCTCACCTGCATTTTTCATTATTCACAGCAAGTCTATTTTTATGAGATTATTTTGACAACTTTTTAACAGCAAATGCGTGTTGATTTTCTGGCAGTCCTCTGCAGAATTTTTATCAGGATATACTTCCCTGGCATAGTACCAACAGAACCCAATATTTGCCCAATTAATAAGTGTATTAATATCTTTTAAGGGTGCTTTAATCTTTTAAACTACTCAGTCCTCAGCAGGTGCTGTTGATTTGTACAACTACACTGACCTTATTGGAGCAACAGCAAATAACACGTCATGGACTTTCCACACCTTGCTTACCATTCTACCAGGACTCTGCTGTTATTGCTAGTTAGCTGATTTGATCACAAGGGCTTCTGCTCAGATAGTGTGGTGTGTTCAGTGTAATTAAATCATTACTACACTCGTACACTTATTCCTCCCACAACTGATGACTTCTTGCTGAAACAGTCAAAGATGGGCCAATTTCTACTTAATGCCTATTGGCTCTATATTCATAAACTCATTTAGACTAATATTATAGCAACATATGATTCATCTGTATCCAAGCTAACTTCAAACACAAGTTAAGAAACTTAACTGAAGTGTCTGCCCTGAAAAGCATTGAACAGATACTGCCAGAAAGCTTCCTAAATCACCACGGTTTTAATAAGCTTTGTGAGTTGACCTGGAAAGAGCAGGCTAATCACACTCTTTGCGTTTCTTGACTTTTCAGTGTCTTCAATTTGCTGGTCACAAAGGCATGTGGTCACAGTCTTTTCTCAGTTTCCTTCAAGTAATGCCATTGATCACAGTCTCTGGCTCCTGTCAGTCCTTGAATTTGACCTTTCTCAACACAGAAATTGCAACTTGTTGCTTGCTTTACAAATGTAGTTCTTACTTTGTTTAAAATACTGTCAACATGTATACTAATTATTCACATATTATTGTTATGATTCTATTGTTTAATGCAAGAGCAATAACACAGACATCTCTGTCTCAAGTTCTGTGTATTAGATCCTGTTCCAAATTTGCTACAAGACTCTTCAAAAAATGAAAGGATTGAGCAAGGAACAAATAGTACTGTTTTAAATAAATTTGTGAATTTTTAAAATTACTTTTTTAAGCCAGTCTGGAGAACTACATAAAAGCATGCATATTTTAGTCTTTATAGAGCTTATTTTAGATTAAGATTGTTTCCCTGGGTGTTTGGCACCACTGTAACTAAACCAGCTGCTATATTAGGCTAAAGAGATTCAACTTCTTCCTGTAGACAGGTTTACTCTCGACAGACTTGCAGTGTTCTAAATCAGCTCTGGATTGTTAACAATGTAGGGACAGCACATCTAGCCCAATAATTTTGAGGAGGTTTTTATCATTATTGGTCATCAGCAAATAATCCACTGCAGCCTTTGTGAATCTCGTTTGGTTTGGGTTTTTTTCTGTTCTGCAATCAGTCTGTGCTTTTTTCTGGAATATTTGTTGTTCCCTGAATTATTTGTCAAATGCAGTCTCAGCTTGTAGATTTATCAAAAGCAGCTTCTTGCAAGTAGTTGATAGACAGAATTCATATGCATGATAGGTTTCATCAGGCACACAGGGCTCAGGACAACTTTCTTATTCTATTAATTGTATAACTATAACCACAAGACACAGATTTGAGTCAAAACTCATTCATTTAATTGATCAGATGGGGATTTATTTGAGTGACTTAGGGAATTTTACCTTCCTTAATCTTCCCACTTTAAAAATATGTGACACAATCATGAAGCTTCCATCCAGTCAGTATAGTTTAGGACCATTATCAACCCTGAATTGATGAAATATTTATTTGTCCTTAATAATTGACAATAATTGTCCTTATGGAATTTCCTTTTCCTAATTTGTTAGGATATCTATAGAAATAAAGCAAACCCAGGACAAAAATATTAAATTTATATGTTTAAAGAGTTATACGGGATAAAAGACACAGACTTCATTCGGCTGGAGTAGCTGACACACACAACTGAGTGAACTGCCATAAACAAACCAGTGGCAAAATCAAAACCAGAAAGTTTTCCTTTAAAAACAGTATTGGCACAAAGAAACTACTATTTTTGGTAGAGTCAGATCATATGTCATGAGGCTGGATTTCCTTCATTCACTTTTCTCCACTCCAAAATACTTAAGAGTCACTTATTAGAAAGAAATTTTCCCTAAGCCACATCAGATAATTTTATTTAGTTCAGTGGATGCATTTCTGGCTTTGTCTTCTTCATTTCTTCCACTCATAGCAAAACCAAGTAATTATGTATACCCAGCTTACAGTTCCACGTGAGATATTCAACGTAGCTGGGTAACGCTTTTGGACATTTAAGTAATGCATGAGGCTAAGTTACAGTTCTGCTTTCCCCCTTACACATTTATTCAGCTTTTGTTAATGCATATTTTGTGTGCATGTGGCAAACAATTTAGTTTGCTATTGTAGACGACCCCTCCATGGCAAAAATTACTCTATGACACTAGAACATCTTTCCCATTTCTATTGAAATTTATCAGCTAGAATAATATCTTCCCAAGTGATGTCCTCAAAGAGCTTGTTATTGTCTGCAGAAAAAGTCTGAGGTAAGAAACACGGAGCACTTCAAACCTGATCTGCATTCCAAACACCCTCCAAAATTTTCATTTCTCATCAGCCTTTGTCAGCTATAAAAATACTTTTGCCATTAAAGTTAGGAGCAGCCAATACCCAGGCTGTCAGCTGTTAATGTCACCAACATACTATCAGAAATACCTTGCTTGCTCCCCTTGTGTAGCTCCGAGGCCAATTTGCCAGGGGAAAGCAGTACACAAATTCAGCAGTGGTAGCATTTGGCCTTCAGTAGTGGGTCAGAGTCTTATTATGAAAACTGAGTAAAGAACAGACCACAATTTTGCTTGTCTAGAAGCAACTGAGAGAAGTATCTAAGTTCAGGGTGCTAGCGCACCCTGCAATTTCTTCCTAGAGGCATGTGTCATCTATAGCAGATTCCCTTTCTCTCTCAACCAGCTCACTCACAGAAGCTGCTCCACCGCAGAAATGACCAGGACAAGATTACTGTTTTCTTCAGGAGGCCTCTCATCTAAACTATTGGTGGTCATATAAACCCAACCAACTTCTTATATAACAACCCATTTAAAATGCAGAAGGCTGGAAGGCAGGCTATCTGAAGAGCCTTATATAATAACCTACCTTTCAGATGCACCAGGCTGCTTTGCCTTCCTTTTAAGTACTTCAAATAAAATGCAAAAATTCATTTTTTGCCATGACTTCCTGACAAAGGATAGGAACACACAAGGCTTCAGCCAAAATTAAAAAAGAATATGTCATATTCAACATGTTATGATTACATCCCCATTTTTGATGCTTTGGAGTCTTTCCTGGAGATTTACAAAACAGTGATTAGCCACGCCATCTGTAAGGGTTACAGATGACATTTAGTTATTCTCCAGACTTGCAAATAAGAGAGAAAAACCTTGACTTTCTTCCTACTTATAACAGAGCTCTTAGGTGTTTAAAGCAGCTTGTCAAAAGGATGCTTCAAGAATCTTTGGTGGTGCAAAAGTGGTGCTCTGTTTTCTCAGAGATGTTTCCCTCCCAGTAACACCCTTCTGTCTCCCTGTGACAGGCTAGAGCTAGAGTATTGGAGTGCGTATTTGATAGCAAGAAATTGAAACTCAGTAAGGACTCATGGAGTGTATAATAGAGGTGGAAAGCACATCACGATTTGGAAGCCCAGGATAACATCATAAAACCTGAGCTATATTTACCCTTTCTCTTCAGATGATACACCTTTCCACTGCTACCCAGCACCACGTTAAACATACTTTAGCTTACTCCAAGACAACCTGTTTGTACAATAGGAATAATTTGACAATGACATTAGCACTTGGAAATTTAATGAATACATGGTTAAAGAGAACTTGTGGTTTTAAACACAGCCTTTATAAATATCAGACCCATTTGTAGTCAGCAGATGTGTAAATTTTTCAGTCTTAACTTGCTTATAGAACATGATGAAAAACTTCTGTCATATGTGCATGTCTGATTTAACTATTGCTTCTTCTGCACTATATTACCAGGAGAGCATCCAGCATCTTATTGCTTAACAACACCCTGGAACAGAACCCAAGCAACCAGTTCATTTATTTCCTTCTAAAACCACGACCTTGGGTGAATGCCATTCTCACTTGTACTTTATCTCATGTGTCAGCATTTTACAGGCATTTCCCTTCCGCCAATGTATTCTCCCATGTAAGCTTAATCCTGTCCAATTTCAGCATTATTTAGCCTTCTAAGACATTTACTTGCATCACATATTTTTTTCCTGATATCGTTTTGAAGGGGGCTTAGTTGTAACTTAGACTTCATTGTAGCTTATACTCCTGCTGGGTAGCCTGTTCTTGAGCTCAGATGGGTAGGAACAAACTGCTGAATAACTCCTTGATACAGAAAAGTCTTATCTCCATTCATGCACATGCCTTTACAAGGATATTTGACTCAGAAAGATAGATTGGATTACACTTCTGACACCTAGGACATCTCTCACTGAAGCAAAGATTGAATGAGGTGTGTGATCTCTCCCAGGGCATCCCTACATCCTTATAACTCAGTAATATGCCTAGGCACAATACAGCAAGCTTTGGTTTGGTTTTGTTTGGGGTTTTTTTTGGCATTATGGTACCTCTTACAGAACATTTCATAAAGACGTGTCTTTAAAGGAATCCATTATTTGTTACACACACACATTTACACACATGCATGCCACTGAGTTGTGCAGAAAAAGCAAGTAATTGGAGAGTCCAGCAGTCTGCTGCTCGGTATTACAGCCACGTAGAGCTCAATCAACAGGTGTGGATACTATACCTGCCCGGGGGCTGAAAAGCATTCTGTGCAAACACAGACCCCAAGGAGGTTTTTACTCCTGATGAAAGCTAGGGAGGGAGATCTGCATGAGGTCTGGATCTTCACAGGGACTTACATCTCTTTCAGGGTGGCATCCCTCATATGCAACTCGGACAAGTTTCATCTTCTGCTAGGCAGCTTCAGACAGTGCTCAAAGGCATGAGCGAGCCCATAGACTTTCAGGAATGCAGTCATTATGACTGCAGCTGGCAAGATGACTCGTGCCCAAATCAGCTTTGCTTGTACCAAAAATCCCTGTTAAAGCCAACAATTTGAGGAAGGTCGTCCCTGTGCTTTCAGTAAGGGTTTGCAAAATCAGTTCTTAAAACAGCAAATAGAAGGGATAAGCCCACGCTGCCTCTGCATGTCTCGTAGGAGATTAGGCAGTTTGCCAGTTTTGCAGCCCTCAGTAAACTTGACAAAATTGTTTAGCTGGACAAATTGGGTGACTTATCTCTTACACAGATGCTGTTGCGGCCTTTCCTCAGTTTGCTTATTCAGTCTTTTCCTGTTTTTTACACCACTCTTATAATTTAACTTCGATAAGCACCCATGATTTCTCACTCTTACTCCTCCTCTTTTAACCTCACCTCTAAGTCTGAGGGAGCAGGAGTAAAAAACATGTGATCTTGCCAGGGTCATGCCGCACAGGGTGCCCTCCTAACCTTACGGAAATTGAAGAATTTGCCTGAAACTTACACAGTCTTTATTCATCTTTATTGAGCATTTACACCAAGTAGCCTTTTGAAGCCAATCAAAACAGTTCAAAGGTTGCATGCTGCCTATAATCATTTTATACTCGCCACAGAAGTGTGGAGGAAAAGATATAATGCAGAAGGTACCACAATGCCAGAAAAGCAGCAGGGATATTTTTTCAAAACTATGGGTTTGCTCTGTGTGAAAGCACTCATCTGACCTTGCTACTCAAATGACATTGACATTGGTAACAATTTTGACACTCGCTTCAAACAGTCTTTTCCCCTTCACATCCCAAAATTTTCACAAGAACAAAAGTATCATCCTGGAATAAAAAAGCAAATACGTACAGGGAAATCTGCATTAAATCCAGCCTGGTCCATGAAACGGCATGCTGTTTTCATGTGGGAATGTCCTGGGCATGGGCATGGCTAGAGGATCTACCACCACCCAGAATAAAAATTGGGGGAGTAACTGCAAAAAAAGTCAGGAAAAAAAAATCAACGTACTCATAGTAGTGACATACAAACAAATGTACACATTGCCCTAGGAACTGCTTCCATGCTTCTCTACTCAGGACTTGTCAGCTCAGAGAAGCTGACCTGCAGTGGGGGTGGCTTCTTCCTCAACAACTCTCTGTGGATACTGGGATAACATATTTTTGGCAAATAACTGGTGCTTTTTTTGTTAGAGATAAAAGGACCCTGGCCAGTTATCTTCTGTACCTGCAGGTTTGGAGTACCCAGATAGCTCTTTCCTGTGCAGTTGGCTCCACCAGAGTTTGACTCCAAGACTCAAGAGAGGACTTCACATTCAGCCAACCACTGGATGCCCAGATAACTATAAATTAAGATCCTCAAAAGGCTCCCTGTGCCATCCGTCGTGATGCTGTAAGCACAGCTGGGACCATTCTTATCTACTGGAGTTGTTCTCATCACCGTCTTATTAACTATGAAGGAACAACACAAGAAATGTGACAACAGAAAAGACTTAAAAATAAAAACAACTACAGGCAGTGGCAGAAACTTCAGGTAGTTACAGCCAGAAGCTTAGCACTCATCTGAGTTATTTGGTACCCCTCTACCAATTGCAGCTCTGCCCAGGATTAATGTATCTCAAAGCTGAGAACAATAGGGAGCACTATAAAAGGACCCGCAATGAGAAAAACGTGACTAAATGTCAAACTCAAAATATATGGCATGAACAAAATAAGTGGCAAGTGGGGATCTCATACCAGTTTTATAGCTACTTGTTGAGGAAGAAATATACCACCACTTCAGAAAAGAAGCAATAAAAACAACAGCTCAGATCACTTACATTAACAGAGAGAGTGGTGCTTTCACCTGCAACTAAGCTCTTCCTTCCTCATTCAGGTAATGGAAACAGGTCTCATGGTAAGAGTATACTCATGCCTACTCTAGGCCCCTGTATATCGTTCCAGTGGTGGAAAGAAGCTGCAACTGACTACTAGTAATTTACTTTTTTTTATATTTATAGGTACACAGATGTCTTGAGATCTTCCCATGGTAGCATCAATTTCAGAGAGGGGACTACCAAAATCAGAGGGGTTATTGAGCTGTGTGCCACTATGTGGCAATGTTACAAGATGTCCTGCCTTCTCTACTATTAAAAGGGAGCTAAGATACAAAGTGGTACAGTGCATGTTTTCCTTACTGACTCTCTGAGCATCATCTGACAGCATCAGAATTTCTCTGGCTTTATATTGCCAGAAGAAACAAAATGGTACTTTTCTTTAGGGAGAAAGAACTGTATCAGCCTCTTCTCTGAGGCAGTGAAGTAGCACATAGCCATTACTGGTGAAAATCAAATTGACTTCAAAGCGGTTGTTTGGATTCAACTTCAGGCCTGCCCGCAGGAGGATATCGGCAGGCATTAGCCTGGCGTGGCCAGGGTACTGTTAAGTCACATCAGACAAGCACTAAAGTGATGTGAAATTTTTAAAACATAATACATTACTTAGCATTCCTAATACAGTTTCAGATATCTGAATGTACCTGCAAATTTCTTCTGGCTGGAAAATGACTGTGGAGGACACAAAGCAAGGAATTTCCAGAAAACTTTTATTCCCCCCCTTGAAACAGCAATTCAAGTGAAAAACGTAGCATACTGAAATGTTTGAAACTGCTTAGATAAAATGGGGCATATAAATAGAAACAGAAGTTTATTCCTATTTCATTCTTCCTAAACTATTATTCCTGAATGGCTTATTTTTCCTAATTCTCATTTTTCAATAACAGTTCTGAAAATTAAAAAAAAAAACAAAAAACATTTTTCCAGGCAGACCCAAATTAAATCCCTCACCCCCTCTAAGGCTAAAGAAGTAGGCCTGGGAACCCTGCATCTCAGCTAGTGACTTGGGTGCTTTGAAAAATGTAAGCAGCTAAAAAAGGGACAGATGAACATTATATTAAGCAATGTGGCTATCGTGCTCTGGCAAGCCCAAGAAGCTTCTCCCTCAGAGGAAAGCAAGCAGAGAAACATGGACATGAATTGGAGAGCAGCGATAACCTACTTCCAAATGAGCCAAGTTGCTCACAGGGAGCAAGCCTTGCAGAAGGTCGCTGTGAAACACACAGAATAATCATTTTGCAGCCCAGAAAGCAAACAAAACAACTCTACTTGAAAGAAATTACAATAAACCAAGCAAGCAGAAACAGCAGCAAAATAAATACAAGTGGTGATTGTAATCGCATTTCCCTACTGTATTTTCCATTGCTGAAGGCTTTTCCCCAGCTTTAACTATGACGCTCAGCCACCGATAAAGGATGAATAGTTTCTGTGGTCACCACTCCCCAGCAATCAATGCCACCAGCATTGCTGTACTCATGGTTACCCAAAATGACAACCAACTCAGAGGAGGTCCCTCCACTTGCCAGGGTACGCCTGGTCTTATTTCAGTCAAATATTTAACACAGGACAAGAGCAGATTGGACATTCTGACCACAGCAACTATCATGAGAAAAGGAAAGGGTCGAGTCATGGGAGGGGGAGTAGAAGGCATCCAGTCCTTCATTTGAAGATGAAAAAAACTCAAGAATTTGTTAAAAAGTTTATTCTTCTAGCCCCCTTCCAAGAGAGACCCTGCTTAAAAGCAGTGTGCAACTGACACACAGCAGTTTCCAATACCTTATTAGACTAAACCAATTGTGCTCTTTCCACATGCATATTTATGCAAATAAAGCAGAAAAACTAATGACACAACTTTCCAAATCTCATATGTATACACTTTGGCAGACTTTACGTGCTTTTTCATGTCACTTTCTGAAAATATCCCAGCCTCTTACAGAGCAGCACTTACCATTTAAATGTCTTCTTTAAAAAAAAAAAGCCTGGTTTTAAGCATTTTAGTGTATCAGAGGTAGTGTAGAGAACTTATTAACAGGAATATTTCAGCCAAGAATAACAATAAGCACAAATTGCAAACAAGGCAAATTCATAATTTCTTGTTATAAATAATCAAGCTGAAAAGATAGTTTCAAGAGCTAGAGCCATTTGAGTCAAGATTAGTACACTGCCTGTGGAGTTCACCTACTCTGTATAGTTCCAGCTTCTGTGACCACTTGTTATGACTTGCTCCACAATGAACTCCAGATCAAGAATTGTTTTCATCAGTAGTTCCAAATGTAGTGCTGCACGACCGCTAGCAACAGCAGAAGTTTGCAATCTGGTCATAAATTATCCACAAAAGGAAATAACAAAATACTGAATTATTTCCCCTTATTAATCAATTTCTTGTGTAATTTTCACAGCTGTTTCAATAATAGGTTTAATTACAATTTTCTGAAACTCCTGTTTCTTTAAACTAGTGTCATCTGCACCCAAAAGCCAGAAAAAGATCTGCTCCTATAATGAAGCTTCAAATAAATGACAATTTAGGGCTGTCTGTTAAGTCACGGAAGAGTAGCTGTTTCTCAGAAAAATAATTCCCACATGAAAAACAGCAATTACCTAACTGCACAGCAGAGAAGTTATGTGCTTACCAGTTTTCTTCCAAACTTGACAAAAAGAATGCAAATAAAGCTTACGCCTCTGGAGTTGTACACATCTCGAGTGAGCTCATGCTCATAACCTGAAAGCAAATTCCTGTGGTTTTAGGAGGAAAAAAAAAATTATAATTTTTCTCTGCACAGTGTGAAATCTATCATATTCAAAGCCTGTTCTCCCAGCCAATAATTCCTTATTGCTTGTTGAGGAGACACTGAACACCTATGTTAGTATGATCCATTCCTTCAAAAAAAAAAAAATGAGGAGAAAGGTCAGGAGGAACCTGGGTAGATAAGAGGAGACACCAAGAAATAAAAATGTGATTATGAGACTAGATGAAAAAGGAAGAAGAAAGACGGAAACAGGACATTACAATTAAGTCTCAAATATAGTATTAGAACACCTTTACATGTAGCAGCTGGTATAGTCAAGTCTTGGTCTATAGACCACTGCTCTGCCACTCAGCTTTCCAACTAGGAACCAATTTTGCAACCACATATCAATTTAGAGAAAGCAGTTTGAGAGAGAGACTAGCTTTGCAGGTGATGAGGAAGATGAGAGCAGTAGGAGGGTATGATGAGGTGCTCATATGGTGGAGGTAAGGACATACCAGACAGAGGAATATTAGCACAGCTGCTCAAGACCTTGGTAAGACCTCACTTTGAAGATTGTGTACAGCTCTGGTGATCTCCCCTCAAGAAAAGATGAATTTAAACCAGAAAGCATGCAGTTCAGACCTGCTGTAGGGTAGTGACCAGTTCTTTTATACAGCATGATGAAAAGCGTTTCCTTCTACACAGATTTTGTGCATACCATATGAAGAAAAAACCAGCAGTGCATGCCTGCAGCCCGGAAAGACAACAATATCCTGGGCTGCATCAGAAGTGTGACCTGCAGGTCAAGAAGAGTGATTCTGCCCCTCTGTTCTGCTCTCATGAGACCTCACTTGGGATACTGCACGCAGTTCTGGAGTCCTCAGCACAGGAAGGACATAGATCTGTTACAGTGAGTCCAGACAAGGGCCACTGAGATGGCCAGAGGACTGGAGCACCTCCTCTGTAAGGACAGGCTGAGACAGTTGGGGTGTTTCATCCTGGAGAAGAGAAGGCTCCAGGGAGACCTTATAGCAGCCTTCCAGTACTTAGAGGGGGCCTACAAGAAAGCTGAGGGAGTGCAGGGATTGGACAGGAGGGAATGGTTTTAAGCTGGAAGAGGGGAGAATTAGATCAGCTATTAGGAAGAAAATATTTCCTGTCAAGGTGGTGAGACACTGGCACAGGTTGCCCAGGGACACTGTGTATGACCTATCCCTGGAGGTGTTCCAGGCCGGGTTGCATGAGAATTTGGGCAACCTGATCCAGTGGAAAGTGTCCCTTCCCATGGTAGGGAAGTTAGACCTGGAGGTTCTTTAAGGTGCCTTCCAACCCAAACCATTCTATGATTCTATGAATCAGAAAGGAAGCATTCCATATTTCTTCATAACCAGCTGTGAAGATAGATCTCAAAGAAAAGGAAAGAAGGTTAACATTCGAAGGAGAAGAGCTCTTTTAAGTTAAAGAAGAGCCTGGCAGTAGGTCAAGGTAAACTGCTCATGAAGAAGTTACCACAGGATTTCTAACCACTCCTGGAGTGAAGGTGTCAACCTGTCCTTCTTTGCGGGGCAGTAGATAGCAGGAAACAACACTGCACTCAGACAGGGCTGAATGAGCAAGGGAAAGAGGATAGGAGTCCCATAAGCAGGAAACACATTCAAGTCTCCATGCATAGCCCTTTTTTGGCAGGCAGCCTGCACCTCACTGCCAGGATGAGCAGGGAGGGCATGTCCTCTCTGATGTACAAGGTGCCTGTGGAAGAGGGCATCATCTAAGATACTGGAGACTGATCACGGAGCAGAGATAAAACTCTGAGCATCCTGGTGCCCTGATGAGAGCATCAAAGTCTCAGACCTAGGGTTAGCATGGGTCTTCGCTGCCCAGGACTAAACCCAACTACCAGAACTGAGACAGGGTAGGACATTCCTCAGACTCTTGCAGACACGCACCGAACGCCCATCTCTCCTCTGCCCCGTTTTCTTTTAGGATAAAGGCGTTGCATCATATTCACAAATTTAGAAAGTATCCACGGCTCGCTGAACAGGAATCTCGGGTACCACATGTTGTAAAACGATGCGGTTTGAGGCAGCATCGCCTGAGAAAGGCACCGAGCGCAATCAGCGCTGCCTTTTCCCCGGGAGCACGGGGGCGACTACACAGTTCCCTCCCGGCCAAGAGGAGAGGGGACCCCCGAAGCACCCGGGGACTCTTCTCGGTGCCCCAAAACTGTTCCCGCACCCGGTCAGCGGCTGCCGTCGGGGCCGTCCCGGGAGGCGGCGGCTGCACGGAGGGAGCAGTGTGTCGCCCCCAAACCCTCCTTCCTCCCCGGGGCGGCCCGCGGGGGCGGCGGCGACTACAAGTCCCGTCTGCCCGGGGAGGAGCCGGCGCGGGGCTGCCGTCCCTCCCGGTGGGAGAGCAGCGCAGCCCAGCGACCGCACGCAGCCCCGCGGCAACTTTTCTCTCCTCCGGAGCCGGGCACGGGGTGGGAGGGGGGGGGGGGGGAAGCGCTCGAGAGGAGCCGGACAAGGGGGCGGGGGGCGCTGGAAAAGCCGGGCAGGGGGCTGCGGAGGAGCCCCGGGACGGCTCTGAGGGGCTGCTGCGCTGCGGGGCTGCCCCGCCGAGGAGCCCCCGCGGGGGAGCGGCGCGGTGGGTGCGGGAAGGGGCGCGGGGCAGGGCTGCGGGGGGCGGCGCGGGGGCCTCGCCCCGGGGCGTGGGCGCGGCGTCCCCATGGGCGGGGGCGGCTGATGCCGCTGCCGGGCGGGCGCGGGGCGGCGGCGGCGGCGGGCGGCGGGCGGGTCCCGGCCATGCGGCGGCCGGGGGTGCGCGGGGCGCTGGCCCGGGCGTGCCTGCTGCTGCTGCCGCCCTGCGCCCTGCTGCTGGCGGCGCTGCCCCCCGCCGCGTCCCACCCGCAGCCCTGCCGGATCCTGCGGCGCATCGGGCACACCGTCAGGGTCGGGGCCACCCACCTGCAGCCCCGCGCCCGGCCGGGGGAGGCGGCGGGCGGCGGCCCCGAGGGGGAGCGGAGCGCCGCGCCTTCGCCGCGGGACGCGCTGCTGCTGGCCGTGGCGAACCTCAACGGCGTGCCCGGGCTGCTGCCCTACAACCTGTCCCTGGAGGTGGTGATGGCGATCGAAGCGGGGCTGGGCGACCTGCCCCTCTTCCCCTTCTCTTCCCCGAGCGCCTCCTGGAGCAACGACCCCGTCTCCTTCCTGCAGAGCCTCTGCCACACCGTGGTGGTGCAGGGGGTCTCCGCCATCCTCGCCTTCCCGCAGAGCCGCGGGGAGATGCTGGAGCTGGACTTGGTCTCGGCGGCGCTGCGGATCCCCGTGGTCAGCATCGTGCTGGGCGAGTTCCCTCGGCGGAGCCCGGTAAGGCGCCCCCAGCCCGGGGAGCGCAGCGCGGACACCCCGCGCCCGCCGAGACCCCGCGGGGAGCGGCGGGGAGGGAGACGGGGAGGGAGGGACACCGCCCGAGCCCTGCCTGGCGTCGGTGCTGCCGGTCCTGCCCCTCGCTCTCGTCCCGGGGTGCGGGGAAGCGAGCGTCCCCTCCGCGGAAAGGCAGAGCTCGGTGGCAAAAACTCGGCTGCCAGCTCGAAGTCGCACGGCGCGTTAACTTGTGGAGTTGAGAGTCCTGGGTCTGCGCTGCTGAGATGCTGCTCTTCCCGAGGTCCTTAGTTTGGCTCTTTGGAGAAGGACACGGTTCCCAGTCCAAAAGAAGGTTGTTAGGAAAAAAAAAAAAAAAAAAAAAAGGAAAAATATTAAATAGAGCATTATGGGTGTTTGTTTATTAGTGGTCTGAGCGCTGTGCTCTGTTAGTGTGTGGGCACTGTAGGTTGTTTACCATATGACACTTCACGGGGATGTTGTTCGCTATAACTTGACTTTGCACTGAGCTATCAAAACATTAGGATTTTCTTGTAGTTGGTGCATCACTGCTTGATCAGGTTTCTGCTAAGTCTAATTGCATTACCAGAGTAGTAGAAACTAGTCTGACTGTGTCTGTGTTTGATGGTGTACCTAAAATAGTTGAAACCGAATTGATTGTGTTTGACTCTTAAGTAAAAGTAGTACCTTCCAAGGGGAGCTAAACTCTGTTGTACAGAGATGGCAACTTTGTGTTACACACTTGAGAAAAAGGTGATAGTTCACGATTTCGCAAACGCTGGTTTGATGCCAATAATCATCTTCAGGCAAAAGAGTTGGAAGGAATACTCCATTCTGTGTAGCCCATGCCGGGGAAGTCACGAGTAAGATGGCAGAAGCTGCCGTTTAAGTAGCCAGGAGAAATAGTGGTTTTACATAAAAAGAGATAGCCCAACTTTGCTGTGAAAAAATGTAGAAAAGAAAAAGAGATTAATAACTGGACTTGCTTTGCAAAAGCGAATATAAAACCCTGCCTGGATCACTGTTGGACTTCTGTATTTTTTGCTTTCCTTTATGACAGGAAAGGTAGGATAAGAAAGTCGGTGCTAGCCAGCTCCTAGTCTGTAGCTGAAGGTGTGACTGGTATGTGCTGTTCTGAACTCAGCTCATTTCTCTACCTCTGCAAACACCATGTAACTCAGGTTTCTATAGATTTATGCAGAAACTCAAGGGTAATCACTACCACTGAATGCTACTCTTGATGCATGTTTGGTGACAGTAGCATCCGTGTTTGTTCAGTTACGTCTTCCAGCCTTGCAGCTACGCTTGCAGTTGTGCTGGAGCCAATAGCCAAAACTCTGTGAAGACCAGAACCTGAATCAAACATCTCCTTGGTCTGTCTGTTTAAATTAGGATTATTTTCCCTTTCATCTTTAGAGATGGGTGTAAGTTCATCCAAAGCTGGCTGGGGGCGCAAGATGCGTTAAACATGTAGCACAGAGTTAGACTCATTGCTCTTTTCCAGAGACTTCACTGCTCCTGCTTAACTTTCAAATTGTTCTCAGTGGGGAGCCAAAGGGACCAATCTGTCTAAATTAGGACTTTGTCCTTAATGAGACATTGAAGTGTCATTGTCTTCAGTGACAACGAAACCAATGCCTGACATTGAACATGTGCTGAATAGAGTCCATTCTTTTGAGTAGAGCAAAAATAATCAGTCTTCAAGGCTCTCTGTATTTAAAAAAAATCTCAACCTCAATCAAAGGCAGGCAGGTAGTACAAGTATATCAGTGTCTCAGAGTTGGCTTGGAGGGCTTGACGTCTTTCTGAACATTCTTTTTTTGTACATTTGCATAATAAATACCATTTTAAGGCTAACTGTGGGAGCAGTGCTCCGACAGCCTCATCTCATGTACTTCCCAGAGTTACAGGACTTCCAACAGCATGTTGGACTGGGAGGATCGCAGAAGTGTTGGCCTCAGCAGCCTCTGGTATCTTGCTGCCTGCTGCAGGAAGGGATTTTGTGTCGCTCAGTCCCATGTGGCAGCACTGGCATGAAACAAACATACCATGGACCTCCCACCTTAATAGCCCCAGAACCACAGACTGGTTGACAGTTTTAGAGGAGGCAAGTGTTAATGACTTCTTTGTAGGCAAGACAGATTTCACTAATACGCCCAGCACACAATTTTTCTTAGAAAAAAAGTCAGGAAGACTTGAGATCTAACCCTGCTTCAGAAGTGCGAAGCGTTGGCCTCCCTGGAGTCACCCTTCCCGCTGATAGCTTGGCAGAACAATCCCCCCTCCCTCCAAAACATCACCTCAGCACACACTAGGGGGCTGCCTGCGGTTAGCTTTCTTCCATACAGAAACAGAAGCAGACCTAAAACAGGCTTGTCCTTGAACAGCGTTTCCCATTGTCTGCCATAATAAGGAGTACAGCAAACATGGTAACGAGCCTGAAGTTCACTAGATGCTGTTTCAAGCTGCTTCTCCTCAGCATTCAGAATTTTTATTAGAGTGGTTTTAAGGTAGTGATGTCTAATAAGGTCTCATTTTCCATATTACACCAGAAAAGGAATGTATACATACAGGGTTTGTACTACTGCTAAATGTAACGTTATTACTTGATACAGAAGTTTATAATACGCAGATATTAATTGTAACTGAAAAGTACATTCATCTTTGAGCACATCTTCCCTAAAATGTCAAAAAGCAACACTTAAAATGAAAAGGAAGGTAAGGATCCAGAACTGAATGTGTGTCAATAATGTTGCCTCCATGACATCTGATGATGCACCTCAAACATAAGACTGGGAGGAGATCCACAGTGTCGCAGCTGGGCAGGTAGTGTCAGCTGTATACCTATTCAAAAGTTTTGTGGTTGCTCAAGCATCTTTAAAAGTCTGTTTCTCATTAAATTCTACTTTTTTGAAGTTAAAAAACCCAGCATGCAGTTTTACCAATGACAATTAACAGTCGCAAGACAACAACCATCACAGAGGGCAGTACAGCATTCGTTCTCTCACAATCAAAAGCTTTTGCTGAAGGTTCAGGATTATGTGTGGCAAAAGCTACACAAAGTAAAATGTGACATACTTTTTTTTCATTTTCGTTCATATATGTGATTTAATGACTAACATACACTGACAGCAAATCCAGACGGCTGTTGTGACCTGAAAAAAGCTGTTTACTTCTCTGAGTTTACTGTCACTCCAGTAAATTTTTACACTCTTGGTAAGCAAAAGTAACAATTTTACACTTATTCAGCAAGCAAAAAACCTACTGGATTTCTTTACTACTAACATAAATGCAAATTCCACTGAAGCTTTGACAGATTATTATTTTGGAAACAGCAGCTCACAAGCACTCATGCCATTGAGGAAAGGTTTGTTATGTTATATAAGTTTGTATGAAGAAACACACTTTATTTTTCCTTTCCAAGAATGCTGACGTCATTAATAACTTTCCCAGGGATGGAACAGGGAACAGATCCAGGGAACGTGAACATCAATAAATACAGTGATATCACTTCTAATATATTTCAGAGCTGGCAGTTTTGGAAGAATATCCCACAATTTTATAGATGATATTATCAGGAACACAACAAAGATCTCTGAACTTCACAACTTAGGGGACATTTTCAGTGGATTTCAGATAAATCAGTAGCTCTGATATCTTCTAACATGGAATGTTCAGAGCAATGAAACAGAATAAAGTAAATCTGAGTCATCAATCCCTGCATAGCCAGTCCGTGCTTTATCTGGTTTCCTTAGGAGCTGCAACTGCAGCACTGTTGATTACTCCTATGACTTCAGAGATGGTCAGAAAAATTAATAAATGAAGCCAGAATTTCAGGTTAAACAGTGAATTTCCTGGAAAAGGAGCAAGTTCAGCCTCAGAACAGATGCTGTAGAAAGAAACTGAACATTTCATTTTTGTTTATTTGTTTTTAAAGGAATTAAGATTTCTTTTGATAACATCTTTATAGTTTATAGGTATCAAACTACACTGGGTGGGGAATTGCACATCTAACACTGTTGAAAATAGCCAGGAATATTACTGTGTCTGTGTTATCCCCAGAAGTCTTACTAACCTGCAAGACACTGCCTGTGCGGAGCACCAAAGAGGGCAGGCAGAAATTACAGCAAGAGAACGGAGATGTAGGAAAGCTTCTGTCCAAATAAATGCTCAAAGACACTTTCTCCCCCTCCTTCAAGGCAAAATTCCATTATTGCAGAGAAATATTTTTTTATCAGAAGAAAAAATTAATCTCATTTCCATGAGAAACGGCAAAACACATGCTTGCCTGCAGGCTTTGATAGTTCAAACTTTCATTGCTAATCTGACTTAGTCCAAATGCTGGAGTTTGTATTATTTACTGTGTAGATGAGGAATATTTACTTAGTCTTTCACTGTCATCACCAACGCTTCTCACCTCACACTGCATAAATAGTATGGCGCGTACATTTTGTGCCCTCCTAGAGGGTTTATGAGAGGTGCCTTTGGGGAAAAAGGAATGGGAAAGGACACGCAAACAAGTGTTCAGCTGCTTCTCTTTCAGGCCGAAGTCACTGCACCATTTTGCTCAGAGTAAGCTTTTGAAACTTGTATAGTTTAAGCGCGAGTCCTATTGCATTGCAAGCTGTTGTAAGGATGCTTTGTGCTACTAAATTTTACATGGTAACCTGGCATCCTGTAGAGTCCTTAATTCTTTTAACAGTTTTCAGAGTCATAACTGACGTTTGCTGGCAGCATTGTGGTCCTAGCATCATGGGAGAGGTCTCCTTATCGTAACAGTTCTCAGTTAAAAAGTAATTATGCAATATTAGCTAACTGATCCAATCTCCTGCCTCTCAACACACTTTTTCCCAGTACCATGCATTCTTAGGTTGTTACTTGGAGAACAGTTGTACTTGTGCTGTGTTGTACATTGTCAGCTATGAGAGCTAGAGCTGATAAATAACGTATGTTGAAGGGAGATGAGTCCTTGTTTATTTTCTTGTCTATGGTCAAAAAGCCATCAAGTTTTATGAAAGTGATGTTGGCATAATATTTGGGACTTGTATTGGCACCTTCTGTGTTTTGTCGTTTTTTACCTTGTTTAATGCTCAGGATCAGTTTTCCCTGTGTGTTGCACCCTTGATAATACAAGAAGTTATCCTTGTTTCCTACACTGTTAGAATGATAATAAAAACTACTTATAACAGCAGTAAAGGCATCCAGTCTTATAAAACAGAGGACTGCAGCCTGAGTACCCGTAAGGACTTTTTTAAGGATAGTCCCTCTGTCAACGAGCTTTGCATAGTCAGAAGCATAGGACAATGAAAAGCGGGAAAAAAAACCTGTCTTTTTATTCTAGTTACAGTGTTTATGGAGCATTCAGTTTATCATGACTGCAAGAGATCCTTTCTCAGAATGCAGGAAGGTGTTGAGAGTGTTTTGACAACTCATTAAGACAAAAGGAGCCAGAAATCTGCTGGGATTAACTTTTCCAAGTAGCGCCTTTCACTGCTATCTTCAACCCTTCTCTTTTGCAAGAAAGCCCCTCAGGAACCCATTGAATTTGCTATCCCACCATTGTGCTTTTGAAATTAAGGGATTTTGCAGTTTAGAATGTTTCAGCGTTGTAATGGCAAATGTATACTACACTTTGAAGTAGGAGATTTATTATTTTCCCAGGTGTTGTGTTGCTCCTGAAGGAGCAAATTTTTGGGGTGAAAAAGTGATTTCAAGCATATTAGTTCAGGATTTGAAGTTAATTTTTATACTAGGAAGTTACTTAGTATTCCTTGCCATCGAAGTCTCAGTGAACTCTTTTAAGGACAAGCTTCTTTCTTCAGCTCCCCTAAGTTTTTATAGCATAAAGGTGTTCTTACATTATTGTGTTTGTAATTTCTAATGTAAGTTCTAAGGCTTGGTTTTGACAACCACCATTCACAGCCTTATTCACTATCTGTAATTTTCTGTATGCTGTTTTTTTCCTTTTCTTGGCAGTTATGTTTTAAGAAAGTGCTGGGCATGCTGCAGTTTGAGTGTCTGCTTATTCCAAGTTAGAGGGATATACATACTTCATATTGATCTAAGACATTGAAAACCTGACTGTGCGGCATTATTTGAAATACATACACCAGAGCAATCTATCTCCAATATAGCAAGGGTTTATTACCCAGATTTAATGTGCACTGAGTCCGTAATTATTTAGGGTATCTGACTCTACGAATCCTTTGGTAAAATTATGCCAATGATCACTTTGTTCTTGAAGTGCATCCAGTTCTGTCAAGTTTCATCAAATCACTTAGTCAGCTATATAAATTGTGTTGTATGTTCATTTATATCAATTCCACTGGAAAAGGGTAGTGAAGAGTTAAGATTTGGAAAGGGTGTGGAGGGAAAGTGATTCTTGTGGTTAAATACCTCCAACAGACTTTTCCTACATAAGTGGAAAACAAATGTCTATATTGAGTTGATATGAAAATTCAAAAGCAAAGACACCTGCCTTGCAGTTTGATGTGTAGTTCTTTATTAATCTTCTTCCTTGCTGTACTCATGATATCGTACTAGATTGTGGAGAAAATACCTGAACTGGCTAGTAGCAAGGTTTTTTCATTCTTCATCCTGTGCTGCTTCTCTGATGGAGAAACAACTGAGTTAATATCAAATTCAATACCATACATTATGTTTTCTTCTGTGTTTTTTTGCTAATCTGGGTTCACAAAACAGTGTCTTCCGCATTGCATAACCTAGAAGAGATCTTTAGTAGTACACTGCATAAAGTCATGTTAATAATGAGTAATTAAACTATGACAGGGTTAAATTGTTAGTTATTATTTTATGGAATGATGTGCATTGCTAGAAGAAACACCAAGGGCTACTTACCTGTATTCACTAAGTAAAAATTAAAATTTGGCCAAAAAAGACGAAGTCAAAGACAATTTGTTAGTAAATACTAATCAAACAGATTATTAACAATGAAAACATTCTCTAGAAATGTCATTTGGGGTGTTCAGTATAACTTTCCCTAGGAATTTGTCCACAAAAGTCAGAGAAAGCACCATGGCTTTCCACTAAAATACATGGCAGACTTACATAAGCAGAGCTGTGGAAATTAGAAAACAGCCAAAGATCTTGTCATGCGCTATGTTTATTCAGTTCAATGCTCACAATTAAATTCAAAGACTACTTAGAAATGTCCTCATCTAGGATGTATTTCATTATGTATTTATTATTTAAGCCCACAAAATATTGAAAACTCAAAGCATTAGAACTTCAGGCCATGTTGGATTTTGTTACAGTTCCTGGTCATCAAATAAAATGTGTGCTGTTCTTTTCCTCTGTGGATTTCTATGTAATTCTTTAAAATGAAAGAAATCCAGGCATAGCATGGATAGAATTTGTCTATGTTTTGTAATTAACAGAAAATTGGGAAAAGTGCAGTTTCTTTTTAAATTCTGGATTTGTCTTTCAAAGAAGAACCGTGCTATAAATGCATGTTTCTGTAGATCTTACTGAAGAGCTTTTCAGTTCAGTTGAACAAGAGAGAGTATACTGAATCCCGTGGAAATACCAGCAGCTATGCATTACAGAGTTTATTCTGAATAGCTAAAAGGAGCCAGAGGAAAAAAAAAGCAGAGACAGAAATGTCAGCAACACAGGGAGAAAGAAAGAGAAAATAAACTGAATTGACGAAGAAAGGAAGAGGTACCCTTCTCTGTTTCCTACTTTTTGTGATTCCAGAAGCATAAAAAGAAGGGAACTGAATTTTACATTAAAGCACTGTTCAGACAGCTGGCATCACCAAGCTCAGAGCGAAAGAGTTGCCTCAGTCAGGGTTGAATTAGCTGGCTGATCCCTAGCTAAGAATAGTTAGTTACTTGCACTCTGTAATCCTTTCTCCAAAAATGGTGCATACCTCCCCGGGAACTGCTAAGCCAACTTCTAGGAAGCAGTAAAACAAAATGGGATGAGATCAAAGGTATAGAGAGGTTTACTGCTGCTGCTGCTGGGAGGGCTTCTTGCAAAGGGTCGGAGGCCTCAGCGTGGGTGGATGTAATTCATGGAAGCCTTTTATCCCCATTAGTGCTGAGGTTTACAGGAAGAGAGATGGACCTGGGCATCTCAATGCACAGTCCCACCTGATGCTCTGGCACGTGGGGTCAGACATCTTCTCATCCACATTTCAGAGTGCCTGGGGACAGACCGAGGTTTCTTGGATGCACGCAGCATCATACCGAGTAGGTACCTAAAAGGGATTTCCTAAGAAATGGAAGCACATTCAGGCACAGTGGCTTCGGTATTGCAGCTTTGGACTTCAGCAACTCTTCCTTACTTCTAGTCTGATCCTGAAGGTCTGCCTGTTTTCACAAACACCCTATAAATCAGCCAAATTGGTTCCCACCACCATGGGGAGGGGACGTGCAGATGGTGGAAGTAACAGCAGAACTGGGAGGAAGATTTAAGTTTGCGTAGGCAGCAATGATAGATGATTCATTTATTAAGGGACTCACACTCAGGCAAAGCTGTTTGTGCAAGGGACTCCTTGTCAGTGTGACTAAGAAGTTCACAATCTGGCCTCGAGTGCTTCACAGCTGTCACATCAAGCTGCCAGTGTTAGTCTTGGTAATTATGGACAACTACATGAAGAACTGAGATGGGACGTGACAGCACAGCGTACCGCAAACCACAACAAGCCACAGGAATTGTTATGTGCCACCTTTGCAGGGCATTGCAACCAGATGTTTTTGTGCTGCTGGCCTTGGGACTTGGTTTTGACTGTAGACAGCATTTCAAAATATATCTGCATTCAAGCTTGGATGTTTAGCACCCATCCTGAGCTTACTACATCCTTTTCCCACAGCACAATACAATCCAGCCATTCACGAGCATCTTGCATCCTCATGGCATATACACTGTTGGTATAAGCAGAGTATGTGCGCACTGCTGCCATGCTAAGCAGCCATCCCTGTCTCTGTGAGGTGTGTGCGTACATTATCAGCAAGTTGAGAGGTGATGCTGAACCTCTTGGATGCGCCCTGCTGCGCAGTCTCTATTGCAATGGATTGCACCCTTGTGGAAGCAGTGAGCTGGGAGATCTCTCAGGAGCTGACTGGAAGGTTTCCACTTCGTACAGGTTTGAAGAGATCTGGTGTGCAGTGTGCTGGCTAATTAACTTTTATCTGGAATGTTTCAGTCACCTGAATCTGTAGGGCTGCAGGCAGCAGATGGGGAGGTGGAGAAGGGGGAGGAGAAAGAATGAACAAGAACACAGATGCCACTAAAGCACAGTAAATGGGGAAATTACTGTGATTGTTTGATCGTTATTATTATATAGGAGAAAATCAAATGTTAGAATTCAGAAGCAGGCACCATTTTTTCCTGTTCTTGCTACAGTGTTTTTATTACTTTTTCTTCACTAGCTTTCATCTGTGATGATAGTTTCCAAAGCCTGTTTTACACCGTGGAAAGTATTTGAAATGCATTATAAAAAATCTATGAATGTGCTGCATAAGCGTATTTTAAATTCTTAGTATTTCCCTGAAAGGCATGCTCTTCCACTTCCAGCTTTTTTAAGACTGTGAAGAAAATTATTGCCCATGCTGTTCATAAGACGTTTTACAAGGCTTTCTAACTTAAGACAAAGTTAAAAGACAAGAGGGATCTTCAAGCAGGAGCTGAGATTTTAAGAATGAAGTTTTGCATTTGTTGCAAGGAAAGAACTTTTAGACGTAGCAATTAATAGTCAGAAGGAGCAGCTGTATTATGCACCAGGCAGTCTTGATGTTGCTGATAAAGCAGTTACACTCATCTTAATAGTGTGGTCACTAAAACCAGCTTTTTTTGCATACCGGTTGAAAAGTCAGTGTTGTGAGTTCATAGTTAGATAATTTTCAGGTACTATTTTGGATGAAAGCATAATTATTTATCACTTTCTCCATGTGATGCTCACTCATATATATCAGTTAAACAGTTCTCCGTAGGAGTTGTTTTTAAGACTTTAGTGTATTCAGTATAAGCATCAAAATATGGGACAAGTAGATCTAACCTTTGCTTGGAGCTAATAGCTGCCCTTTTTTGAGAGTATACTGGACCTGTTTTAGCTTTGATTTATATTTTCTTAGTATGCTAATACCGTGGAGTTTATTTTACTCCTACATTGGAAGGGCAACGAGATGAAAGTTGTGCGCCTAGGTTTCCTCTGTTCAAATTGTGTGTAACAGGTGATAAACTACAGAGCTCCAAGGGGACAACTATATATCCAATGGCAGCCTTGAGGCAAATGTAGGTAAATAGTTTAAGCCAAAAGCATTGCTTATTTTTGGTTTAAGTTTTGAGACATGAAAGCTTCAGATCTGCAAGATCTCTTTAGAGCATGTAATCCTTTTAACAGCATTTATTTCCCATTCATTATACTGTATTTGTTTAAAGTTATCTCTCATTGTATAAATAGAAAATCCTTTGGTGCAGAATAGTTTTGGGAAAGGATTCCTTCACACTGAGAATTTCTTCCAAGAGAGAGAGATGGGTGATTTGGTCTGTTTTGAATATTGATGCCCAGAATCCCCAGGTACCCTGAAGTGTTTTTCTGCTACACCATTTTCTACCTAGTCTTCTATTTTCAGCACGGCATGCTTGTTTCACCCTTTCTTAATCCTGCCAATTGATCTTTGCTCTGAGTTCCTGTCTTCCTGCAGGATAATACCAGATCCTAAATTAACAGTCTTTACTCCAGAAAAAGATCTCAAGGCTCTATTGTGATACAAATGATCAGCAACATAAATTGCTCATCACTCACTGTTCATCACATTCTCTGAAGAGCACCAAAAATAAGACACTTGTTTATAAATAGCTCAGCCTGCTAGATTCCAGAGAAACTCAATTTCATATCTTCCCACCATTTTGACAGTGCATATAAATACGTAACATGTAGTTATGTGGAAGTTAGCTGTGCTGTTATGTCCTCCTTGGGTGTTCACAACCGTTATAGGTTTACAGCAAAAGAATAAATTACAAATTGAGACCTCCGGTGGGATACAGCATACCACACGATTAACATAAGAAAGACACTTTCCCTGACAGAGAATTGGAGCTTGTTGCCTAGATCCTACTGTTCTTGTATTCCTCCCTAGAAGGGTACTTTAAGAGGAAAACGAAGTGAGAATTCACAGTGAATAGTACATCTGATAATCACAGACTTTTTTTTGCCTGAAAACCACCTGAAATTTCTGGAACAAGCATGAACAATATATGCAATAGGAATGGCTGCATCCCAGAGCCATAGAAAAATGTATGAAAGTGTTTCCTTTTACTTCACTGGCTTTATAAAGACCAGTTTGAGATGTGGTTTTGGTTGTTTGGCTAAGCCGCAAGATTATTTTTTTTTCTCTTCCAACGTAATAAACACAGGAACTGGAGATACACAATTGGAAGCTGGAACTTGTAAATACAAGTTTTCAGTTTTGCTGTTCATTTCCTATGAGCATTTGTCCTAGCGTAATTTGATTACTGGAATGTTCATGAAAAGTAAATACTGAGGAGAACAAGAGCAGCTGAAGAGAATAATGTCATTCATGTGAATGTCTATGTGTTGTTTCTGATGCCATTGCTATCATTAAAAAAAACACAATATATTCAGACTTCCTGTTCATTTAAGTGTGATATAGCTTTGCTTAGGATGAGGAAGTAATTGAACAGGATCTGTGGGTCATTGTGGTATTAAAACTATATTCATAACTGAGCTTAACACTTGTGTCAGCGTCAGCCTTTAATTTTACCTGACCTTGCCTTGTTTTCACCAGAGTTCCCTTCACTTCAAAATCTATAAAAAAGCCATTCTGACTGACTAGATTAAGGATAATTCAGACAATTAATCTTTTTTGTGGATCCATATTATGCCAGTGCTATGAATGCAAATGCATTTCTTCCAAGAGTCGTACAGAATTATTACAATCTTTTTAGAGAATGTCAAGCAGCAAAATGGCTTATTCTCAGTAAGAGGGGAAGAAAGGAGTGTGCAGTCTGACCATTGAACAGGGGCTCAAATGGGAGACGCAGTCTTCTCCAACGCTGTTAAAAATGTATGGGAAAATACACTGGGCTGAGTACTGGGATCGGTACTGATGTACCCATCCTGGTATGGAGAAGTCCAGCTGAATTTCCTTGCTTTGTCTGAAGTTTCCTCTGGAAGGTTAAAAGTTGTCCAAGGGTATCAAAATCAGCAGCAACACATTGCCTGTCTGTTAGCAAACATTTGACTACTGCCCAATGTAATGACAATTGGAGCTGTAGTGTGGTGCTGCAGCATCCCTCCTTTTGAAGTGTTAACAGAGAGGTGAAAAAACAGTAAACCCCTGCTGTGCACTAAATCTTTATTTGACTTGACTGCTGCTGCGGGTTGCACAGCATGCCCAGGAGACTGACACTGCCCTCCTGGTGGGGTAATTCCCCTTGCCTTCGCTGTGAGATTGGAGCGTGGTGTTCCAGCATCCTTCACACCTCTTTGCCTGGTGTGTGTGTCCCAGTTTAGCAATCCGCATGTGTATCTGTCAATATGCTCAAGCCTGGATAAAAACTTCAGTCATTTTAAGAGGGTTTTCCAAATGTTGTTTACCTGTCCAAAAAAAAAACCCCGCACCTTCCATGGAAGATTCTGCTTTCTGTGAGTGTTTCTGCCTTTTGTTCTCACAGCTGGCTGGCTTTTTCATTCCAACTTATTAATAAAACATCCTGGTATTCCATGTTGTAGCTGGTAAAGGGTTTTAAGCAGAGAGTTTTATAGAACATTTCAGTTGCCTTGCTCAGATAGAGCAGTGCAGCATCCATGTGAATGCCAAATATCACAACAATATTACAACAAAATCCAGAGGTTATGTTTCACCTTTCCTCAGTTCTATTCCAGGTCACTGAAATGTGTAGAAGTATAATTAATCTTTTGGAAAACTGACCAAGAATTTAATTCATGCACCAGCATCATGTAAACGGAGAAAATATAAATGAGGAAAGAAAAGAAAAAATTCTTTTTTTTCAGGGAATATACCTTTTTTGTAATTTTTTTTAATTATAGATGGTCCCTCCCTGAAGCAGTACCATTTTCTACAGAGAGCGATAAGCAGCATTGTTCATACATCCATGCCAGACTCATAGGAGCAGTTCTGTCATCCCTTGTTTTCAGATTGTCCTGGGGAATTGAATCTTCCTCTGCAACACTTCCCCTTGTTCAGAGAGTTAAAAAGAATTGATTAAAAAGAAAGTAGTTGATGTGAATTGCTCATCCCCAGCCTTGGTTCATCTGATTTTTCAGAGTCGTTGCAGATTATTTGCATGGAGATGGATCGACGCAAACATCTTGCTGAGATTAGTGAGATGTGACGCTTGTGTATTTTATCACAAGTGTTTATCCATGTTAAACTCCCAGGGTGTGCTTCACTTTCGCTGGTTCTTACCCTCTCTTTTAGGAGGATACAATCACCCACTCAAGAAGCAGAAATAGTGCATGACTAACTATGTCATGGAACAAATGATTAACGCTAAGTAGTTTGTGCTAGCTGTTTGCAAACAATCCACGTGCTGCCAATTATGCTAAAGCAATTTTGTGAATACCTAACTCAAAGTAATTTGCATAACTCAAGACTGGCTCCTGAATCATTAAAATCTTAACTTCCGTCTAGTTTGTTAAATTCATAAATGTCATTAGTTCTTGTAGCCTGTTGAACTGGTAGTGCTAGATTCAACTGTGATGTTAGTCTACAACGCTGGACTGGGAAAGGCTATAGGAAGGATGGTGGCTTTGATGAAAAGGGTGCTTTTCAAAATAAGTTACTGCTACTGTACTCTAGGAGTTTAAAAGCCACAAAATGTAGAGGAGGGCAGTCATATGTAGGCAGATCCATTAATACATCTGATGCTTTTGGATTTGCAGCTATGCACATAAAGGTGTTCCTTGCCTCAGCTGCACTCAGTCCACCTGCAGAGGGCTTACTGCGTCAAAATGCACATAGAATTCATTGTCAGGAGCTGAAGGTCTCTTTGTCAGTTACAGCTGTCTGCTGATGTCAGGGTTAAAGACCTGACCTAGAGAAAGCATGGCATCCATCTGCTATATCATGATATGGGCCAGGGCAGGAAAACCTGAGCTGTGAGGAAGAAAATGTCTCATATGTCAGTAGGAAGCTCAAACACAGACAAAAGTTTATTGGTTGATTTGGTTTGGAGGATTTGAGAGCCTTTTTGACTCAGAACTGTGCAGACTTAACCAGATTCTAAAGCAGAAAGCTCTTATAAAATAAATTAAATGCCCAGCGTTCTTGGGTAATTGGGGCTTAGCAGTCAGTGTAGAGGTTTTCAGTTGTTACAGAGCTCTACAAACCCTACATAACTGTAGGAGGAGATATATTATTTTATAAGAGAGAGATACAGAGGCAGCAGAAATTTAATGGAATTGCAGCAAAGAAGATAGAGCCAGTATTGAAAACTAAATTTGTGATGGCCTTTCCCTCGTTTCCATGCTGCAAAGCATTCCTCCCATCAATAACATCCAGCCTGTTAAATTGTTGCTGTTACTTTCATTACCTTCTCATAAAGGAAGCCAACCTCTGTTAGGCTGCCACAAGTTTTTTCCCCTTCCCCCTTTAAGCAATGTAAAGTAACAGCACTAATAAGTTTTTGCATAAACAGGCAGGGTGAAGAACTTTATTTACAATGAAGCGACTTTGGTATTTAATTCCATCACAATTTCTCCAGCTACTTGTCACTAGCTTTTTTCTGCAGTGGTAAAAAGTATATTAAACTTCCCCACCACCGAAGGATTTGCTAGTAAGAACAGTATGCTGAATTATTTTTGTCCATAAGCTGTTGGGTTTCTCATTAACCCAGGGGTGATCTGGTATTTCTTTGATGCAGTATGGCTTTCCATATTTTTTTTAATGCTGCACAGTTTATTCAGCTTTCCAGCCTCACTAGCAGCTTGCAGTGCTTGCCTCTGCTGCTGAGCTTGCCCTCGGGCTGTACATTGAGCACCAGCAGCACAACAAAAACAGAGGGAAGGCTGTAAGGTAGAAAGCTGTCTTTTTATGGTAGAGCTGCTACACTCGTGGCGGTTGTCAGGGTCCATTGACACCTGTAGCGATTTGGCCATATGGTACATTTATGCAGTTGCAGCAGGAACTACATGGGAAGGCTGACGAGGGACTCTTGATGGCATGATACTGGGACTAACTACTTGCCACAAGCAGAGCCGAAGGGAAAGAAAATTACGTTACTTTGGCCACTGCCATTGCCTTGTGATTAGCGTTAGCTTCTGGTGAGTAATGGTGTCAGATGGCAGTGTGAATCCTCAGTACATCCAGATGGTCCCATCAAGCATGGCACACTGTTTTTCCAGCGTGCATGGTCACATACTTGCCTTCAGCTGTGTCTACTATCACATACCACATACATATGAATGTTAACATTGGTTAACTCTTACGAAGTATCAGTTGCTCTACTGAGACCAAACTCGTACAATGAAGGGATTAAGAAGTATTATCTACATTTCATAGTGATTTACAAGCTCTGTGAAATCACTTCATTGTTGGTCTAAATGTCAATGGTAGGTGCAGAGTAAAAAAAAGCCTGGTAGCAGTAATCTGTGCAAATACTTGTGCGTAGTATAGAAAGGTGATCATATTGTGTATTTTCTGTCAAGCATTTACATGAGAGAAGAAGACTGAGGCATAAGTAGCCTCTGTAAATGTTCACCTGATGATCTTGCACATTATAAATCTAAGGATGAAACAGACATGGGTGATGGTTTTTTGATACAATCTCCCAAGCCTCATGACAGTACTTGCTGTAAACCACTTTCTGCTCTGTGAAGTGCTTACTACAGTAAGGTCTCCTTTCATGACTCTGTACCCGGGACTCTTTCAGAATTCAATTAATAATTAATAGGTTGCTTATATTCTTAAAACTAATGAGGAAATCACAGCATCCAGATGCTTGCAGGCATGGAGTCCTAATGAAGCAGTTATCAGTGTGATGGATACCTTGAGTCTGGAAAGACAGACCAGTGCACTGAAAGTAGTGTAGTAGTATAAATGCCCTCATAATTTAACAATAACCCGCAAATAAATGGCGCTTTGTTACTTTTCACATTCTTATATCTATGGAGGCAGCTGTGCCTAGTGCGGGAAGGAACAGGAGATTTGCATCCTAGATTCTGCTTCTGACAAAATCTTGGTATATTCTTCAAGACGTGAAGTAACCTCTTTTTTGTTTGTTCGTTTGTTTTCACCTTTTTCCCGTCTGATCCCTCCCTGTGTAAAAGGGTGTGAAATATTTATCTAACTGTAAGCCTTACAATGGGCAGAGAACCATTTCACAAAGGGGTGAGAAGCTTAGCCCTGACTGCGGTGCGTTATCCCTTACTTAGCTGAGAAGGGTTTGCTTCCTAAGGGAGCAGGAGATTAGGCAGGAATTTCAAACCAGGTTGCTCCGTTTGAAACCTGGGTTTGAAACCCCTGCAGGGTTTGCCAGCCAGGGCCCTTTCCTCCTCCTCCTCTCCCTGTGTGCCTCAGTAATGGGCTCTGCGCAGTCACACACTTTTGTGGGTAGTTGCTGTATTTGAGAGTATTTGCTCTTAAAAGAGATGTTTGATTTTTTAAATTCTTTTTTCCCTTGCTCACTCCCTGCCCTGAGAGCCCGTTATAACTCTTCTTCCTAATTTACCATTTTCCTAATTAAATCCTGGGGTGTTCTATATGAAATGTCAAATGGAAATGTTTAGATTATGTTACTGATTTAAGCCAAGCTGGTATACACAAGAATTCACCTTAGAGCTGTGATTTAAATGTCTAGCCTCAGCAAGATGCACTACTAACTTAATCTACCCTGACCTCATTTAATAAAGTTAATAGATCAGTCTTAGCAAGCTTAATTCTCAGCTTTCCTTCATACAAAAAATCAATACAGAGCAAAATGCACCTGTAGGTAAAATTAATCCTGTGGAACATGCCCAGAGCAAGGCCCAGCAGAAAGGCATGCTATGATGAGCTTATGCTTCTTTCTGAGGAATGGAACATGGGTCAGAATTAATTTCTGCCGCTGCATTTTGCCACATGGAGCTATCATTTCATTCTTCAGGAATGACCATATGCAGCACAACCTAACATGCAGCATTTCCCCAACAGGCAAGGAAGATACAAAGAAGCTTACTGGTCACTGATCATTGTCCTTGAGCAGCACCCTGTGCCCTGCAAGAGGTTCAGGAGGTTCCACAGCAGCCCGGGTTTTCTCTGCCTGGAGATGTTGCCTGAAGCAGGACAGCCCTGCATGCCACATCCTGAATGTCATTTTATGGGACTAGTTGAGAATGGACGGGGAAGGTTTCTTTGTTGAATTGCCATCTCCTTCTCCATTTCTCTGCAAGATCAAATCATGTAGTTTCACTCTGCTGAGCCGCAAACACTAGACAGGGTTGTACAGGCTGTAGGTAGGCATATAATAATTTGTAAAAATAATGAGATGCAAGCGCACAATTACTGAGGGTATGGGGAATGCAAATGCTCAGGAAGAGCTGAAGACGCACTCAAGACCTGCTGGAATTGGACTGGTGAGTGAAAATGATGCTGTAGATTTTATTCCTTTCTGCAGATGTTAGTGATGAACAAATTTTAATGGGATTAAGTGCTGTGTGGGTCCACCAAGTGCTTGTCAGAAAGGACAGTAGTTCCCTTTGTAAAATGGGATCAAACGTCTTTTACCTACATTACATAGAATTGTAGAGTCATAAAATCACAGAATGGTTTGAGTTGGAAGAGACCTTAAAGATTTTCCAGTTTCAACTCCCCTGCCCTGGGCAGGGACACATCCCACTAGATCAGCCTGCACAAAGCCCCATCCAACCTGGCCTTGAAAACTTCCAGGGAGGGAGCATTCACAACTTTCCTTGGCAACCTGTGTGAGTGCCTCATCACCCTTGTCATGAAGAATGTCTTCCTGATGTCTAATCTGAATCTTTCCCCCTTCAATTTAAAGCCATTGCCCCTCATCCTATCACTGCATGCCCTTTTAAAATGTCCCTCAGCTTTCTTGTAGGCCTCCTTCAGGTACTGGAAGACCATTATAAGGTCTCCCTGGAGCCTTCTCCAGGCTAAGCAACCCGAACTTTCAGCCTGTCCTCATATGGGAAGTGTTCCAGCCCCCTGATCATCTTCATTGCCCTCTGGACCAGTTCACGCATTTCCATGTCCTTATATTGAGGATTCCAGAGCTGGACACAGTACTCCAGGTGGGGTCTCATGACAGTGGACTAGAGGGTGAGAGTCCCGTGCTTCTTTTGATGCAGTCCAGGATACAGTTGGCATTCTGGACTGCGAACGCACATTGCTGACTCATGTTGAGCTTTTCATCGACCAGCAACCCCAACCCCTTCTCTGCAGGGCTGCTTTTAATCCTGTCATCCCCCATTCAGTATTGAAACGTCAGATAGCCCAACCCAGGTGTAGGACCTTGCACTTGGCCTTATTGAACCTCATGGGGTTCAGGCAGGCCCATTTTTCCAGCAAGTCCAGGTACATCTGGATGACATCCAGTCCTTCTGGTGTGACAGTTGCACTACTCAGATTGGTGTCATCTGCAGACTTGTTGAGGGTGCACTCAATCTCGCTTCCTATATCATTGATGAATATATCAAACAGCACTGCTCCCACTATGGACCCCTGAGGGACACCACTTGTCACAGTTCTCCATCTGGACATAGAGCCGTTGACCACTACTCTCTGAATGCTGCCATCCAACCAGTTCCTTATCCTCCAAACAGTCCACCCATTAAATCTATATCTCTCCAATTTAGAGAGAAGGATGTTGTGGGGGACCGTGTCAAAGGCTTTACAGAAGTCCAGGTAGATCACATATGTTGCTTTTCCTGTGTCCACTGATGTGGTCATCTCATCATAGAAAGCCGCTAGTGTGTTCACGCAGGACTTGCCCTATGAACAGGAATTGGTCTTCTCCATACCCCTCTCCTTACATTCTACATTTTTTTTCTTTCCAAATTAATTTCTTTTTGTCTGGACAGAATTTTATTTATGCCTAAAAAAATAAGTAATACAAAAAACCTACTCATAGCCTGTTGTACATATGAAAAAGTAGGATTTTCTGGTGATGTACTGCGTGTCCCATCTTGCTGTTGGGAAGGTGGAAGCTGTTATAACAGGGCAAGGATGGGAATGCCCTTGCAGGAGCCATTTACGCTGAGGAGTCTGGCAGGTATGACATGCCAAGTAGCCCAGTGTGGAGCAAAAGTTGGCAATGTGCATTGCAATTACAGTCTTGTTTGCCAAATTCTCTTGTCAACTCTTGCACTATGTTAATGGCAGTCCTCAAGAGCAAAGTGTCACAGCAAAGATTCCATGCAATTAACATGGGCTTTAGAAACCCATTCCATATGCAAAGCCAACAATTTGTTGTTAGTCTAATTAAAGTCATAGAATCCTAATTAAGGTAGTATTGTTGATCCAGTGATGCTAACACTTACAGGCAAATTATCGAAGTACTACAGCTCATTCTGAAGAATGATACAGTTCTAATTGTCACACACACACTTTCTGTATGTCATTTCTCTGATGTTGATTTCACCCTTCCATATGCCTCTTGGTCCCAAGGTTGGCATCACAAATCCTGTTTAGAGATACAGAGCAAATGTGTGCGTGTTTTCATGGGGTAAGCATTGTTAATGGTGAGCGATCTGCGTCCCAAGATCTCTAAAGGGAGGAATATTATGTTGATGATGGAAGTTTCTTCCTCCTCTAGGGTTGCTTTTATCACTTCTACAAGTTTGTTAACACAGTTGGCATGTCTGCTGTATTTACCTTCCAATTTGTTTGCAGTACCACCATATATCCACATTTGTGGTATCTGGTGCTTATTATATATTGCGCAGTTGTTCTTTGCTGTGCCTAGCCCCAGTTTCACTCAGCTCCCAAGGTTGTAATCTTCTTGTGCCCATTAGCTGACTATGAGTGAGTTGTGGTTTTTAGCCCCTGTCCTGTGCTTGCAGTGTAAGGTTTCTGCTGTCATCTTGTCATAGCACTCGGGAGCATCCTTGATACAACCCCATTTGTTTTTTCAGCAGCCTTTAAACTGTGATTTCCTGATAACCCGAGTAACATTTTATTAGTGCAGCCTATTCACGCCTTGGTCTGGAGTTGTTAATAATCACTCTGAAAGACTAATTAGCTGACATGCACATAGAGCACTTTGGCAGTTACCATTTTAAAATGGCACCACTAACGTGTTATCAAAATTCTGTTAGAACAGCAGGGTCTTCCTGTGTGGCACCTCAGAGATTAGGAGTGCCGCCACCAAGGAGGCAGATCTCAGCAAGCCCAGAGAGCATGCACTGTCTGCTCCTGGGTGCTGCCACAGTTTTGGCTTTGCTGCAGTCAGAAGCTGAATTGCCACCTGCCATCCTGAACCAAAAACTGGGGGAAAAATGCCGTGCATTACCTGAATAACACCGGGGGAAACTCAGACTCCCTGCTTGGGAATTACTTGAAAATAGAGCCCTTCTGACGGATGGCCAGGATGTGAAAAGCACCAATGTTAGTGAGGTGCTTCTTAACAGAAAGCACAGAAAATACCCCTAGAGAGTGTGCTGAAGAGCACTGACTTAATTGAATGCCATGTCGCTTTAAGGAAAGAATTAAATTCTGCTAAGTGCTATTTTCAAAATTTTCAGGCTTGTAGAGGCATTCAGAGGAAACAAAATTATACACCTCTGTCAAACAGCCACTTACAAGTGCATCCTTTGCATTACAAGTTGTATTCTTTACAAGACCTGCAATGGAGTAGCTACAGCATGAATGCCAAATGAAAAATCCTGCTCGCAAACATGACAGTCTAGCTGAGGCCAGTCGTAAGCAAATGTGTTAGTGGGAAGTGATATTAGATAGAAGCCTGCAATGGAACAACTCAATATCTCCATGTTCTCGCTGGCAAGTGCTCGTTTTCTTGAGATAACCTAGTGCCGTGACACTGTTGAGCTTCTAGAAAATAATACCATGCAGTAACAAATTATCTGTTGTGGCTAATACTCACTCTCATTATCCTTTGGCATTACTTAACAAAACGTTTGCAAGGGCTTTGCAGACATTGATTGCAGCACTGGAGCAGTTGTGAACAAGAGTCACAGACATGGATCCAGCCACCTTTCTCCCATTTGAAGTGTGCCATGGGGCAGAGGTGGTTCTCTACAGTTTTGCATTGCCATTTTAATGATGGAGGAAAGCCTATCACGGAGAATTAATGCAGCTCCCCCTGATCTATTTGTACTAGCAATCATCTGTCTTTTTTTAACTATAATGACAGATTTTAGGGATGGAAAAATATTGGGTTTTGGCATCTGTATGAAATATTCTTTGTCAAACTTTAAATGTTGGATTTTTTTTCCCCTCCTGGAGCAAAGAACACCTTGAAGTTTCTAGAGTAATATTACTTATGATAATTTATAAGTGGCTATGAAGATAAATAATGGCTCTCCCTTTCCAAAAACAGCTGAAAGTTCATATTTTGTATTGCCTATTTGACCTTGTTGACAGCTGTATGAATTAAGATTAGTTTGGAATATTTGTATATAGACATTAGAGATGCTAACCAATCTCAAGTCATGACTGTCTGTTCTAATGAGAGAAATAATTTTCCAGACAAACTTAAGTCAAGACTTCAATTAATCTAACTCTTGTGGTTTTGTGGTTTTTAAAATCAACAGTAAGTGCATTTTTAGGATCTGCTTATAAGCGTTGCCTGGAGGGATGCCAGGCTTCTATTGCTGCAGAAATCGGAACAGCTCTGGCTATTCCAAGCAGGTTTTTCTCTCTCAGAAGATTTCAAACTGCCTGCAAAAAATTCACATTTAGCGTGGAGACCTACCCTTTTTCAAACTACAGCCTTGGTCAAATAGGTGTGTATGTGGAGACAGATGTGCAAGATAAGAAGAAGAATTTGCAAAGTTGTACTCTTTTTGGGCCAAAGTAGATCTGGGATTTTCTTCCCCAGAGAAAAAAAAAGGCAGGATTCTTCTCCTTTCTAAATAGCAGATGAAACTTATGACTGGTATTTTTAATGATATTGATGCTGTTCCTTAAACAGATGCTTACGTTTTGATGGATCAAGGCCTAGAAGCCAAATGTACTGATGTCCATGACAAGGTACTGGTAATTTAACTGGGACCAGGAGAGAGCTTAGGAGCAGCATAAACTGCCAGGCCCAGCTCCCACTTCACAAGGGAGAGGAGAGATGTGGGCCTGCCCTGTGCACCAGCTGTGTCACTGCAGAGGCTGCAGAATGGGTATGGAGATGAAAGCCTGGATGCCTCACTGTCTGCTGTGCAGCCTGAGGATGCATGGCCTCCTGGCCACTATCTCCTCTGTGAGCAGGGCAGGCTTTTCACTGCAGCCCGGAGGTGGATGTGCCAGAGCACACCTTCCCTCTGTTCCTGCCAGGTGGACCACACAGCGACTTGGATGTGGTGTGGTGGGCAGCTCAGGGGTGGTTGGGCAGGGTCTCCTCTCCGTCTGAAGTCCTTCCTGTAGTCTGTTAGATACCAACACAAAATCTTTTTTCATGGTAGGAAAGGAAAAAGCAATAGGAGTGCTGATAGCCTTTAACTGGGTTCTAAGCCTAAATTTTGTCATTTCAACAATGGAGGAAAGAGATTCCCAGTGTTTTAAGCTGCATCATCAGCTTGTTCGCAGCTGCCATTTAGCTCTGTTTGTAAAGCTGTGAGTCCTCACAGTTGCACTGTAAGCCAGAATGCTTTTTTTTTTTTCTTTCCATGGAGCTTTCTCTGATGATGGAATTCTACTGTAATTGTATATATGTTTTCTCTTTTGTGCTTCTTATCATAAATATGTATTTAATAAGCACTGCTTTTGCCCCCAAGAGTCACAGGGGAATAATGTTTTCTGTGTATTATTTACTTTTACACAGTTAGCAAAAGAATATTCACATACACGCTTTTAACTCTGCTATTTGAACTATCAAAATGTCAATTACAATATCACTATGACCATGCCTAATTAGCATTACGAATTAGGTTGAAGAGATAAATGACCAGATCCTTTAGGGTGTAAGTAAGTCCAGCTCCAGGCATTGGTCCTCACAAGATTTACAAGGGCTAAGGATGGGTCTACAGACTGCTGAAATGGAGGCTTAAAAAATACGGCATTAATGCAAATTGTGTTGCAGTTGTTAGAAGGACCTTCTCAGGTGTCTCAGGTAATGAAACTGTAAAACTGCTCTGTTTGGCATTCAGAAAGCAAGTAAGTAGTTACAGTCTCTGCTGATATGTGGGAGTGAAACACATCAGACCATGTAAAGCTTAATATTCCGTGAATGGCTTGGTCCAAAGTCCACTGAAAGTCAGTGGAAAATGGTTGATAACTGATCTGAAGGCAATTAGTCAGCAATTAAGCGTTCTAGGCTGTTTTTAACCCAGTAAAATCTGGAGTCAGTTGGTCATGGCTGGTTTATAAAACAACAACCAATGATGTGCAATAAAAAGTTAAGCCTCTGTGGACACAGAAGATGGTTTTTGCTAGTGACACTATACAAAAGCAAATACATTATTAAAAATATATCACAATTAACGTGGTTCAAATGATATTTAATTCTCTGTGTAATTTGAAGAAAACCTGGTGCAAGTCATATCACCGTTGATGACAGCTTAAAAATAAGTTTAAACAAAGCAATTGAATTTCCATATGCACTTTAACTGACAGTTAACTGAAATAGGCAAAATTTACTAATTTCCAAAGTGAGGTAATGAAGGAGTTTGCCTAAGAACTATAATAAGGATAAATAGGCACAGTTCAATACACCTCTACACTGATACTATCTCATAAATCTCTGTTCTGTGACAGGTACAAAGTTATATCAATCTAAACCATCATTTAAGTTGTCAAGAGCCTTTGCTATGAAATTATGCATTCTCAGTGACAGCTACTGAATGACTGAATAAACAGTTTTCAGAAGTTCCTCATTAAAAAGCAGTAATTGTTTATTTTTTAAAAAGACAAATCAATAAATATGTGTAAAAGCATAAAGAAGACTACAGTATCAAAGGATGATGTGATTTCTGTGTAATTTTTTTAGGGCTTTTATGTTCAACTGTGTCCTACAAATGACAAATAAACCTTTTAATATAAAATGAGGAAGGTATTAAATCCAAACATCTCCAAATGTTTCCACATCCTTTCATAAAAGGTCTTCTTTTCTGCAATTAAACTGGTGAAGACTACTACCCACTGACTAGATGAGGCCAGAGAGCATTCTTCTTGGTAGAGCTGTGAAACACGGTGGCCTATAAAGTCTTCCCTTTCTTGAGTCCCAGTACAAAGCACAGCATCACTAGCCTGTCAAGTGAGGTGATTGTCCTGCTCTACTCTGCACTGGTGCAGCCCCACTTTGAGTCCTTTCTGCAGTTTTGGGCATCGCAGTATAAAAAGGGCATCAGGCTACTGGAGAGTGTCCAGAGGAGGCCGCAAAGTTGCTGAAGGGTTTAGAGGGGAAGCTGTATGAGGAGCGGCTACAGTAACTTGGTCTCTTCAGCCTGGAGAAGAGGAGACTGAGGGGAGACCTCACTGCATTTTTCTGCTTCTTCACAAGAGGAAGAACAGGCAGTGACTGGACCTGAGTGAATGGCAGGAGGACATGCCAGAAGAGGTTGGATATTAGGAAAAGGAATTTCACCCAGAGGGTGGTGCAGCACTGGAGTGGTGTCCCCAGGGTAGCAATAATGGGTACCAAGCCTGACAATATTCAAGAAGTGTTAGGGCAATGCTCTCAGACACATGGTATGAGTGTTGGGATTGTCCTGTGCGGGGACAGAGGTTTGACTCAGTGATCCTTGTGGGTCCCTTCCAACTCGTGGCTTTCTATGACTCATGATTCTGTGAAATCAAACATTAATTGCTCTTCCTCCCCAACAAGTACAGGGTTGTTTGCATGGCCAGCTGAGAATTAGCTGAAAGTTGAGCATAAGACAAAACCACCTAGTGACTATATTTTATGTGTATTATTGTATCAGAAAAAGATCTGAAGACAATTTTTTAGTCCCAGTGCACTTCATAAAGAAAAGAAACTGTTTGCATCTTTTTCAGGGCTGAACATTTGCCTTTCAAGCACATTAACAGAGAATTTAGCAACTAATAAATCACAGTGGTGATAAATACTCACGTAAATGTACCTGTGGGTATTGCAGAGTGACAGATGAAGCACAGATGGTTTCACACCAAGAAGCACTTTTAAACACAGGCTCAATTGAAGCCAGATTATCCCAAGTCCATCTCCATCCAGTGAAAGAACAGCATCTCAGTACAAGAACAGTCTGTTGGGCCACATTGACTCATCCAAGCAGAGTCCAACCCTGCACCTGAGAATACAATGTCAAATGGAAATTGCCTTCACCTGCACTGCTAAGTAAAATTATGTCCAGTTTTCTGGCCCCAAGGCAGTTTCACTTTCTCTGGGCTGTGTGCTTGGTGCTATGTTAGCTCTGTGCTTAGTGTAATGCCCCGTGACCCAAAGGTATAGTTTTTACCTTTTGTGTGTCATTTATCAATTCAAAATGTTTTAGTACTGGAAGAACTGCTCTAAACAAGCAGAAGTAGACTTGCGTGGGTGAAACTGTGTGTATGCACTGGGTTCTGCATGAGGGCATAGATGTCTTCAAAGGTCTAAAGCTGCTGAGTGAGATAGAGAGACAATTCTCATGCAGTTCTTATTCCTACGGACAACTGGGAGTGATCCCCAAAATATGGGGTTGAACCCAGACTGCCAGTGCATGGTATGAGGAAGCTAATTGACAGGCACCAAAACCAGATCAGGGACAAACTAAGCAATACAAATGGTCAAGTTTGTTTCCTGGGGCTGTTTTGTTCAACAGTAAAGACACAGATATTATTGCTGACTTCTGTTGTTCATCAGGACATAGTTGTTTTTCTGCATCCAACAATTATTTTTTATACTTATGCCTACCCAATAACAGCTGTAGTACTATGCTTTGATGTTACTCTTCTGAATATACGGAAGATGTTTGCTCTTCCTCATGCAACTATGGTCAGGTTGTGTTCTCATTTACATATGCATATGTTCTGTGTATACTAAATGACTACTTTCTCTGAAATTAACTAAGCCAATAGGCTTGCAAACTTTTGCTGATTGGAAGCAGATCACCATGTAAAAAGTGTTCATGCTCTTACGTGATCTTGGATAGAGAAGACATAAGGAAAATCCTCCTCTGTTTGCAGAGTGACAAACTAGTGTTAATTTACCTGTTCATCTCATAACCTAAGAAAAATATTTGTTGTGATTCAGTTTACAGAGACTTAATTTATTCAAATTACCTTCCTAAGCCCAGATATTATGCACAATGTGGGTTTTTTTCCTGTACTAATCATGTATTTTAATTAGTAGGCAATGTTTTCCAGCATAGAACTCACAGATCCTGCACAGCTCCTTGTGTGTTCAATAACTTGTCCTTTACGAAGAGTCAATCCTCTTGTGTGGTACTGGCAGTACCCAATGTACATTGATCATGCACTATGATGTGTTTGATTAGCTTATTCACGTGTCTGCGTGAAAAAAGGCAGAAAAAAAACCAAAAAAAACAAACCCAAGAGATAACAGAAAGAGCCAAGAGCATCTTCATTTACAGTATTTTCTTTATCAAGCTCTGAATTTAAATTGTCTGTTTGGGAAAACATGGCGAGTTCAGGTAACTGCAAATTAACACAATGAAAGATTGCTGTTTATAAATGGTGCTTAGCTTTTCAGGTTTTCTTTTCTTGTTTCACCCCTTGCATCTGTGTTGGAGAGGGATGGGTTTTATTTTAGTTAAAACTGATGCAAAATTGAGCTATTATCATTTTATTCAAATTCAGAATGAAATATCTAAGATCCATACAAACTAGACCATATAATGAATAGTAAAATACCATTAAAATCAAAAATACGGCATTTTATACCAATTTTAAGCACAGTAAAGGTTTGATCCCTCTTATATGTAATACATGTTAACTACTAATAATATAAAAGAATGAAGAAAAGACCGTAGTAAATTAATTAATAGAAAGATAAAATTCAGGTACGCGTGTAGGATAAAATACAGTTTGTGGGGGCATGAATTCAAATAAATGTTGATGTAAAGTCACAACAAAGATCTCACAAGTCAAAAGATGCACTGAAGCTGGCATCATAATTCACCTTTTTTTTTAACAGTCTCATGATTGGAATCAAATGCTAGTGTAAAGTAAAAGAACTTTTTTAGCAAAGGTACACTGAAGACTGTCAAGTTCTCAGCTGAAATCAAAAGTTGGGACATTCTTTAGTATGCTGGCTGAAGGCCTGTTAGAAACATTTTGGTAGAGAACTATTTTGTAGCAAAACGGCAGACATTGGTTGGAATCTTTAATTTTTTTTTTCCTTACAAAATCTGTAGGTAAAATTTGACTTTATTTTTGCAACCAGGGAAGGAGAGGAGTAAGAGTAAGGGAAAAATATTTATGGATTAAATAATAAGAAAGGAAGAAGTATTTACCTTAAGAGAACAGATGAACTAGCCTCATATCACTCTTCCTTTTCTGGAAAAGATAAAGACAAGGATGTGGGAAGTGTAATGAGTTAAGTTCTGTTATGAATATGGAATGTTTATTTATAAAATATTTTTCAGCTCAGAAATCACAGTCTGCTTATGTTAACCTCTTGTACATTCAGTAACACTATCAAAGAATCAATATTCTCTTGTTTTATTGGCAGTACATGATGTGCATGGGTTGTAAACTGTGATCTCTTTAATTAGACTATTTGTGTCTGCGTAAGAAAAGGCTTAACTATTCCCCCTCCAAGAAAAACAGAGAGACAAAAAACAACTAAGGGCTCTTCTTTATTTTTCTTACTGTTCACCAAAGAACGTGTCAGCATCCAATTAATTTGAACATTAATCTCAGGACTGAACCTGAACAGTAAGGGCACACCTTCTCCTATCCTTGTTAGGAGAGCAGGGAAATCTTTGCTTGAGGATAGAAAGAAATTTGAAAGTACAAATGCGTTGAAAGGGATACAAGTTCTTGAAAACAGACTCATTAGTGATTACTGAGGTTGACTCAGACTGTGTCCAAGGAAGCCCATGAATCACAGACCATTTAAGCTGATTGTGTATAAGTTTCCCAGTTTCTCTTGGTTGACAGGTGATTACTTTGAATTAAATGAGTGAGTAAAAATCAGAGAATTCATTAATTAACTTTGGTTCCAGCATATTTCTGATCATCTGTCTTTCATATTTTTAACTACAGAATCCTCTTCACCTGCAGATGAGTTTAGAAAACTCACTGAGTTCTGATGCTGATGTCACTTTCTCAATACTTGCAATGAACAACTGGTATAATTTCAGCCTGATGCTATGCCAGGAGGAATGGAATATCACAGATTTTCTCTTCCTCACACAACAGAGCTCCAAATTCCACCTAGGATCCATTATAAATATAACAGCAAACCTCACTTCAGCCAGTGACCTTAAGAACTACTTACAGTTTTACCTGGAGGGTATCAAAGATACTACTTCTACCATGGTGATGTTTGGATGTGACATGGAAAAAACACAAACGATTTTTGAAATAACCACCCAGTTTGGTATGATGCCTCCAGAACTTCATTGGATTATTGGGGATTCACAGAACGTGGAAGAACTGAGGACAGAAGGTTTGCCGCTTGGTCTTATCGCTCATGGCAAGACAACACAGTCAGTCTTTGAGCATTACGTACAGGATGCAATGGAGCTGGTAGCAAGAGCTGTAGCAGCAGCCACTATGATTCAACCTGAACTCGCTCTTATTCCAAGTACGATGAATTGCATGGACACAGATGAAAGGAATATCACTTCAGGGCAGTATTTGTCAAAGTAAGTTTTTGCTTTTTTTCTTTTTTTTTTTGTATCTAATATTTGTGTTATACAAGAAGATTAATTTTCCTCACCCTCACCACCATTGTCAGTGGCCTAATGCTCCCTCATACACACATTTGTTTCAGTGTTGCCTTCTGCTTAATTACTTTTGGGCAAATAATGAAACAAACTTAGCCACAGAGTAAAGTTAAGCCTGTTGGGGGAAAAACACTGCTCCACAGAAGAGATCACATAGTAAACATAGGCTAGGTTACAGATTATGTAGTAGAAGTGTCTTATATTTGTGTTTATGGATGTAAGAGGGAAAAGCCAGGGCTAGTGTCAAATTCTCTCAGGTTTTGAGGTACCTGGGACAATACAGGACACAATAAGAATACTTATACTACTTGCCAAAGCAATCAGAGAGTGTAAAAGCAGATGTGTAGCCCTTGCTAATATGGTTCTGTGGAAAAGAAACAAAAAATATGCATGTTGACCATTACTGCTTATGAGAGCTCTCAAAACTACAAAGCGCTCTCTCTGTTGCCTGGTGCAGGAAGCTCCTCTTTCAGCTTCTGCTAAAACTAATCCTGTAGAGCACTGCCCATCACTATACTGAAGTCATTCCCAAACCCACTTGGGGATTCACATATAGAAATATTCAGGGTTTTAACATACGAGAGGAAAAATTATATGGTTCTCTTTGAAAACAAACAGAAAGGTCCTTGATAAATATGTGAATTCATCAGCTTGTTTATATCCAGTGACTGTTGCATGTTTCTCCTCCAGTTACATCTGATTATCAGCCTACAGATTTTGTTGAATGGAGTTAGGATAAAAGTTCTTTTTGTATATTTGTAATTTTTTTTGAAAAGATATCTGAGATGTGTCTTCACAATAATAAGGTAACAGCACTCTCAAAACTAAGATCCTAACAGTTCTTTAGTCAGCACTCATCCGTAACTTAGGAGCCAAAAAATTCTGTTTCCAAAGAGTGAAACAAGGCTTGGGAGTAAATACTGCACTGATTTGCAATATCCCCAGTGAATTCCTGGTATTAATTTTGTCTGATTATTCTGGATATTATAACTAGATCATACTAAAGTCCATGAAAAGTAAAATTCAGCAAGAGGCTTCTTAAAGTAGCAAGTATTTGAGGACAGGAGTTTTGCAGTCTTTTTGAGGGTTAAGGAAGGGACAAAGGAAAGTTGATTGGAAGCTCTTAAAGGTATTCCTGCAAAATATTTCTTCATTATTACTTTGTGCAGAAAACTACTAGCTGTCTTATGAACAGTGACTGCTGTTAACTTTTGTTCTGTATTGAGAGACAATATGCAATTTGATATCTATGAAATTTCTTGTTCCTTCATCTCGGTACAGATATTATGGAAAAGAGTATCATATGCTTAGCAATTGGTTTTTTCCCTAGGCATCTGCTTATGGAACCCTATTAAAGACAAAATAACAGGTTAGATAAAACCTTGTCCGGAATCACTGTAGCTATTTTTTCAGCATATAAGTGAGGCAGATACTTGATGGCCAGTACTAATGTATTTGAGTTAGCAGTGTAACTATTAACTCTGAGTAGTACCAATAATTTCTCAGGTGTGAAGCACCGACAACTGAATTAGCTGTGACCAACCTTCTCCATTGCATGAGTGCTTTTAGGCAAGTGGTACACTTCCAAAGAGAAAACTTTTTTTCTGATGCTTAATTGAGTGTTTACTAACGTGGAGGAAGTTTTTCTGTCTGAATGGACCCATCTGTCTTGATACGTGGCCTTGGAGCTGCAGTGGCTGAGGGTGGAGAAGGCACAGTGGTACAGACCTTCACCTGCTGTAACTGCAGCATGTAGTTAAACAGCAGCACCACAAGCTGGCACCTGAGCTTTCATTGCCCACACTGCACTCATACATTGGCTGTGCAAACACTAAAATGACACCCAAAAGCAGAATAATGATTGTGAACAAGGCCAAGATCTGGTCCATGGCAAAGCATGCTTTTATCTATGTAGATATCGATGTATAAAAGCCTGAAAATTGTACTGGTATAAGTCTCCATCCTTCATTCATTTTACAATGAGACCTATTCCCTGATCTGTTCTTGGCTGTTCATGAGGCCATCCTTGTTGATGGAACAAGGCATTAAAGTTTTAAAGCCTCATCGTCTTACAGATTTAACTAGTTCTACAGCTGTAACTCTGGTTTTTGGGTAGTTTCAGCACCCTGCTATTTGCTTGCTCATTTTTACCTGCGGTAAACATTCCAAGAAAGATGTGAAATGACCAAACCATCAAGCTTGAAAGAAAATCATATAATTTAATTAAATCATTCTAAAAGGTACTACAAAGATCTCGCTGTTGGAGTATGGCAGTATTGCTAAAGCCTTAATGAACGGTTCTTACAGCAAAACACATGAAAAATAAAGCTGAAACGAGCAAATGATGCACTTTGGACTCTTGGTCAAACTGAAGTGATGCTAGTAAAGCCCTGATGCAGCTATCACAGCCTATTGGTGTGATCATCCACTCACGCATGTTGACATAACATCAAGGAAATCCGTTCAGCTGTCAGACTTGAGGGTATGGCCCTTCACCTCCCATATGGTTTCCCTAATTTATTTTGTTTAATGTCCTGTCTTGCATGATATTCTTGTGTCTAAAGTGGAGAGGTATGGGTTTGATGGATCTAGCACTTGGTGGATAAGGAATTGGCTGTTTGTTTGCACTCAAAGAGTTGTCATCAATGGCTCAATGCCCAAATGGAAACCAGTAACAAGTGGCATTCCACAGGGTTCGCTGTTGGGACTAGTGTTGTTTAACATCTTTATTGCAGACGTGAACAGTGGCATTGAGCGCACTCTCAGCAAGTTTGCCAATGACACCAAGCTGTGTAGTGTGGTCAACACACTGGAGGGAAGGGACCTTGACAGGCTTGAGAGATAGGCCTGTGCAAACCTCATGAAGTTCAGCAAGGACAAGTGCAAGGTCCTGCACCCAAGTTGGGGCAATCTCAAGCACAAATATAGATTGGGCAGAGCATGCATTGAGAGTAGCCCTGAAGAGAAGGACTTGGGGGTATTGGTGGATGAGAAGTTCAACATGTACCAGTCATGTGCACTTGCAGCCCAGAAAGCCAATCATAACCTGGGCTGTATCAGGAGAAGTGTGATCGGTAAGTTGAGGGAGGTCATTCTGCCCCTCTACTCTGCTCTGATGAGTGTACCTGAAGTACTGTGTTTAGTTCTGGAGTCCTCAGCACAGGAAGGACATGGATCTGCTACAGGGAGTCTGGAGAAGGATCACAAAGATATCAGAGGGCTGAAGCACCTCCCCTGTGAGGACAAGCTGAGAGAGTTTGGGTTGTTCAGCCAAGAGCAGGCTCTGGGGAGACCTTATAGCAGCCTTTCAGTACTTACAGGGAGCCTACAAAAAAGCTGGGAGGGGACATTCTATCAGAGATTGCAGTGATAGGATGAGGGGGAACAGCTTTAAGCTGAAAGAGGGGAGATTTGTATTAAATATCAGGAAGAATTTTTTTCCTGTGAGTGTGGTGAGGCACTGAAACAGGTTGTCTAGGTTGTGGATGCCTCATCCCTGGAGGTATTCAAGACTAGGTTGGATGGGCTTTTGCGCAACCTGATCTAGTGGAAAGTGTCCCTGCACATGGTAGGGAAGGTGGACCTAGATGATCTTTAAGGTCCCTTCCAACCCAAACCATTCTATGATTGATTCTTGTATGCGTTTTCTTTCCACACAAATCTGTCAGTAGCCCTACTGAAAAGATATTACTGAGGTATTACAAATGTATCTATGCAATATTCAGCACCTGTAATTCCCAAAGATTCATACTAGAGATTACTGTTTCGAATAATTTAGTCAGATCCTCATGTCTACTTTCTAAAATTATTGAGTAAGGGAGGTTTTTCCATTAAGTCCCTGAAATAAGTTTCACTAGTGCTCATACCATATGCAAATGTTTAGCAGCCATAGGTACTCGTGTATAAAACAAACTGTTGTTAAAATGCATCTCCTGTATGGTTCCCCTCATTTGTTTTGATTAATATCCTCTCGCTACCAAAAATATAGAACATGCAAATCAGCTGCAAAAGTAAGCCACAAACTCAATAAGGTAGAAAAATCATACATTTAAATGCTACTAAATCTCTCAGGTAACTGCTTCTAACACAATTCAGCCACAGGACAGATACAAAGGTCTTGATTCACCCTCATGGGCATGCATTTCTACAGTAAAACTGAGAGAATAGAGTGTGTGAATTCCACTTTTCTTGTTCTACCTGCAGAGAATATATCTAATGCATTATTCCATAGTTTCATCTACTCCCAAAGCACCTGGTCTGCAGTATTCTGATATGCAAGTCATGCTGTAGTAGCAACATGGAGCCAAATTCATCAGAATTTTGCTAGCTTATGCCATTTGAGGACTTGGTTCCTCAAATTTGGCATTTTGTGATCTGTTAATGCTCATTTAAACAGATCTTTCAAAGTTTGCATACAGACCCAATTACACATGCAGTGTTTTTTCTTTTATTGTCATACTTCTGGCTTTAGCATATAAGACAAGCAACTCTGGTAGGGAAGAAGTTGCGTAATTGTTTACAAAGACTGAGGAGGAGACATAAAAACCAGACATGTTTATGGGTACATAAAATATTCCTTAGTGCTTGAGATTGCCTTCACCTATAAACTTTATCTTGATAGTGTTCACATACACAAACATGCAAGTACACCATCAAATATGAAAGACAGAATAGGAGGAAAGGACTAGACAAACAGTTGCAGATAACATTGATTAATGAAGTTACGGTATCATTTAGGTAACACTAGATTAAGTGGTAAAGGATTTTAAAAATTAGATATACATTTATGTGCCTGTCCCAATTGCTAACAGCTGCATTCGTACTTAGTTAGGCATACTTTTCAGCCCCAAGTTAACACATGTACAGATCAATTGCTTCTGACAATATTGGCTGTATCATCTGTCTCCAAACTTAGCCTACTCAAATACACTGCACAAGAAGAATTTTGAAGCCATCCAAGAGAAGGCTGTCTTGTACAGAACCTTACTCAAAACTGTATTATATAGTTTTTTAAAATTATGCTCTGCTGATGACAAAACTCATATGATCTTGGGACGTACACAAGTTTTAACTGCTGAAATTCCATCAAATATCATCGAAACTCATCAAAACAAAAGGTAGAAACTGGGCTGAACTATGCATGTACACACACTTGCTGTGACTTTAGCCTTTTCAAGTCAGTTTAAGGCTTGTTTTTTATCTGCTCTATTGAAAAGTAATTGGCACTACTTAAAGTTTATGTCTTGCTTATTGAAGCTGGAATGACAGCTATACTTCTTTCAATAGTTGCTTTTGTCCAGTTCCCAGGGCTAATGTGAAGTGTTATAGTCTACTATGACAGCTAAATATTCTGTCTTCTGATTGCCTTTTACTGAAAAATAAGTGCCTGACTTACCTTATACCACATTAGCAGCAATTTAATTCAGTTGTTTCTAGTGGAATCACCATACTAAGATTTACACAGTCTAAGAAGGGTCCCTCTGCTGCCCCTGCAAAATGCATAGCAGCCTTCTTATCAACAGAGTGAAGTTCAACCGGTCATGGTGTTTGCACTAAAAAGGATTTTTCTCCTTACAACACTTTATTTCGTGCTCAGTTTCCTGCTCCTTTATCCATGTTATTTTAGCCTGTTTGATGATGACTTACTAGAAGCTGATTTCAACATGGAGGGAAGATAACTACTAGCAAACATTGCCACCCAATGCAAAGGAAATACTTAACTTTATTCTGAATATCTCAATGGTAAAAAATCTTTATCCAAAATGTGCGGTGTAAAACACTTCATGATATCTGCTGCAATGTAAAATTGGACTTTCAAGAACTTTTAAGAACATTGCTTTTGCAGATATTTTAAAAGTCTTTGTTTTGTTAAGAGTTCAAACTGACTGTCCTAGGGGAAACATATTTCACTGAGTCACTTTCTTCAATCTGAAGTGGGTACCAGTAATATACTGGTGCCAAATTTGCGTTTTCAATTCCAGATTGGTTCATTTAAGAGTGCTTGAAGGCTGTTGACAGCACTTCAGTAGCCTATCTTATATAAGCTACATCATACTGAGATTATATGATTTTTCTTGAAAGGACAATTCATGCATAATTTCCACCATTCCATTTTCATACTTATTTTACTTTAGGAAACAGAATACAGATCTTGTGAGTTCACCTTAGAACTAACCTGTGTTTCATTAATTTATGAGCCAAAGGTCATTGAAAAAAAATTACGTTCTCTTACTCTTTTTTTCCTAATAATTATAAGAAGTATCTTTCCTGAAGAGTTTCCATTTACATTAGATAAGATTTGTAGGAGGGTGTTCTCAAGTACTTTAGTTGTAAATTAAGTGATTTGTTCATTGTGCCTAGGAATGCTATTAATGGTCCAGGTGTTCAACAACATCCCAAATCTATTTTCTTAAACATAAATTCATGGTGTCTGTGTATGCTTTAACATGTTGACTCTAGCTGTCTGCTTCTGATTACTCTGCTTTCTCCCTGCGACAGGTTTCTAGCAAATACAACTTTTGATGGTCTCAGCGGCCACATTAAGGTGAAAGGCTCTTCCATTGTCAGCTCAGAAAACAACTTCTTCATCTGGAATCTGCAGCATGACCCTGTTGGAAACCCAATGTGGACTCGTCTTGGGAGCTGGCAGGAAGGAAAGATAGTCATGGACTATGGGATATGGCCTGAGCAGGCCCAGAGACATAAAAATCACATGCAACACCCCACCCGGCTACACCTCAGAGTGGTAACTCTCATTGAACATCCATTTGTCTTTACCAGAGATGTTGATGATGAAGGTCTTTGCCCAGCAGGACAGCTGTGCCTGGATCCTTTGACCAATGACTCGGCTGTCCTGGACAACCTGTTTGAAACCCTTCAAGGAGGAAATGACACTGTTCCCATTGAGCTAAAGAAGTGCTGCTATGGCTACTGCATTGACCTACTGGAGAAGCTAGCTGAAGATATGAATTTTGATTTTGATTTGTACATTGTTGGTGATGGAAAATATGGAGCCTGGAAGAACGGCCACTGGACAGGGCTGGTGGGAGACCTTCTTGCTGGCACAGCTCACATGGCAGTGACATCATTTAGTATTAACACTGCCCGCAGCCAAGTGATTGATTTCACTAGTCCTTTCTTTTCAACCAGCTTGGGCATCTTGGTGAGGACCAAAGATACAGCAGCTCCTATTGGAGCCTTTATGTGGCCACTTCACTGGACTATGTGGCTGGGGATATTTGTTGCTCTCCACATCACAGCTATATTCCTCACCTTATATGAGTGGAAAAGTCCTTTTGGTATGACCCCCAAGGGAAGGAATAGGAACAAAGTCTTCTCTTTCTCCTCTGCTCTGAATGTCTGCTACGCAATCTTGTTTGGAAGAACAGCTGCCATCAAACCCCCAAAGTGCTGGACCGGAAGGTTTTTAATGAATCTCTGGGCTATATTCTGTCTGTTTTGTTTGTCCACGTACACAGCCAACCTAGCCGCTGTCATGGTAGGAGAGAAGATCTATGAAGAGCTTTCTGGAATACACGACCCAAAGGTAAAAGCATGTCTGTTGTTACTAATGCAGCCTTTTCTTCTTCCCAGGCAAAATTCTCTGCTGCATAGTTTATGGCTTCTAATAAAATCAGAAGGCAATCTATGGGCATAACAGTTATTGCATTACAATTGGTTGCTGACTGATAATGCTCCAGTAGGAAGGTTCACTGAGAGAGGATCTTCAAACATCCATAGACGTGTAGGGGGCATTCCAAAGATGGCGAGTGAGGGGTAAGGTGAAAGATTTTGGTGATGCCCACTGAGGGAAGAAAAGTGGATTCTTTGTACAGATTAAGGGTTAGGTTTCAGTTCTGAAGTCCCTTTGGTTGTAGTTGTTTTCATCAGTTGGATGATTTGGGTCGCCCTGAGATCTACTCAATAAAACCAATCACACAGCATGAGGACAAAACCACTGATATTCCAGGTAGGATTTTCTAAGTACTTCACAAACCATAGTGGTGCTTACTGAGACATTACTGGCAAATTTCTCCATGAGTGATAAATCAAATGAAACAGAAGTGAAATCTTGCAAAAAAATCCTACCTTCTGCATCAAAACAGTGGAATTCATTTTACAAGTAGTCATATATTTGATTTGCAATGTTTCTGCTGGGAAACGAGGGAGAAGATGAATTATGTTGTAGACAACCTATCTGTAAATACTGAAGTAGTACTTTTTGGTAGGGCAAGGAAACGTGTTGAAGCAGGACTGCCTCTGTGCACACTTCTCCTGCTCCCAAGGAGGGATGAAGGGATCGTCAGTTGGAATTAAAGTCCAGTCATTTTATAAGACTGTACTGATTTTATTTGCCACTAAGTAAAGATCATGAAAACACTCATGCAGAATGATTTGGAAACAGAATGTATGGGTGCATGTGACACAAGAATACGCATCCTCTTCACCTGACAGGTGCTTTAGGGCGCAGGATAGCAACAGCAAATTTCCCTTGTTTGTTTGGCGCTTTCTTCACTAAAGGTGTCATTGTGTCATTTGCAGCTTTATTCTCATGGCATAACTCCTGGTACGTGGCTTTGAAACCATCCACTATTAATTAGTTTCAGGTGACCGAATTGATATAACATTGTGCTAATAGAAAAAGTAATTCTGAGAACTCAAGAACTGAATTTTGATGTTGCTTTCTTAAATTGTGTAAATAAGGATTACAGATGTCCTCCAGACAGGAAAGTTCAAGCTCTATCTATGTTAGTAAAACCTTGCATTAAGACTATTGATCATACAGTTTTGACTTTATTCGTATGACTTCTAACTCACGTTCTCCAGCACTATCTGGGCTGTTTCTCCCCAAAATATTTTAAGCAATGAAAAATATGGTTGGCGTGAGGCACTCTGATTAATGGCTTAAAGCAAATTGCTACTAATAACCTGCCCTTCCCCTTCCACAAAGGGTATCGTAGGTACTGCATCAATAACTTAATCAATTTAAGCTGCAGAAGGCCAGGAGCCATGTATTTATTTTATTCAAAGCATTCTGAATAAGCAAATGAGAGCTTTTGGGTGAAATTCCACAGCTCCAGTCATAACTCCGTCATTGTTCTGTAAGCCATAATACTGGCTTGAAAATAAGGTTTCTCCTCTACTCTTCAAATGGGCATCACCTAATCCATCAAATCAAATCACGTCAGATTACATCCTATTTTTCTTCATCATTATTGTGACCACACCTGGAGTTCCTAAGACAGGTATTGGGAAATTTCTGCAATTGCAAGAAATGAAATTATTCTAGAATTGCACTGTAAAGCTTTGTCTGTTGAGTTACAAAATTCAGCACAGAGTATTGAAGCATATCAGGTGCTGCAGACACAGGTCTTAGACCTGAACAACAACACTGATGACTCATGGTTAATAACCTCAGTGATCCCACTAAATCAGTGGCATTACTTGCCTTTCCTAGACAGGCACTTAACTGCTTCTTGGGCGAGATCTAAGCTGCTGAGTAGTTACCATTTTCCAATGTGGAAATAAGACAAAGTCATTTTTACGGGGGAGGATTACCTACTATTACATGAACTGCAAAATAGTTTCTTATATTTCATTCATGCATCTGCCTCCAAAGTCTCAGTCTGGAAGAGTAGTTACAATAGTAAATATTTAATTTAACCTTTTCTCACACAAAGTCTCAGCTGTATTCTGTCATAGTTTTCTCTAAGACTTTAAGTGTAGATTTAGAAAATATTCAGGGCACAACAGTGGCAGAGGTACAAGTACTACATTTTAGTTATTTACTTAAATATATTTTATGTGATTTAAATTATGAGGTTTTTTCCCAGATCTGCTTACCACTTTCTTTTTAGTTGTGGAGACTCATTTCAAGAGGAAGGCAGCAGGATACAGAAATAGTCTTTTTGATTTTAGTGTACTTTCAAACATTCTTCTGCTGCTCTCAGGATATATATGCCCCTTGTACTGTGCTTTGAAATCTATTTTAAAAACAGAGCCCAAAATAGAGGAGCAGCCTTCTTGAGGTGATGTTAGACATACTGTTACTTCAGACTGACAGCTACAAACAGTAAATAGCATCTGAGATTGCAAACAGTCAGGAAGGAAAGCAAGTTAGGAAAAAATAATTATAAGGTTTTTTTCAAGGTTAGGTGGTATCTAAGCTCATTATTGCCAGGAATATCTATGCTCTTTTTTCTGGTTAAAAAAAAGACAAGGTTAGGTATATCCTGAATAAATAGAATCTGCCTTTCTGGAATAATTCACATTATGAAAGCAGTGTTTAATTGACCAAGAAGTACAGTGTTTTAGCAGTTTGCTCATTGCATCTCAGCAGAGGAAACGTGGTCATCCAGTGTTGCTGAAGTCACAAAGGTACAATATTTTCATCAGAAATCAAAAGAAAATCAGTTGTAGCACAACAGTTAATCACAAGGTAAAGTCAAATACAGAGTTATAGATGCCTCGATTGGACCTTTAAATACACTGATGGTGTAGAAGTAGAAGGAAGGGAATACAGAAATACCATCACACTGCTGAAAGGAGGAGCAGCTAGTTAAGCAAGATAAACTAGAGCAGAAGGCAAGCAGTGGGAGGCAGGAGAATGAAGATCCTGGAATATGTCTTGAATTTTGGGAACTTAGTGTGTATTTTCCATTTAAGAATCTTAACAAGTGTGGGTCACTGAAGCGAAGCATCTGGAGCATCCATCAAAGCTGTGAACTTCCTTTACCAGGTGACATGTTAGAGTAGGAGCTACAACGTAGCCAGTAAGTTGCAGAAATGTTAAAGCCACCTCCTGCCTCTTAAAATCTTACTCTTCCAAGCAAATGGGCAGTTTGGGGCCACAAATACCCTCTCTCCCTCATTTTCTAATACTACACATTTTAGACTGTTATCTCTTGTCAGTGAAAACTGCCTTTGGGGCAGAAAAAAAATCACCTGAACATGTTCAGTCTGTTCTTTGAGCAAAAGAGGATAGCTACAGAATGATCGTACTGTTTGCCCAGATGAACATTGCATGAATGTCCAGATTCCCCCTTAGGAAACTTTTTGCAGTGCATGGCAAAGTTAGAAAACTTTGGACCATTAAATAGTTCTTTTATCCTTTCTCTCATCTGAATCGTAGAGGTTTGTTACGTTTTTTCATGTAGTGTCACATGTTCGGATGCACAAAACATTACAACATTCCTCTTTGTCGGGCACTTGGCGAAACAGGTACACTGTTGTACGAATTGACTTCCTTACAAGGTCAATTATTCAGCCTACAGGCATGCAAACGAGCAGCTTGCCTTGGAGCCGGTCTGATCATTTGTCCTACCTGTATGCAATGGCCTGAAGACAGCTGGCTTGAGTACTGACATCTAAACCTGCTTATCACCCTCTTTATAGCTTCTTAGCCTCTTGGTGATGACATTACATTCGATTGGAAAAGTCACCACTCAATACTTCTCCTTTGCTGCAGCCAATGCACATTTTCATAGTGGTAAAACTAGACTGCAACAGATAACTCTTTAAAACAGAGCTGGTACTAGCGGAGCATGTAGATATGCAGATGGGGACAGATGAGTCTAGGACAGCTGGCCACTGTCATCTGTTTTTTGATTGAGCAGGTAATTATGTTATAAATCATAAAATCATAGAATAGTTTGGTTTGGGAGGGGCCTTAAGATTATCTAGTTCCAGCCCTGCTGCCATGAGCAGGGACACCTCCCACTAGATCAGGCTGCTCATAGCCTCGCACAATCTGGCCTTGAACGCTTCCAGGGAGGGGACATCCACAACTTCTCTGGACAACCTGTTCCAGTGCCTCACCACCCTCACAGGAAAAAAACCTCTTCCTAATACCTACTCTAAATCTCCCCTATTTCAGCTTCAAGCTATTACCCCTCATCCTATCATTGCAGTCCCTGATAAAGACCCTCTTCCCAGCTTTCTGGGAAATGTTATTCTTTCAACAGTATAATGAGCTTTCCAGGTGCTATCTGACCACTGTCACTTCTGTGATGGGTTTCAGCTTTTCTTTGCCATCTTTAGGATACATTTGAGTAGCTATGCTTGTCTGTGGTTATATTCTCTTTAAGTACTGGAAGGCTGCTACAAGGTCTCCTTGGAGCCTTGCCTTCTCCTCTTGTGCTGAGCAAGCTGAGTATGCAGGCTCGCAGGCACAGACTGAGCAAAGAAGGGGTCTATTGATAAGTAAGGGACTCTGGGTACCAAACCCAGAATTCTTACCATTCTGTCTCAGTAGCACGTATCTTTATGGCTGTTGTTTCTCTTAGCCAGTCTTGTGATAAATCCAGATAGTTTATTTTTCAGTTCCCAGTATGTTTTCCATAAAGCGGTCCTATCTGTATGTGAATAATCTAAGTCTCAGTGCCACAGACAGAGAAAAGAAGAAATCATCTGTGCCTTCTGCTGCCCAGTGAGTGCGCAACTATGGCCCAGATCCAGTAAAACTCTTCATTATCAAATCCCAAAATAGGGTCTTTTATTACAGCATCTTCCCAGAGACTTGAGGGTTTTTTTTTTAATGGCAAGGGAACTTGAAGCAAAGACTTTGCTTTTAGGATTCTGACGCATGAGTATATGTTGGACATGCACCATAAAGTCAGGAGCATGTTGAGCAGTTCAAGTTATCTGAGGCAAAATAATTGTGGAAGCCCAGAGGACAGAAGGAACATTTCAAACATGCCAACAAGAAAGCATACAACAGCTGAAGCTGAGGAGCTGGACAGATTTTCCGTAACGTGGTCCTCCAACGCTTGGCCTTTTTTTGTGCTAAAAATGTTATTCTTTCAACAGTATAACGAGCTTTCCAGGTGCTATCTGACCACTGTCACTTCTGTGATGGGTTTCAGCTTTTCTTTGCCATCTTTAGGATACATTTGAGTAGCTATGCTTGTCTGTGGTTATATTCTTACTTCTCTGGATGACTATACTTTCAAAACACCCTTTGACAATTGCAAAGTTCCTTTCCACACTGTATTTTGACAGAAAAGGTTGAACCTATTGAGATTCATTTAACAAAGAGGACTACACTTGTGAATCCCACCATCAGGAATTGCATTGTGTTATCTCATTTGACTTTACACATCTGCAGTGGAGACATTATTTACAAGTTATTCACTTTAGTATGTCTTTATACTTAATTGTGAGCATGAGGCACATTGGACTGCTAGTTGTAGACACAATCATACATCAGGATAAGATCACCCAAACCATTCTCTGAAAGCACCAGCTTCTCTCCATCATGCATGATAATTCACTAGCTCTCCCAAACTCCATAGATGCCCCAGGGAATACATGTACCATCACTCTGACAAGTACCATCCAGCGAGTCCTTTCAACAGCTTTGGTCTGCTTCAGGATTAGTCTTCAGAAATCTCTTCTTCTCTTCCAATCCATTGTCTGAACACTTGCTCTTACGAGTTGTCTATCTTTTTATTACAAAACTAAGCACTTTGAGTAATCCAGATGAGATGTTTCTGAGATTTTATTAGTCAGGAATTCAATATATATCATCACCATGCTATTTTTTCCTAGGTTTAAAATATAGAATGTGAGGACGCAAACTCCCATTTTTGGTTTATGAAAGTCTCAGTTAATTCAGAGGCCCCGTGGCCATTATTATACAAGTAAAAACCCCCTGCTACATTTATTAAACCAATCCGGAAATACCATCTGGCAAGTAACTGCAGATGAACTTTAACAGTACCAAACCACAGAAAAGAAAGGGTCTAGCCACTTTATAGGCCTTTTTCATTATTAGGGGCACAATTCAAATACCCATTATCTTTTCCCTCATATTCAGCAAGCTTTTGAGTGTGGCCATACCTGTTGTGTGTTTATTGATAAGTTTTTCTCCTGAAAAAAAGGAAATGCTCTTAAAGACTGCCATGGCCTTTCACTGCAGTAGCCTAAGATGAATCGTTATAAGGAGTTCCACTTGCACTGCTACGTATTAAATATATAATGAAATAGTATGCATTTAAAGATGCATTAAATGCATTAAATGCATTAAATTGCATAGCAAAAAATTAAGCAACAAACTCATGGGAAGTAACATAAAACTTAGTGCTCCCACAGGTTTTAGTGTCTGTACAGGACTGAAAGATTCTTTTCTCTTTACAATTTTAAGAAGTTGGCTGCAGAATCTATAGAACATAAATTTCAATGCAGGAAGTTGTTGGACACAGAAAGGTCGTGACTCACAGCATCAGAGCCTGCTAATTAGTACATGGTGCTTTTCTAAGTATTAATGAGTCAGTAAAGGATTTGAACTCAAGATGACTTTGTCACAGAGACCAGCCTGAAAAAATCTCAGACAAAAGAGAAATTAAGTATCAAACTCCAGGCAGAATAAAGAAGGGGTGTTGTAGAGCAATCTCGTACAGGCGTGAAAGACACGTGCAATTTACGGAGGTAGGATCTGGCTTCTTTAGCTTCCGCATGCAATTTATGGGGTAAACACTTGACTTGTTAGCTTCCCCATCACCTTGTTAGAGCTTCCTTATAAAGTTATGATTTTGGAGGCTGAAAACCTGTCTAGTTTGGATTTTTATCATTCTGATATCACGGTGCATTGCATTGTTCTCCAAATCAAGTTTCCATTCCCATTGACACTTCCATTTTTTGGCCTCTTGCCAAGAATTATCCTTTCAGTATTTAAGCCCTACTGCTTCAGGTCTTTACCTACATAGAATGTCCTTGTATTGTCACGAGCTGTCTTGGCCACACTTTTTTTGATCCGAAGAATGTAGCAGTAGTGGTGGTAGAGAAGTCCTGCTGTCTTCATTCCATGCAGTGTAGGTCATGAAGGTTGATCTTTAAGCACCAGAAGGAATTAATACATTCTAGCACTTTCCCAGCTATCTTCGTGTCAGCTTCTCCTTCTCAAGCGGCAGTATGCTTATATATCATGTTGTTTAAAAAAAAAAGAAAGCAAGCCCACCAACAGAAACAGCAGCTGCTTCATAGATGGGGCTCAGACCCTTGTAAGAAATAATGCAAGGAGAGAAGTATGAGAAGAAAAATGTTTCTGAAGTAACTGGCAAAGCAGAACAGAAAACAGAGAAGATGCATAAGGTTAATCTTATCACCTGGCACATGGAAGATCATTGTAGAGCTGACTTAACAGCAGTGAGGATATTTATTATTGTTGACAAAAGTCACAGCCACCGTGATCGATGAACAGAGACCTGAATACTAGCCTGGCTCGCCTTCATAATGATAGAAGTCCTCAGCTAGCTCCTGCACTGATTCCCCTGGATTTCAGAGGTGCCAAGGTATCAAGTCATTGAGAAAAAAGTAGTCTTCATTGGGTACAATAACATTTGACTGAACACCGAGTGAAGGCAAATAATGTTGTCCGTATTTCACTGTGCAAGAAGTCAAGGCATCCAAATGAGCCCATCATCTTTCTGTTACACTTCGTGCTTAACACATGCCTCACTGTTCCAAATGGATTCCAAGAAAAAAAAAGAAATAACATTTAGTTCCAATGCTGGATTTGTCAGTTACAAAGGACTCCTTGTGATTAACCCTCCTTTGATGCTTCTGAACTGGCAACAAATAGCAGATAACATATTTAAGAAAATAGAGCCCTGCTGGTAGACACTTCCAGGATTTGCAATTGGAAACCTCTTTGTCCTAGTAACTGGTGACCTGTTTGCAACATGAAACCATTGTCTGTTCTTCTCCTGAAAACCACAGAGTGCTAACTTCACCTTTCAAGTTTAGACAGTGTCAGCCCCTGGTAGCTGGGGGACAATGGCCATATGGCCAGGGGACGGGAGGATGGATGGTGTTGCCTTAGTCAACAAGCAAGAGTGAGAGCAGGAGCAATTTGTAAGAAAAAGGATTTGAAAGATGATTGTTTTGAAGGTGAAAATCTACCTGCACTTTAAGCTACTATCACGTTAGATTTCGTCCTCCAGCCTTTGGTTCATGGGGGAGAACTGTGATAGCTTTTCAGCCACGGATCTGAGACTCAGGACTGAAGGACTAGAGGTCTTATTCAACCAGAAATCTCCCATATCTCTTCAGCAGCCTCAGCATTTGTTCAAACCAAACAGCTCTCTTTCTGTTGCTTCTAATTTGATAAGGGCTTCACCTGCCTTAGAGCAGCATTAGCCCTGTTTTACGGGTAGGAAACAGAACAACATCCTTGATGAAATGACTCAGTCTGGAGCATTTTTATGGGTGCTTTGTGCTGCCGAAGTACAACTGGAAACAGTGATCTATTGCCTGTTTGGCATTACAGCCCTTTTTTTGCCTGCCTCAGTCTAACCGTTTTCCTACAATAATTTACAGTTACTATCTTACAGTCCTCAGCTGTCATGGAATAGATTTCAGCTCAATGAGCATTCTGTCCAGAAAACTGTAAGTGCTATTCAGAAACAGGGATAAACACACCACTAAGTTCTTATTCATGCCCTTGTGGATCTTTTTGTACTAAGACACTGCCCAGCAACTCAATCAACATGGCAATTTTCAGGAATTTATTTACCTACCACATACTAAAGTCCCAAGCGTCATCTGTTAGCCACACAACCTCTGCAGTACACAGAGAAGTAAAGGAAATATCATTAAATATTAGCGTTCATATGGGTAGTGTCAGTACAAAGGCTTTGTATTTTTTAATAGAGAACTAAGTCACAATTTGTTTTCATGTATGCTCTGTTGCAGGGCAGAGAATAAGCTGTCAGTATGGCACTGTGCATTTGTTTCTAGATTGAAACTGCTTATTGACTTCGGTACAGCTGTAAAGATTTATGCCAACTAATGACCTAGCTGAGTTGGATGCAAAGTGACAGGATTTTAACAAAATCTGACATTATACTGGCAAGCCAAGAATCAGCTCCACTGACACTTTTTGCAACGGAGAAGAGAAAGTGAGCTTTCAAATGCATTCTGCGTACACCATCTCCTGGAGGCCCAGTAACATCTCCACATCGCAAGCCAGAACACATGGGACAGTTTCTGAACAAAGCCTCCACTTCCAGAAGTTCAGCTATGAATTTTCATCTGCTAAAATTTGAAAATCATATGCCTCATTGTGAATAATTTTATTTTCTTTCATTTCCCTCTGCAGCCCATAAATATTCACTAGTTTTCAAAAAATGGGTAGGGGAAAGCCCATTACCAGATTTCTATATTGTTTGGGTTTTTTAAATCATATTTGCTTTGTTCTTTTTCCCCTGATACTTTGCTTAGCACTGCAAATGCATTTCTTTTCTCAGTGGGGTCATGAGACATCTATTAGCAGCTAGACAACCACTTAAATGTATTGGTTTCGTAACACAAGATAAAATGCTATTGCTTCATATATCAGTGAGAGAAGTCTCATTGTAAAACAGCAGATCTCTCAAAGCGTTGTCAATACTTCACAGCAGAGCAAACCACTTAATGTTACACCTCCCCAACAATTAGCAACTGAAACTGAACAGTTTTTCAAGATTCTGCAGCAGTTCCCTGGAAGAGATCGTTCTGGCTTGAGCAGAATTCTGCTGATGTGCAAGAGATCCATTAAACACTACACTTGGTGTTACACCAGGTAACTGGCAGTATCATAGAGCAGAGCTACTGAAACCTTTTCATAAGAATTTTTCCTTAGAAGTTGTTGGAAAAGTTAGAAAAGTGTTTTCTGCCATGTTCCCCCTTTGTATACCCTGTTAAAATTAAAAAGCAGTATTGTAGGTGGTGGTAAAAGCTGAGTCCATCTATCACTGTAGGATGCAGTCCCTGGCACTGCACTCCACTGTATATGGGGTTGCCCTTGTCTGATTTCACTCAAGTAATAATTCATGTAGTTTAATTTTGGAAAAGAAAGACTAACAGGATGAATGATGAAACCGTTCTAATGATTTGGGATGCCAATTGGAAATTAAATTCCTGAAGCATTTTTCCTCCAGCCAGCTGTCAACATTAACATAATAGTCTTGAATCAGATTCAGTGAGACAGTGCACCCCGTTGATCAAGTACTGGGAAAGCATTTACTAGATTTCGTTCAGTATTGGGTTCATTGCTTCTAGAAAATAACCATAATTTCACTTCGCAACAGTTGCTCCTTTGTTTCTTCACAACTCCTAGCAAGTTCAAACTCCCTGGGATCAGAAGGCAATATTATATTGCCTGGTTTTTTTGGAGCGAAGATCATTTTTTCACTGTATTTATATGCTGAACACCTGGGTTTCCTACATAGTGCAGAAATACACAGCAACCAAGTGTAATGCAAACCTCAAAACAATAATAAACATAAAAAACAGAGCACCAAGGAGAAAAACTCTCTGAGCCAAATCTAGCTTTGCAGCACTGAAAGTTCATACAAAAGCCAAGAGCTGCTATAAAGACCTCAAAACTCAACAGCTCAACTTTGTAGTCTGTCAAGGTTAGCTGCTGGCAGCATCTCATACCTTTCCAGTTTTAAATCCCAACTTGTATAGACTCTATGCCTGAGTCTGTTCAAGTCTGAGTCTAGGTGTTCTCAGCCTAGCTGATGGCACTGAGTGGAATGGCATCATATTATATAAACTGGAATGTGCCAAATAATGCAAAATCCCTGACATTTAGGATTGTATTTTCCTGTTTCTGCTCCTGTGGTTTTATCACATTGGTATTTTCATGCATAATTGGCACCTCAAGCCATATATATATGCACATGCTCAATTCTTCTCAACATCTTCCCAAATAAAACGAGCTCTCCACTTCCCACTCAGCAGATGTTTTAACAACAGAAGACAGAAACCAAGAAGATCTGGAAGTAAGCTGCCAAGCCAAGGGAACTGGTAGCGGCAGTGTTTGCTTTTGGCAGAAAACAACACAAACATCATTTGTCTAGTAGCAGGATGCAAGGTACAGAAGATTCTGAGAAGTCCCAAAGCTTTTCCTGCCACTGTCAGAGAAGCTGTGTGTTCTGTACAGCTCTTGACTTTCCTTAAACATTACATGACCTCCCTGTCTCTGTGCTTAAGCAATGCAACAACCGTTTCACCTCTTCGACACTTAAAGGTATTCATGTTACCCTTTGTTTTCTTATATAGTATAAGAAAACATTATCCATTGTTTGTTTTCTTACCCGTGGTATGTTTTCTTAAACAGACTTCTTGGAAATACCAACACAGCCCATGCGTCTCACACTAGATACTGTTGTTAGAGGTCTCAGGGACAGCATTGGTACCCCAATTTCAGAAAGCATACTCACTTCCCAAGTTCTTTAGCCTTTCTCCTACACCTTCATCTTGCAGTTCCCAGCAGCATTTCCTAGTTCTCCCTCCCCAGAGCTCTATCTTCACAGGAGGTGGTTCATCTTCCTGAATCATCTATCTCAGACCTGTGCAGCAAGGTCCTGGCATTCCAGAATCATGAATCTATGAAGTCAGAGTACTGATTCAAGGCAACAGATGCTTCTTCTAGCACTTCATCCCTCTGCTGAAAGGGTTTCATGACTGTCTCTTGAGTTTGTCCCACCTACTAATCCACATCCAAATGGGATGTCACCGTTTATCTCACAACTTGACATTCAGCAGCTTGTTCACAGTACACTGGCAACATGGTTCTAAAAATCTGGGTGCACTTAAGTAGTATGGCCATTTGTGGTATCCACCAGTGTTTCAGATATAAAACTCGGTTTACTCCTATGAAAGCCCTGATCTCCGGTATTTGAGCTGCAAAAATGATATTGCTAGCTGCTGCAGCTTTCCACATTTTCAGGAAAGATGCTCACTGACAACACTAAATGGCTTTACAACCCCTGAAAAATATTGGCTCTTAACTACTCAATTGATATATTCATGTAGACACCGTTACACTGCCCGGGCCCTTGGCACTTGTCTACTTCTCCCACTCAGCAGCTCAGCCAGCAGAGTTTGCAGTTCACTGTGGTGTTGTGACTGCCTTGCTAGCTAACATTCAAAGGGCCAGTTGCTTGCTAAACACTCACATGCGGCAGCAATGCGTAGCTCTCGTGCACTTCATGGGAGTAGTTACTCAGGAGCACAGTTAGTCTGCTGGCTGAGGAGAAATTATATGCTGGAGCAATGACCCTTCTGAAAAAAACCAAGTTTCTTCCTTTGCTGCTAGGTCTTCTAGAGGGATATCTGGCAGTTAAAGAGAATAATAAAGAGGGATATATCATCTGTACCCATAACTATCTTTACATTTTGTTCAATGAATTGTCAAGCCAAGACTTCATCATCCCATGGAAGCCTCTCTGTCTATGTGTAAACAAACCTTATTGTTTGAATTTGTTACAGACATGGATGTCTGATTTTGTAGGGACCTTGTAAGGTTATTTAAGCTGAGTGCCACGAAAGCTGATTACTGGAGATAGGTCTGCAGCTATTGTGTTCATTTCTTTTAAATCATACTCAAATCACCAGCAAATCTTAAGGCATTTCACAGATGCAAAAAGTGTCAGCAGTTCGTAGTGCTCATTACCTGCCATGTGATGGTTATTTACCTTTCACACTGACTGAGCTTTACATGAAAAAACACAGTAAAGAATACACAGAAGTTTGGTCTCCTCATACAAGGAATGCCTATACTTTGGACAACTATTTCCTCTCTATAAGATAGCTTTTTTATTTGCTGTTAGTGATAAAAAATCAAGTAACTGTTTCCCCAAAATCACCAATTAAAAAAAATGTGATCAGTTCTTGATTCTTCAAATTGTGATTCTTCAGATGCTCATATTTTAAATATAATTGTTTCTCTGGTGCCCTAGAGAATTAGGATCCTCTTACTGGTTTAAAGAAAACACAAAGATTCTTTCAATATAGGACTCTTGTAAGAAACACGAAACAGAGCGTGAGAAACAGAAAAGCAAAATATAAAAAGAGATAACTAATAAGGCAAAATTCACAGGAGGACTGTGACATTTACCTGTCCTGTGGAGACACAGATATTTGTGGTTTCCATCTTTCCACAGAATCTTCCCAGGGGAGGACTATAGAAACCAAGAAAGCAGCAACTGATAAGTCTTGTTCCCATTCTGACATTTTTGTCTCCTCTTGAAGCAAGTAACCCGTAGTGGTCTTAAGATGAGCAGTGAAGGCAGTGCAGGTAGTCCATTATCTGCTTTGAGGAGCATTTTGTATTGTTAGTCTACTTTTCTTGTAGCTGCAAACAAACTTTTTTCCTCATGTGGATAAGCAGCAGTAAGAAGAAAATAAGACCCCCAAGAGACATAGAAGATTCAAACACTGTTAAGATTTATGCTTCATAAAAGGAGTCAAAAGTCATCAGAGACAAGGTTGAACATAGAATGGAAAGGGTCACTACATAACTTCCCTGCGTAGACGTTCCAAGACTTCCACCAAACACATGGTGGTGCTAGAGACAGGATAATAAGGCATATGGACTTTTGATCTAATATGTATTCCAGTGTTGTTATCATTTGTGGTGAAATTTGATGATGTGCCCTGTACGAAGCAAAGCATGAACAGTTCTTCATAAAGCATTTGGTACAAAAAATTGCATGGAGGTGCAGTTTCCTCTGTGATTTATATTAGTCCTTCTCAAAGAGGGTTAAATATTTAGCTAGATATAGACCTTGATGACAGTGTGAGTGAGGGATACTGTCCAGTGAAGTCAGATATCAGTACTCATTTTCTGCAAATCAGGTGTTGCACTGCAATTGGCATCACTGGCTGGGCCACAGGTATCACAACAAAGACCTAAGTTGGCTTGGAAGGTGGAACTATGGTTCAGTATTGGGATACCATGGGTCTTTTTGCTCTCTCACTGACTGTGAGGATTAGTGTATTGGGACACAGAGTGCATGGAGCCCACTCCAACCTCACTCTTTGAGAAAGTCATCTTCAACCTCTTGAGACTAGACCCAGATTTGGGTTGACAGCATTGTACTGGAAGTCTCTATTATGTATTGTCACAGCACTACTTTCTGTTATTTATGACTTCTGGCACTTGAATGCTGCCTCCACAGTTCCAGGCAAGAAATTCCCCCTGCACCCAGAGTCCTTCTGGCACAACATACACTATGGCCAGCCCTGGATGGAAGCAGACCCTGTATTGCTTGTTACATGATCATCCAGACCAGAACACATCAAAAAACATGCCGAGACTTGCTCCATGCCCACAGTCCTGCACTTACCCACAGGTCTCATTCCTGGGTTGTCACACAGGGGTCAGATTAGCAGAGTTCAATATGGAAAGCATCAGATCACTTACCAGATAAAAATGACCAGAACAGTATATTCATAGTTATAGGACATCAGAATACCATCCAAAATCCTTTTTCTGTTCTTTATCAAACTGAACTAGATGACTGTGCACTTACAGCCTACCTCTTGTTATTCTTAAAAAAGCTGGGAAGATACTTTTATCCATGGAGGTCATTGAAGAGAAGAATGGTAAAGGACTTTTGTATGGCTTCGTGTTGCCCTGCACTCTGTTTTACATAGATGAGCCAGATGGACTGGCAGAACGCCTATTTGCTTTGTCTTTGCAATGCAGAGCATGGCTATGGTGAGATCATCTTTGCAAGCTGCTGTGAAAACTGTGAGCTTCCTGAGAAGCAAATAGAGCATGACTATTTTGTTTGGCTTCCTGTGCTCTGAAAGTTTGACCTTTTAGGGGCTGGTAGATTGCTGAAGGCTTCCCAATTTCTGTGGTCCTGGCAACACTCAGCCACCTCAAGGAAGTGCTCGGCATAGTCGGGACACTGCCTAAGACCTCCATTGCAATTTGAGAATTTTCCCATGAGTCACTAAATGCTCCAGAGATAAACAGGACACTTTAGAAGTGGAGGTCTGTGAAAGCTATGAACACCCAAACTGCTCAGGGCTTCAGTACAAAAGGTGGAGCCATTGTGAATAGGAGAGGACACAGAACTGTAAAAATTGTTTATATCTGTATAGCCTCGTAGTCAACCTTACAGCTTGAGCAATGCTATGGGGTATTCTTGCTCCTTCTTGCTGCCAGAAGAGACTTTGTGGTGTCTACAACACTTCAGTCCTCAGTTTCTCTGTGGAGTATGGCAACAAAGAAAACAGCAGTTTCTGTGGTATGGGGTCTGAGCTTCCAGAGATTAAATGGTGATGCTGCTCTTCTGCAGAAGACTAGGTGTCATCCTTAAGGAGTCAATAAAAGACATTCTGCCAAAACAAATCCTGACTATGGGTCCTTCACTGGCTATCTAGAGCCCCGGAAAGTGAATCAGAAATCACAAGCCTAGAAGCTTCTTGTGACAATACCTGAGACGCTGACTGGTTTAAAGACAAATAACACAACTAAACATTTAGATTTGTGGAGTGCAGGTTGTCTCAAGGTTTTCACATTTGATGAAAACCCTGAAAGTGGACAAAAAGGCTAATCAGTCACCTGGTAAGTATTTTCAAACTTTTTCTGTGATGTGGGAAGCTGACTACAGGAAAATATCAGAGGCAGATCTGTGAATGCTGAGAATTTCTGACAAACTGTTCACACTTAAGACCAAGATACCAGTTGTGAAGGACGCAAACAACTCTGCTAATCTGTAATTTCTTCTCTTTAGCTCCACCACCCATCCCAAGGGTTTCGGTTTGGAACTGTGCGAGAAAGCAGTGCAGAAGACTATGTGAGGCAAAGCTTCCCAGAGATGCATGAGTATATGCGACGGTACAACGTCCCTGCAACCCCAGATGGAGTAGCGTATCTAAAGTGAGCCTCTGCATGCAACAGCAGATCTGGTCCCTCAACCAGAGTGCATGGCAATGAGATGGTGATGGGTTTCCCACTTTCAGTGTCACTTATCCCACGAAACAGTCGTTGAAGGCATTGTGGCAGATAGAGAGGAAAGCATGTAATCATCTGGAGGGAGTGGTACTTGGAAAGCAAGCTAGCATAGCACCAGCTGAAGTGTTTCCAGGAGAAGCAGAGCTTTGCACTAACTGCTAGGTTGCCGTCAAGCATGGGCAATGTATAAATCCTGGCAGGTATCTGTGCTTGAGAGCTCTTCATCAGGGAGTGAGAAACTTTCAGGAAAAAAACATCACCATCCAAGGAAAATTTGCAAATGAGGTTCCTCAGCATCTTTAGCATGCTGGAAGGAGAGAAGTTTCACAGGTAGAAACCTTAAACCATTTATCATTAAAATGAATAAAAGAAGCATTAGACTGGTAAAAAGTAATCAACGTCAGGTCTTCTTGCTTTAGGAAATCATGGTGTCACTGTTTCAGAGACATTTGTGCTTAACAATATGGGGTTACACAATTGATTCACTCAGTCAGGAAACAGGAGAGGCGATAATAAGCCTGAAATAATTCATTCATTTTACACATGGGAGTTGCATAACAGATGGCCTGAGAATTTTTCATCAGAAGTTATTTCCTGTTTACTTATTTTTCCCCAGATCCATACTAATGATAAATAAGATATGTGATAGTTCCTTTGGATTAAACTGGAATCAGTCCACCAAATAAATGAAATGGTGTGACTTCACATCGGGAGAAAGACCAGACCTTTAAAGTCACAAGAGTGGAGGGTGCAGTGCCTGGATCAGATGAGAACAGACACTGTGACTGTTCTTCTGTATCATCATTTTGTGCAAGCATGCTATTCATAAATGATTCTGTTAGTAAAATTCAATCCCCTGTGTTCATGAAGACTGATCATAGTGAAAATCTGATCTGGGTGAAGGAAATCAATTTGTCTTATATTCAAGGAGAAAGGAGGAGAAATGCCATTCTGTCAGTTCTCCTCCTGTATTTTTGCTCTACTGACCCTAACTTTTAACATCACAAAGAAATGAAGACAGCAATAGTATTTTAGCAGTTTTTTATCCTTTCCAATAAAGCTTTGTGTTATCTTTCTGTTGAGTGAATTCCAACATATTATAGTATTTTCTACCTTTCAGATCAGTATTATTGCATGGGAGCAAAAAAAGTCATACGCCCGCTGTCCTGCTCTAGATGCACAAAGTTCGTATTTCATGCACAAGTGCTTTATTCGAAATACAAATCAGTTTTGCATTTAAAATAACAGTCCCTGTTTTCATTCAATAATCATCCAGAGAACTGCATAGATGAATGTCCAATGGGTATCACTGAGTCTTAAACCCTGAAGTGGTTCTGTTTCTGACTTTGGTGTTGAATACAGGCATGATCCAGAGAAACTCGATGCTTTCATCATGGATAAAGCGCTCTTAGATTATGAAGTATCAATAGATGCTGACTGCAAGCTTTTAACTGTGGGGAAACCCTTTGCCATTGAAGGTAATAGTCACTTTTATAACACATTACTCTTATTTCTCATGTGTTCCATTTGCTTTATTGTGATTTGGTATTCTCAATGAAAGGATGCAAGTGAACATGTGGACCTGTTGAAGATTATGTAAAATTCTTACTGATTAAGTACAACTAGGGTTTTGCCTTTTTTTTGTGGTTTTTGAACTTTGAAATCACTTGTTCCCACTTTAAAGGTCAGGTTAAGATTCCCACTGAGTATGTAGCTAATAAAGCTAAAGGCCACTACCCTGGTATGTAGCCTCCTGCAGCCCTAATGTATTAGCAAGGACAGGTTTGAAGGCAGCCTGGGAGCAAAGCTTGTCTGCTGCCTGCCTCCAGCAAGGTGAACACATTAGCAGCTATTAGACTTCAGGAATTACTTTGATGGTAGATGGCCAGTGAAAATGATTTACACTCCTTCCTTCTTCCCCTCCAAGGGCAATCACCTTGGCCACTCCCATTGCACATTAGAACAACCTCCTTCAGAAATGTTCAAACCTGGTTGCGGAAGGCAGTATGCTAAAAGAAGGCCAGAGGAAGCTGAGCATTTTAATAATTTCAGCTACACATCACCAGCAGTGGTCATTTTGTAGAACATTCCTTTTTGCTGTTCCTCACCAACATCTCCCATTTGAATTCACACCAGAAACCTGAAAGCAATCCATTTTCTTTTGGTTTTGTTATCAGGGAGGGTAGGTGCACAGATTGCTGTTCAGGCTGTAGCAGGATTTGTGTGTATGCAGCTGCATGTTTCATCATGGTCATGCAACCTGATAAATCTCCCACTTCAGACAGGTCAGCTCTACTGAGGTAAACCATCACATTTCATAACTTTGAATCAAGTAAAGCAAATTTCAATTCAGAAGATACAAACACACTACAAACTATATGTTTTTACATAACTGGACTTCGGAGCACACAATTGGGAAACACTTAAATATCCTGAAAATCGGGTGTTCATGAACCTAGCTATGCCTTCTCTGAAACCGTTCCGTCAATGTTAGCAAATATATTCAGGTGGAAATACAGGAACAATGTGCAAAAATCAGTAGCAAAGGAGGCTATAGCATTATAAGCATGCATATCACCACATCACTCTGCATCATTGAAAAGCAAGCCACTGTGGAGGCAAATATACCTCTCATACATTTATGGGGGACTTTTTCTTTCTTCCTCTGTTGTTTTGATTTTCAGTTTTTTGAAAAAGGCTGTCTGAAATTCTGAATTCTGAACTAAAAACCAAAAATCCACAGAGGACTAGAAAGGAATCACTGCAGGCAGCTATCAGAACGTCTGCACATGCGAATGCATGTCTTCCAGGCATGAATTGTATTTGTTTATCTAGTGTCAAAAATCAGATTCTGCAAATTAGAAGACCATAATTAGAATTGCTGAGTTCATCTTAAATTACGCCGACTCTTTTACCAGCACTTTGAAGTGGTAAACGATGTCACTGCCAGAGCCAGAAAGTAAGAATGCCCCTGGGGTTTACATTGCTGTTTGACAACAATAGAGACTGCTCCCATATAATTACATGCACGATTTCTCATCAGAAAATATGTAGGAAGAAAGTAAAATGCCACATCTGACACCACAGTCACATCCACTGCTGTAATAATGTAGAGGGATCACAGAATGGTTTACCTGACATTAAGTCCCTTTCACACTGATAAAACAAAGTGAAAAAGAAGAACCTGTGGCAAAGGCATACAAAGCCTTGTGTTTCTAGAGATAGCATAGATTTATTAATCTGTTTGTACCTCCATCTAAAGTTTTTGAACCTCCAATTTTACATATTACTTTCATGTCCATATTAATTTTGTATTTGTATCCTGTTTGTATTAGTCTACTTTAGTTTGCACAGCAAAAAATCTTAGCTTAGCATTCTCAGTCCATGGCAAGCCAGCATCCAGGTTTGAACTGGCTTGCTGAAACAGAATGTCAACTTTGCCTGCCACACTGGTAGTTGATAGCTGAAATGAACATACTGTACCAAAAAGCAAACAAGGAAGAGAGAAATAATTGTAAATTTTTTCCTTCTAGGATACGGTATTGGTCTTCCCCCCAACTCTCCACTCACCTCGAACATCTCTGAACTCATAAGTGAGTACAAGTCTCATGGTTTCATGGATGTTCTGCACGACAAATGGTACAAGGTTGTTCCATGTGGGAAAAGAAGCTTTGCTGTCACAGAGGTAAGCAATGAATTTGGGTCACACAAATGAGGATTTGTGCAATGTGCAGTAGATGTACACACATGACAGAGATGGACTGCATCTGAAGGAAAGCATTAGGCTTCAAAAGCAAGAGATGCTCATCCCAGCAGCATTCAGATCGAAGCACAAGGAAAACATCAGTAAAACTGTGCTGCTAAGTTAGGCATGCAGTGCATGCATCACGGAGCGCTTTTGGAGAAAATGAGGCATGTAAACATCTGAAAAAATGATCTGTCATACTGTGCAAAAAACCTTATCTGATTCCACTTATTATGTGTATCACCATCTACAGGATCTGTCAGTGATTCTGGACCCTCTTACACAGGAATATAGCTAAAATAGCTAACAAAGAGACCAATGAAAGCAGAAGAAGCAGAGAGAGTGGGAATATAGTCCATTCCAAATCTCTAATATAACCCTGACCTCTTCCTGACATGTGTCAGCTACTTGTACCAAAGATACCACATCAGCCCAGAAACAGTCCACTGAGGTATCATGCTAAGCACAGAAGAGAGGCAGTCTCACATCTAAGTAGATCTATAGGAAATGGAGGTAAATCTCTGTGGTTTTACATCTTGGTGTCAAATCAAAGGAGCTATACCAGCTTGTGGAAGCTGCGCATGTAGGCCTTTATTTATGAGAAAAAACTTACTTTTATCAGAAGATCAGGTTTTCATCATTCCATAGACTGTCAAGTGAAAAAAGGTGAAGTACTGAGGAATCAAATGATTCAGCATGTGTGAAGCTTAGAGCATACCTTTAGCTCAAGGTACTCCAGGAGACATAGGTTAGGTGTTGACACTGATACAAAACATGCAGCCAAAAGTATGCTGTCTCCTCCTTGGAGTGTTATCCAAATACCAAACTGATCCAACATGTTCCCCAGTAGGTGGTAGCATCCTCAAAATAGAAGCCCAGTTTCCTAGGGCTCTAACTCCAGCTCCTTAGTGGTCACCAGAACCACTGCAAACCTCTCACTGCTAACTAAATCACTAGAAAAAACTTCATTTCTTAGAGATCAAGGAAAAGCTCTTTTTGACTGCTTTAATACATAGACTGTTGAGGTATTTCTGCATCTATTTTTACATAGTTAATGTTTTCATTAAGACTGTGTCAATATTAAATAAATTTTATTTTAACATCAAACATTCACAGAAGAAAATTATATTTATTTTTATTTAACTTGTTCAGTTTTTTCTTGTCTTATTAATTCAACACAGGAAAGCACGCATAAACCATACATTCACTGCTATTTCTGATCTAGCTTACCTGAAGATTATATTGTCATTGAACAAGAGAGGTAGCTGGGGAGTTTTCTTTTTAAAGCAGCTGACATATCGGTTCCTGACAAGCACTTCATTCAATGACCTCTTGTTACTCTACATTTTAATACAATCTTTTGAATTAAATCTCAGGGAAACTACTAGATAGTAATGGTATTAATTACCACAACTGTCATAAAACTGAAAACTCTTACAGCAGAGACAAGCTTGTGTTCTTGGTAACTCCTCAGTGATAAGACATAAGGAGCTCCCTCTGATCATGAGATCTGACTTTAGTATGCAAGGCTGTATTCTCTGTGTTCTTAGAGGAACAGGGAAAAAAACAAATCAATTCTAAACATCTTCCAGTTAAAAAGTTTGGCTTTATTTAGGACTGCTTTGCTCCCAGAACATATATCTTCTCCTTTAAGCTGTTGGTTTCCAGAGTGGGGTGCATAGAGCCCCTGCAGGTGTGTGAGACGATCAGCTAGTGTGCAGGAAGAAAATAGTAGAACTTCATGAATGCATACTTACATATACATATATATATAAAAATATATAAATAACTATACATTGGGGGGGGGGGGCATGGTCAAAAAGCTACTAACAGAGGTGCACAATCAAGAGAAGTTTGGAGACCACTGCTCTAAGCCTTAGGATGTCAAGACTGTATCCAGAAACAGGAATTTTTTTTCTACCATAGCAAGTATAATAATAGAGAAAATAAGACCTGGCTTGGCGAACTGCACAAGGCTTATTATAAAATCAACTGATTTTTTCTTATTGTGAAGAAAAGCAAACATGAACAAAGATTACATAAAACTTGCATTCAAACTTGAGAGAAAAAGATCTGATAGGCAGCATGTCATTTTTACAGTTACTTTTCTGAAAGCCCTTTCAACTTAAAAATGTGAGGAAAGACCATACCACGTTCCTGCACAGCTATTGCTAATACATTACATCTGAGTAAAACCCAGTTTTTCCACTTCCTTGAATTTTCATTAACTCTTTCATGTTCAGTGATGTAATACAAACAGTCACTGGTTTCCAAATAAACCTTAAACTTCCCTGTGTTCATGGCATGAAAAAACAATGACATGGTTTAAGCACTCAAAGATTCCTGAAGGCCTACCAACAGAGAAGGAGGAGGTGAGAAAAAAGCTAATCCAATCAGAAAAGAAAATTTTGGTTTTATCACGTGGATAGTCTCATCGGCTTCCTTTTTTCCAAATGTTGAATATAACCCTTGGGTTTTAATGGGTGGTTTAAGCATGGGGTCACAGCTGGGAGACATACTGTGCTTTAGTAATTCAGTCTTTTAAGCATAAGCTGCATGTGGTGGCCAGAAACTAAGGCAAATCTAGCTGCTGTGGGGCTGGTTTTCTGACTGTAGTCCTTATTTGATCTTCAGTTGTCTTAATCCAACGTGCATGACTGGTTTTTGATCCAGAGGCAAAAGCCCAAGTAGCTCGTTCAGGTGTCTGAATTGAAGGACTCTGAAAAATCACTCAAAGACTTGGTCTTCGAACAAATCCTCAAAGGTCTTACACAAAAAGAAAGAGCAAGCAGAAACAAAAAAAGCACTTGTAAGTCTATGCCAGTGTGGGATAAGATGTGCTAAGTCCAGACCTTCCATTTCCTGAGTTATTCTACTTCTACTGCATCTCCCATGAGCATTCTCTCCTCTCCACCCACTCCTCTTGGCCAAGAACTTGCAGATTTTAGGACTGTGCAATGTTACAACTGGGACAAATTTCCTAAACTAAACAGGGCCAAGCAGCAGACACTGTTATCCGAAATATGGTTTCTCCATCATTATGTCAAGAAGCATGGGAATTATTCTTGGTCTTCTTGGTCTTATCTTTATGTCAGCTTGTATCCTTTACTCTTGTACAGCCCAGAAATCTGTTATTTAACTGTATGCAGTCAGTCACAAGACCAACTGATTCACTGAAATGTGGACAATGTTCAACACAGAAGTAGATACTTCATTTTTGACAAAAGTCTCAGCTTCTAAGTCTTTCACATTGATCATATACCCAAATAAGACCTGGCAATTGCCTTTTGATAGCTAGAGTAAGGCTTTTTATTTTCTACATCTTTTTGATAAATTTGGTCTGTGACACACTGCACCTGTTGACCAAGAATAATGACCCAAAAGTGAGAATATACATAGGTGAAATATTGATCAGTATAGCCTTTAAATGGGTGAACTATCCATCTCCTTTTTCTGTTGTTACCTCTTGAAGTTTTACCTGATTCTTATCCACCTGACACTCCTGCCCACCAAGGTTAATTTTTCTTTGGATTTGTTTTAAGATTCATCTTCCTACTCATCATTTTTTTTTTCTAATCTCACACTGGGAAGTTATAGTTCCCAAGGCAGAATTCACTGCTAGCTCTTTCTGTCTCTCCTTGCTCATTCTAAATTGCATTGGAAAACAAAACTGTCTTGGAAAGGCATGATCCAGACTGGACCCTTGACTCTTCAAGCTGAGAAACCAAATAAGAATGAGTTTGGAAGTGCAGAGGTCATAGGGCCTGACTCCACTGTTTTGTATGAACCTCTTCAGCCCAAGGAATCCTAATTCAGCTAGCACCAATTGATCATTCAAGGGGTTGCAGCTAACTAAAACTTGGAATGAGTTGCTGCAGAGAATTGCATTTTACCCTACCACAAGTAACTTGGTAGTATTGGCTGTTCAAGTTGTTCACGAGTTGGCAGCATTATATTTTGCTCCTGTTACATCTGACCATGATCAGTGTCATTGGTTTTCAATTGTCATACAATGCACTTAGCCATTCCTCTACCCCAGTGTTATTTTCATTGATGACACTTCAGTAGGAGCCAGGCTCCTACTTTACCCTCCAGCACATTAGCTCCACGCAGGCTTAGGAAGAACTGCACATTCTTTTGTTTCTGTGGCATTATGGTTGGACTCGATGATCCAGCGGGTCCTTTCCAACCTAGTGATTCTATGATTTTGGGGAACCAAAATACAGTGAATTGTTAGCTTTGCAACTTTCTGCTCATGATAGCAAAACAGGTACGATAAGCCACTGTGGCAGCAGACAGGGTTGATAACCTGAACAGTCAAGTTCCCTGTCAGTTAGCAATGGGTTTGACTGTTCAGACCAGTCATTAGTGGTCAGGGCAGGGTGTTTAGAAGATGAGCTAGTACACCACAGTTTCTCAAGACAACAGAAAAAGAGAAGGACCCCAGCTGTAAGTAGTGAGGCTTTTGGAAATGTTAACTATGCATATAGTCTGTTACATACCTTTTAAGATACGTTTTCAAAAATGTTGTTGGAACTGTCTGTTCTATTTCACTTGAAAGGACAATTGGAGCTCTTGAACTTACAGACTGATTTGCATGTAGGCTGTCAGTTCAGTCATATATCAATAAATATATGGAATAAAACCCCCATATTTTTACATAACAGTATCCCAACTATTTATACAAACTACTTACTGATACGTCACCTAAACAGTATTTAATGTGACATTTACAGTAACAATATATGCAACCACACAAATGACATCAGCCCAGACTAAACCCATTATTGGAGATCCACCATTTCCAGAGGTGGCACTGAGAAAGCCACGGTGCCATGCATCTCCTGCTGGTTCCAGAGAGAGAGTTCCACGCTTCTGATGGTGGGTATTTGTCATTGACTGTGGTCTTCCATGATCCAGACCAGCTAAGATGAAGTTCTTCCATCCTGTATTCTTCTGTCATCAGCAGTTGTATCCACTGATGGCTCTCTTCTGGAGTCTTTGAATGAACTTGATCAAGCCTGACTTGCCATGTCTTATGCCTGAATCAGTAATCTTTGGCCTCAACATCACTTGGAATGTACAATCAGACATTGCCTCATTCATCTTGCTGTGGTTTTATCCAGTCATCATCCAGCAAGGTGTGTCTTTCTGAGTTTTGCCTAGTGTCCTTAAACATCAACAGTTAGTTGCCTGTTTTGTTATATCAGTCACCTGACAACTCAGCAGTCATTTTTCCAGCCATTACCTTGAAGCTGTGGTTTATATACTTGCCTCAGTGCACTGAAGGTGTCAAGGGAAAGCTGTGCAGACCCCTTCACAAACAGAATGAACTGCCCTGTGCTCTTAAATGAAAGCTGCGCATCAGTCACCTTTCACAGTACCTTGTTACCAGTGCATGAAAAACAAACATAAAGAACAAGAACAAAGATTTTGCTGCCAAGGCAATGTGCTCAGTCTGCATGTATGCTGTCTGGGAAGGAGAACTGGCCCTTGTTCAGTGGAGAACTGGGAACGTTATGAAGAAGGGTGTGACAAAATGACAGATGTTGCTTTGTAAAGGATCTATCTGAATGTGTAAGAGGCAGTAGCATCTGGACTTGCCCTGGGGAAAAAAGTGTTTCCCATGATGGTCCTGAAGAAAGGAGAGTTTGAGCACTGAGTTTGACAGCATAATCAGGAGAAGCATGTTTTGGGTCGCCTGGAATGAGTAACAGATTTAGATTCACCTGTTGAAACAGGAAAAAAAGAATCAGTTCACTATCTGAGGAGACAGCTATTATTCCCAATTCACCAGCCCGTAATATCACAGAAGCAAACACCTTCTCAGTACCTAATTCAGATGATATGTGTATTGTTGTCCTGCCTATCAACAGGGGTTGGGTAATGGATGAGGTGAAAGAAAAAGATTTATTACAAAAGGAAGTATTTTTCAAGATCTGTACAAAACTCCTCGCTACTAGAGGGGAAAGGAACTTGTCATGCTAATGCAAGACAGTGATTTACAGTATCTTACAATTTGGCACTTGAAACCCTCACCAGTCCTTGCTAAGGATAGTCTCCCTTAAGAGATTAAATATATACCACTACAATGCTGCCACTTCTTTGAGAGCGCAGAAAGCCATATGGCTGAATAATAAATAACAGTCTCTGCAGCTACAAGAAGTGCGACTATCTGGAGACAGGGACAGGGTTTAATATTGTTTAGTTACCTAAATACAAGCATTATCGTCATTATGCTTTAGAAAAACTACTGAGATGCCCAAATCAGTTTAGAAATCTGCCCTTTATATCCATTTATCTGTAGCAAGGCTGGAAATAATTCCTTCTTCACTGAGGTGCTGCCAAGTTTAACTTCCTGACCTCAGCAAAGTTTTTTAAAATCCTTGCAGATAAAAGTCTATCAAAAAGGATAACTTACTATTATAGCTAACACACACAAGATATCTGTATTTAACATTTGGGTGTGTAGCACCAATACCTGTGCTGTGCTGCCAAACTGCAAAGTATCCACAAAAATCTTAGAAGCTTCTATTAGTCTAAGTTGGGTGACCGGTGTATTTGATGGCTCACTGGTCTCACTTGTAGCAAGGAGTAAAGCAGGAGTTTCACCCATGAAATCCAATAATGAAATCTCTGTGTGCTGTGTGTTGGCTCTGATCCCTCCTTCAAAGAACACAGAAATATCAAACCCTCTTCTCTGCATCCCCTTGCTTTTCTCAAGGCCCAAAGGATAAGGCTATAACTACGACAGAGATGGCAGGAATGGTTAGGTAGGAATTGCAGATATGCATTGATAAATTAACAGTCTCTCCAAGGATATAGGAAAGAAGCAGATACCTCCACTTCTTTTTTTTCTATTTGTTGGTTTTCAGAAACTGCCAATTTCCCCATTTGCAAGTGGCAAATAACAGAGGCTGTTGCCAGTGTAGCACTTAGCACCCATTATCTGTAATCATCAGAGGACTGACTATGGTTGCTTGCTGCTTCAGAACCACCACATGGGTATAATTGAGTTCCTTCTCTAAAATGCGGACAGCTACCTCCTGAATTTATGGTCACAAAGTCAGAGCAAGGATTGCATTTTTATCCTAGGTAAATAGAGAATACATCACATTATGGGCTTTTAATCATTTTTTTTAAAAAAAAAAAGGGAAAAAGAGATATTTCAGTAGAGAAAGTCATCATCTGGTTTTCTATTCCCAGCACAGACCTAACACACACCTCTAACCCCTACCACTTCAGCAGAGAGTAAAGCAGTGATACAGCGAATGCATTTTATTGCTGCTCTTTCCAAATCTATCCTATACATGTACCTACAAATACATACACAAACTACAAGATAAGTAGTGAGGGTTTGCTGCTGTTGATACCAATCGGCATGAGCTATGAAAATGTGAGGTTCCTCTGTTAGATGGTTTCTTTTATTATTGAGCATGTGTGTGTCTACAGTAATTACAAGCAGCTGATAAATTGCTTTTTTACAATGGTATGTAAATGTGATGATTTTGCTATAAATAATCACTCCATACACTATAAGACACACTGCTAATTATTTCTCCCCAACTTCATTTACCCGCTTAATTTAGTCTCCAAAATTTCTCTCTACTGTGCAGCCTTTATCAAGCAGCTCTTCTTTATTGCTAGATGAAATATTATTGATGCTTTGTTTTGGCATTTCCTTTCCTAGGAAAAGATGTCTTGTTTGGGACAATTTCAAAAGCTATCCATTACAAGTGAAAAATGCAGCTGAGATGCCAGTGCTGGAATTTCTTTCACCTTTTTCCAGGGAAGGCAGAAAACTATTCTGCAGAGCTGACAGGACAGTGAGCCAGGCTCTCATCAGCATAAATCAGAGCAGCTTTGCTGAAGACAAGGGAGGCAAGGGAGTTATTTTTTATGTAAGGATCTGGCCAAGTGTTCTCTCTGCAGCAGTACTGGAGTGGCATCAAACATCAACCTCAGGCTGGAGGAGACATCTCACGCATGCAGGAATCTCCACTGCAATTGCCACTGTTTCTCATTTTTACTATTATTTTTAATGGCTTGAGTTTTATCATATTCCATTAAGCCTACTTTCTATTCTCAGAGCAATATAAACGCTGCCTACCATACAACCTAACACTAGCAGATCAGGCCACCTGCAGATCTTCCCTGGCTCTGAGGATACTTTTTAAGAAGCTAAGCAAAAGGACCTTCACTAAGTTGATTCACTGGTTCTTGCCCCCAGGGGAGTTCATGGCAGTGCCTGCCCATGGTCTGTCACTCTGTATGTCACCAACAAGCAGCAGCCTGGGAGCATATATAGATAGGTTTGTTATTCAAGTGACTAAGCAAATCTATTCCTTTTTAATTATTATTCTATTTCTCATTCACTTTATTCTTACATTTACTGTTACCTCTACATCTCTAATGAAGTTGTTTTATACTTGCTCTTGAATATCTTTTTGGGGAAGCAAGTGATTTGTGTTAATGTTTCTTGGAGAATTAGCATAAGCGCATTTAACCATTATGTTCAGCTAGTAGGGATAGCAGTCATTTTTCCTCTTACAGATACAAATACTTCTTACAGATATGTGCTGAATTTAGAGATGGGCTAGACTGAGGTCTTGACAGTAAAGACATCTGAGAAAAAGGTCAGGTATGGGGCCTTATTCTGCCTTTGTGCTACCTGGGAAAAGTTGGGCTTCACTGCTAATTAAAAGAAACAGGACAGGTAACACAAACCTCCAGTCAAACCCTTTGGGGTTTGAGTATTTTAAAGCATTATGACTTGTGATTTTCATGTCACCCTCCTGTTCCCCTAACTGGAACAACAAAGTATGGGTCAACAGGCTCTTGCCACAAGGAATTCCAATGCTGAGAAGGAGGTTTTGCTTCTAGGTTGAATTGGTGCACTCTCAGCACCAGAAAACTCTTGTGCCAAGACTGACACTCTTCTACTTCCAAATCTATTGTGGTTTTCCACTTTTCTTTCTGGGCTGCAGTAAGTTTCTTTAGATATTGCTTTTACACCACCATTATACTCTTCAACATCCTTGAAGTGTTTATTCACTGGTATAAAAATTCTCTTGCCAGAAATATTGCTCACTGTGCTTTGGGGCAAGCAGGTTGATTTGGGCAGAGAACCCCCAAAATAAGAATTCTGAATCTGCTAGATTGCTGGAGCTCTGTTCTTTATAAAATCTGCGATATGCTAACTCCTATCATTGTGTTTTAAAGAACAGAAATTGAATATGAAAAACAGATGAGAGAAGTACTGCTCAGAATTGCTGAACAAAAGTACGCAAAGCGAATTCCAAGCCTTCATCTTCAATGGACTCATCACTTATCAATCCTTTGGCTTAAAATGACCTCATAAAAAGATTTTTTAATCATTCTGATTTATCTTTGAACTAAATGCAGTTTCTTTTCTGGATTACACAGCTGTAAAGCACAGTCCCTCCCACCACCCACCCACCAAACTAACAGCAACCTAAAGGAACACACAGGTCAATTATCCAGGGTGATGACATCCCAGTTACCATCTCGGGAACACAAAACCCTACCCAAGAAATTTGCTGACATGGTAAATAACCTTCCTTAATAGAAAGGCAAAAGTAGAGCGTGCATTCTTGGAAACATTTCCAAAGTAGTCTGAGGGTAGTAATTACTAGCAAGAGTTTTTAGTTATTGATAAACTTATAACAGAGTTATGGAGGCATAATAATAAAGGTACTAAGATTATACATAACATGCAAACCTGACCCATCCAGTGGAGTGCAGGTGTTTGTGGTACAGATTGCTGCTGTTCATGGTTTCTTGGTCTGCAAACATGATTAAAAACATGATTAAAGCCAATAAGAGACTCAAATTAAGTAAATGCTTCCTGCTCTGTGTGAAAAGAACAAGATGACAGTGTTCCTGTTCTCCATAATTGCAGCTAGGGTTCCTATCAAGCACAATTTTAGTCCTGTTAGTGTAGGAAGAGAGGAGGTGTCATGTTTGTGCTACTACTCCAAAACCTTTTCTCCGTGACCTTCCAGCAAGAGTAAAGCGCAAAACAGGGAAGTTAATGATCAGTTCCCAGAAAATATCGTGGAATGGTTTGGCTTGGAAGCGACAATAAAGGTCATCTGGTTCCAACGCCCCGCCATGGGCAGAGGTAACCTCCCACTATATCAGACCCCCCAAGACCCTGTATATGAAGAGTCTTAGCTCACAGTTGTTGAAGGACTTGCTCTACAGTTCATTGGCTGGATTCTGTCAAGCCATATTTGCTTTTACAGATGCAAAGCCACCACAAATACTGGATTCTTGTACATGTTCAATACTTACTTTTAGTAGGGAAACCGCAAGAAAAAAATTCCCTGGTCTTTGGCTGATTCTCATTGCCATGACAGGTCCTTTGCTCTGACTGAACACCAAGCTTTCTGCAACAAAGAAAGGCTTTGTTGTGAACAATATCCAGATTATTCTGCAATATTCCACCACTGTGCACTCAGACCACATTTCCAAATGAGAAAACAGAAGCACCTGTTAAAATACACTAACAGCCTACTGCATTAACTTATCTTTTTTATTTTGTTCACAGACACTGCAAATGGGCATCAAGCATTTTTCTGGGCTCTTTGTGATGTTATGCATTGGATTTGGCTTGTCCATTCTTACTACCATTGGGGAACACATTGTGTATAGACTCGTTCTACCACGAATCAAGAAGAAATCCAAGATGAAGTATTGGCTTCATACAAGCCAGGTATGTAATCAGAAGTAGTCCTGTGACAGTCATGTGGACGATCAAGAAAGCCTGGAAAAGAGCAAGGTATAAAAGGTTTTAAGAGCACTGATGATTGGCATTTGAACTGTGACAGCAACATCTCAGATTTGAAGAGGCTTTCTTAATGATGCATAACTGAGGAAACTGTTCAAATACTGAAAATTGCACATGTAACCTGACATCCTTTGGACACCAGAAGCAACAATGCTATTATCCTGAACTGGCTAACCAGAACATTTTGTCTCACTGTTAACTGGGGATATTTATCCATGCCAGAAGGGCCGGATAACTTCCTTCATTATTCTAGGTAAAAACAATGGAAACAAATTGCTCTAGCTGTTTGTTGTAAAGGAAGAGGTTACTCTGCAGCTAAAGGCATAAAAACGAAGCTATTGCTTTAAAGTGGCAGATCTTTTAGGATATAATTGCTTGCCAAGATGCACTTTTTTTCTGAGAAATTCACTGAGCATTGTTTGCAGACTATTTACCAACCTTTTAGATTGGCAATCCTTCAGAAACTATGAGAAAATAAATGTTATAATAACAAAGCACAGACATTGCCTGTATCCTTGAACATGCAAAATAATTTATACTCAGGTCCATCACACAAAGCCCAAATTTTTTAGCTATTTATGGAGCTATGCTGAGTCTTGCTTTTACTGATTTATTTTTTTTCTTTTCCCTCTAGAGATTACATCGTGCTCTGAACAGTTCATTTACTGAGGACAAACACCAGCCTAAGAAAAAACGAGTAGAAAGGAGGTAGGAAGTTTGCAAATACAAACTACAAAAATTATCTTGAAATTAAATAATGTTGTGTCTGGATATCTACTGATGGATCTAATACACCTCAGAGATAATAGGACCAAAAAAAAAAAGAACACAAGATGGACATGATGAGGGAGGGAGGCAGAAATTAATTGTTTCCAGTAGGAGGTATTAAAGCTAGAAATTTTGTTCTTTCTTGATTTCACATACAGCTAATGAAAGCACCGTTCTAAAGACAGTCTTTGCAGTCTTTTAAGTCTGCTGCCCTACTTTTTAGGTAATTATAATAAAGCACTGGCAGATAACTAGGGCCCTGCGAGGCAGCCTCACAGTGAATAAGCGATCAGGCAGTACCTATGTCAGAAACCTTTTCAGCTTTCTTATTTTCTTAGAATGAAAAATAACAAAGCTGAGAAGAGGAAGGTGCAGTCCTTTCAGAAACCGTTGTCTCAAACAACACTTGTTGGAGGAAAAAAGTATGTAACTATCTTGCTTTGTTTTCATAGCGTTTTCATAGCCTATGTCTTCTGAAGAGGAGACAGTCTTAGCTATAGCTACCAGGAACACAAGGCATTTTATTAAAACTATACATTTGTCCAGTAACTCAAAACTATTAGTGAGCTTTTTAAAGACACAGGCCACAGTATTGCTTTTCTACAGATAAATTCAGCCACAGACAGTAGAAAAGAAATGTCTTCTACAGTGTCGCTAGATATTTGGCATGACTGAAACCCATGTATTTGAATGTATATTGTGAATAGTTTGTCATTCCTGCATTAATGGCAGCAAATTTAAGTAGTAAACATCTGTAAGTTAATAGATTGCCTCTATACAGACACATATTTAAAAGCACATGTAATTAATTTCCTCTGCTCGTTCCTTCATCTTACTGCTGCACAAAACCCCATAGTGTGGCACCTCCTTGCACACAGCAATTCCTCACTTTTGAATTTTGAACAGCAGTACCAGGAGCTCACTGTGCAAAGCATTTCCTCCTCCTTCACCCTCCTGTCTGAGTGATAGCATTCACTCTCCTACAACTGGAGGCACTAGCTTAGCAAGAGGGAGAGTCTTCCAGAGAAGGGGGCTCTCTTTATCTCTAACGATACAAAAAAAAAATCTGAATTATTTGCCAGATATTGAGCACTACAAAAATTTCATAACACAAGGAGATGGGCATAAGCCCTATAGAGAATGGCTTGGAAAAAGAACCACATGAACACTCTTTCAACATTGAGAGTAAAGATGTGCTGCTGCCCCAAAAATTCTGTCCACACAGCATCCATCCCACATGTGTGTGCCTGTACACCCATCCACCATCCTTGCTCTTCTCATGGTCTGAGCTGCTGTTTGCACAAGAGCAAGTTGATTTCTTATTAACTCTCGCATCTCTGTTCAGATCCCATGTAGGGAACAGCCAGCATGCTGTGTGGAATACAGCCAGTCTGGGCAATTGTCACCGGAAAAAATATGTCTGCACCGATAAAGAACAAAATGAGGTATCAATCCGACAGCACCAAGACATCCCCCTGCCCCAGGTGAGGAGAGAGACTCCAGCTTCTTTAACAACCAACGGGAAAGCAGAGTCCCTCAATATTACTAGGACCTCAGTAATGCAAGAGCTTGCGGAACTAGAGAAGCAGATTGAAATCATCAAACAGGAGCTGCAACTCGCCATGGACAGGAAATCGGAGCTAGAAGAGTATCAGAGGACAAACAGGACTGCAGAGCCCTAGGACAGCATACCTAGGCCCTTTCCCCTTTTCTTCCTTTCTCCTCTTCCTCCGTAAGATTTGTAACACGCTTTTGTATTGCCAGAAAGAGGTGTGAAAATAAAACAGGCAATATGCTCTTCATGAGAGCAGAATTGCAGCAGCCCACAGCCACTGCCACCCCTCTGAGTTCTCCTCCTTTCATAACAAGTTTCTCATTCTCCTGGCAAATGTCAGCCACTCTCAAGGAACGGGAGAAACGGGAGCATCTGAACAGTGAGAGTTCCTGCACTTGACAGTACAGTGAGGTTCCCGCTTTTATAGCCCTTTCTGTGCATTAAGTTAAAAAAAAAAAAAAAAAAAAAGAAAGAAAAAAAGGGGGAAAAAAACAGAAGAAAATTTAAACTGTTCATTGGAAGCATGTCCCTTGTTGGTATGTTTTTGTTGTGACTAATTCTATGAGTGTAGTCTCCATTCATGCTAAGTCTCATTAGGATTGCCTCATTATGCCAGGTGCTAGTTCTGTGTTGGCAATCCCTTCCCTCCTGGCACAGGCTGTGGTTTCATAAGACAAGTTCTTGGTGGTAATTCCAGTACACACCATTTCCTCAGTTCTGTCAGCACAAATGCAGATGTGGCTGATCTGTGACTGTGATAAAGGAACTCACCAAGCTTAAAAATAACTTGGCAAAAACCAAACCACCTCCTCTGTCTGCTTCTGAGCCCAGGTTCAGCTTCCACTCCCACCCAGAGAGAAGCTATGCAAACAGCTGCACCAACAGATGTGAGGGGATGGGTTCATGGTGACACAAAGCAAGTATAAGGGGAAAGGAGAGGTAGCAGAACTGTAAATGAGAATTTACTGCCAAAGGTATTTACCCATGTGAAACTACTCCTTTAATATTCTCTGTCTTCAGTTGACAATAAGGTTCTATCTCACAGCCAAAGTGGCATAAAAAGGCTCTGGTCCAAGATTCATTTGGACACCAAACTCCCCTCAAAGTCAAAGGGAGTCACCAAAGCCTCCCTGTGGACCAGGTCTTACTGTGAAGGAGGAGAGTTATGGTTTCAAAGGCAATGTACTGAGTGGAGCTCCCTCCCACCTGGATGATGAGGGGGGAAGGAAGGGTAAGCTGTTCAGCATCTGAATAAATACTGCATCAACCCAACTGGCTGTGTTATTTCAACAGGACTTCTGTGAATTTTTAAAGACTTAACGAACACATACCATATTACACAGAAAAAGAAGGTAACATTATCAGCATTAACTCTGGTCTCCAGATATATCAAAAGTCCTTTTTACCCTCCTTGTCTCTCCAGCCATCTGTGTGAGTGTTGCCAGGGTCACATTCTCACTAGATATGCTTTAAACGCTACAGGCAGATCTTAAATTTTATTGTGTAGTTTGAAAAAAAGGCATTCTACCTTTTTGTACCTTTAGCCCTTGAAAAAACACTTGCAAATGAAAAGCTGTGCATGGACTACTAAAAGCTGATATCAGTAATGCAGCAATACTCAGCCTAATTAGCCCCGTCCAGAGTTCATATTCTATTCCCTGCTCAGTCCTTGGCCTCTGCTTTTGGGCAGCGTGTCTGTTTCTTTCAATACAGTCAGTAAATGGGTAATAGTAATTAGGGTATAAAACAGGAAAGTGGGATCCAGAGCCCTGCACATCAGGTACATCTAAAAACCTAGGATGTCCCTTCTTTCCTTGCTCCTAACAAGCTAGATGACACGGGGCAAGTGATTTAGGTTGCTTCTGTTGCCTTCCCTTAATTTACCTCCCTCATTTAGATAGTTGGCATTTTAGGAAGAGATCTTTATTTGTGTAGTATCCAGAAAGTTACAACCTCAAACATAATTTGGTTAGAACAGATGAACACTGCTCTTCTCGCCATTATAAGAAAAACACAAGGAAAAAAATATTCCAGCCAAATTTCATCAGTATGTCTATTGTTGATTACATCCTTGTCTCTGCATGCATCAGCCCAGAAAAAGACTATTTTTTTAAAGTAATTGAAAATGCTATATCTTATACAAAAATGTATGTTTTAGTTCAAAGTCCCAATCAAAACACCCAAACTTATAACAAATCACTCCTCATTTAAAAACAAAAATTTAAGTGAAAAAACATCAACCACTTAATGTTAAGCAAAATATTGTTTCTGATGCGTGCCTTCGGGGCCACTACCATAGCAAATGCAGAATATGGATTGATCCATATTACTGCAGTACCAACTAGAAGCCTTTAGGGAGTTGATCCAAGTTATTGTTGCCTAACAGAGACACATTTTGGCATGTTATTTTCTTATTCAACTATTGTCCCATCATGATGCCATAGGAGACAGAAAAAAAAATACATTTCCGTGGCTTTCTTTGGGATGACCAAGTATCACACACATATCACTGCCTGCACAGGCGGAGGAAGATGCACTGGAGACTAGATGGTTCTGGCCTGCCCGCATTTGTCAGGCCTTACATTTAATTCCTCCGTCCTTAGACCAATGGAGGAACTTAAATTCCTCAAAAATTTCATCCTGTCACAGAGCCCGTGGACACGTCTGCTATCGCGTAAGGAGCAAAGCCCAAAGGGAAGAAAGCAAAAGAGGTTATTGCTTACCTGCAGGTCACAGCCAGTAGACTAGAATCACGACAGTATCCTTAGGACTAGCTTGACCTTATGGAAGAGGGCAGAAGATTGACAGGACAGCAGTCAGTTCAAACACTTCCCAACTTCAGCTGCCACAAGGAGAAAATAACTTCAACTGACAGATTGGAAAAATAGATGGGTTCTGGACCACCTAACAACAGAGGTGATTAATCTCTTGCTTGACAGAGGGTAATGCTATTGACATCAATTGGTGCGGGCTAGACCCAACATTTCTTATGCCCTGTACCAGATGGGTAGCAAGAAACAAAATCAAAAGAAAATTCCCACGGTTTATAGTTTTATTTCAGTTTGACCTATCTGCTATTTTGTAGTATTAAAAAAAAAAAAAAAAAGGACACAACAAGAAAAAAGAACATTCTCGCGAAACCACTCTTCTTTATATACCCATTTATGTATGTACAGAGACATTGTTAGGGCTAGAGAGGCTTCTTCTTTGTTTACAATTTCTCCGACTCAGACACTGAATTTCAGCAGATTTTTAATAATGATTACTTGTTACCCCTTCCCTTATGTTACTCCAAAGTAATTCCACTCTTAATAAACTTTTCATTATTTCCACTCATTCTTGAAAGTCAAAACAAACGATCTAAATTCGCACCATTTCTCAGTTTGAATTATAAGCACAGAAAGAAATTCAGTCACTTCCAAAATGAGTTGCAAGGATTCCCTGAATTTAAATTAAGATATCATTTTAAAATAAGAAATACTTTTTTCTTGGTGATGAAAGAGAAAACAGGAGTTTCCAAACATCATCTGTGAAACAAATCCAAGCTGTTTCAAACGTTTTTCTACTACGACCAGACACTGCCAGTATACCCACAAAAGATTCAAGCTTGATTTTCAGTAGAAAGGTCATGTGTCTTAATGACTGAGAAAGGGTAAAGGGGATTGTTGTTGACAGTTGTAAAAGTCTGCTACCATCGCAAAGCTGTTTGAAGGTGCAAGAGATCTTGGTTTTGATGAACAAGCATTTTTACCACAAAATCTACCATTACCATTAGTATTCCTAATGGACCATTGGTTCTCCAGCTTTACGTCAAACTGTAGTCCAAGGAGCAACTTCCAGGGAGAACAGAGAGGGTTCTGCTTTCATTTCTTCTACACACGCTGTAACAGAACTTCACCCATACCACAACGTCTCTGCATCCCAATTTCCACTTGCAAAGACAGGGTCATATGTTCCTTCTCGCTTTTCAGGGTTCATAATAATTTACAAGACTTAATTCATACTTTCTGAATGTTTTCAGAAAGGTAAAAATAATAATGCAAACTGTGAGACAGTGGGATTAATTACTTTCATTTTACTATTGTTTGAAAATTTCCTACAGTGAATACAGGAAGGTAATACAGAGTTTATGGTTCAGGGAAGGGACACACATGAGACAAACTTAGGACAGCTGCACCTTCCAAGAAAATTAAGTTTACAGGAAAAACGCTATTCCATTTGAAGGAATGTCATAAATAACTTTGCATTTTGGTTTCAGCAGACTTGAAATACAGTCTTACGCTACAGGAAACACACAGACCATAACCTATTCTATGTCCTTTCATGAAATCCCCAGCAGCCATGACAAAATGACTGTACAAATAATTCAGCATCTTGGTCCTTCTTTTGTGTCAGGAATAAGGTAGTGAAGATATAGCCAAAATGACAAAGATTGCTTTTGTTAACCATTTTCTGAAAACAAAGGAAGGTAGAAATTCATCTACCTTAGAAGCTTAGAGCTTGTGAAAAATGGTTACAATAATTGGACGAAGGACAGGAGCAAAAATATACTACCAGAGGCAAGAAAAACAGAAAAATAACCCAGACAACAGCTTTTATTAGATTTTGTGCATTACAAGATTAATCTTTGTGACAAAGTTGCAACAAAATAACTCCTACAAATTATTTCTGGAAACTAAGGACAATGACAGCAATGCCGCAGACTAGGGGAAAATGTCCACATCAACCAGAGTTCATCAGTGGAATGCTATATGTCTTATCTTTCTCCTCTGCTGGATACCAGGATATGTGTTTGGTTTTGGGGGTAGGGAGGATGTTTAGTAATGCAGCAGCCTTCACAGATTCTTGCCCTGACTCAGAAAGATACATGTCTAAGGAGTCACTCCACTGAAGTCTACAATGTACCTGTTCATTCATTATTTGGCCCTTTAACTGGGAAACTATTCACCCTAAGAAACACTAACATACCTTGGTGAGATCAATAATTTAAGATCCAAAGCAAAATCCTCAAATAAAGTCTCTGTTTATCTCTGCTGCACCACAGACAGCTTCCATTCCATCAAGTCAGGACTTCAGTTACATGTTCCCAACTTGGCAGTGTGAAAGAGATGGATAGGAAATGTCCTCTCCGCCACAGTGACTCCACAAAAACCAACAGCAAGAATAAAAGAAAAGGGACAAAAATGGAATCAAGATCCAGAATCTGTTTCTTTCTATACCCTAACCACATGTCCCAGAAGAGACTAAAGATCAGCTGACAGAAGCACTTACTGCCTCAAAGGCAAGAGTCACAGAAAGTAAGAGAGGCTGGGTGGTCAGCGTAAGCAGCAACTTTCCGTTGCTCCAGTGGAAAGAATTAACCGATGTAAATCCTATGGAAGTCATTGGCACCAAAGGCAGCATTGCACTTGGGACACTTGCGCTGCCGGGTGTCATAGCGTGTTTTCACACACTCAAAACAGAAGACATGAAAGCACTTCGTGAGTACAGCATCCTTTTTGCGCATGTTACAGCAGGGGCAAGTCAGGCGAGCCTGAAATACAGAAACAGTAATAGTGAGGGCCCACTGCATTGCAGTAGGTATATTAAAAGATGACTGAAGATGAAGGTCCTTCCATTCCTCACAAGAAGGTAGAACCTTCAATGCAAGACAGGTCTACAATTCCACAGTAGAGGAAAGAGATGTCAAATCCTGAGAACATAACTACACAGCCCTTTGACTAAAGCAGAGTTAAAGAGAAAAGCTGATAGAGACAGCTACTCACTTTGTAATCCTTGATTTCTTCCATCAATATCTCATCACAGTTGGGAACCATGTCAGGCTTTTTAGTTGTCTCCAGCTTCCTGCGTAATCTAGAAATATCTTCCTGCATGAAGAGAAGATATCAAATAAATGAGCAGTATTGTCTCTGTCACAGCCTCTTCAGGGACCAAAGAGCACTAGCACCTAGCCAACAGTGCACCTGGTTAAGTCACTCAACCCATACTTTCATCCCCGATAGCCCAACAGATTTAAGACAGATTACATTACAATCTGGTACCACATGCATCATCAGGTATCAGTGGACAAAGCCTCTTAGAGCCAAGACCTAATGAGCTCGAATTCAAAGTGAAACTTTGAAAGTTTCAAAGCTAAAATTGAAAAGTAGTGTAGCTGGAACCCACTCAGAGCTCAGCACGCAAGGAGGCAAACACCAAAGCACACAGATATTGCACATGAGGTATCTACCTCAGCCCTTTTGAAGTTGAACATCTCTTTCTCTCTAGTTACTCTGTTTTCCACAATCTCATCCTGGAAGTCATGTAACTTCTTCTGAGCTAGCTCTAGCTGGGCTTTCAGATCATCTGCAAGCTGGGCTGCATCCATGGCCTGAAGAAGAAAACCAGTTTAGAAGTATAAAACATGGAAAAAGAGCCTTAGTGATTTCTAGTCTTTCTACCTGATGATCCAAGACTGCTCACAGAATAATACTTAGGCTGTTGGAGATCTATTGGAAAGGGTCATTGGGCACTGGAACAGGCTGTCCAGGGATGTAGTTGATTCACCTTCCCTGGAGGTGTTTAAAGGACGAGTGGATGAGGTACTGAGGGGCATGGTTTAGGGATTGGTAGGAATGGTTGGACTCGATGATCCAGTGGGTCCTTTCCAACCTAGTGATTCTATGATTCTATTTTGTTCAGATTTTGGCACTTCTAGATGGAATAACTGGAATTGCTCCCTAAACGTTATTTCAACAACAAAAGAGCTTTTTATTAACGAGTTCTAATCATTTAGCTTCAACATTCCTCTCTGTAGAGCCAATCCCTGTCACACTGCGATACATGTCACTTAGAAAAATAGTAATGACAACACAATTCTTGTTCAACTATTTTAACCCTTCCACCTCCTACATTTCTCTAAGTTGTTCTCTACTAATAGAAGCAGTTCTATTGCTGAACTAGACAGAACTGCAAGTGTTTTATGTATAATAGTTTTTTCTCTTCACCAGTTTTTCTAACACTCTCCACCTGTCCCTGCACCAATAACTCTATTAGCCAAGTTCCCTCAAAACCCCAGGCTGTGATATTAAACACAAATGATTGTGCTAAATTCCCTCCATCTCCTTTTCACAGGGGTATTTCTGCTGTTCTTTCCGTCTGTTTTATTCCTGCATTTCTACTAAAGATTTAACAACAAAGGCAGCATCAACCCTGAGTCTTACTTTACTTATAAGAGACCTACTTCATTGATCCTAGACATTTGTTACAAGTCTTAACATTCCTCAGCCACCACTTTCCTTTTACTCACCCCATCTTGCCTATAAAAGCTTTAACTCCAGTTAACTCCATCTGGCTGCTGCCTCTTCTTTCACGATAAGTTTCCTTTTAAAGGCACCTTAGTACAGCTCCCTAATCAGACTTTCACAGAAACACCTATCACCTGCTCCTCCTTATCAAAGGAAACAACAATCTAAAATACTTTAATCAGAACTCTCTCCAGAACTCCTCAGCTTTCCAGTATACTTTTCCAAAACCAGGGAATATCAGGTTCTAAAATATCAATATGAGCTGGGAGCCTTCTATGCTTCCCACAAGACAATTCCATCTTACAATCCAAAAGGAAATCAAGCAATCACTCACTTTGCGTTTGTTCATTTCCAAGGCCTGTGTTCGGAGACCTAATTCTTTCTCGCCTGTTCCAATACTGCTTTGCAGTAAGTGTTCCTTTTCCTCCAGCTTACGTACAACTTGCAGCTGGGCATCCACCTGAAAAGGGAGAACAGAGGTACAGAAGAACTGAAATGCACTCTCTGTCATTAAAGCTGCAGACAAAAACTATCCCTGCCTCCCATCACCAAAGCGCTTGCCTTTTTCTCCCTGAACACAGACACACTAGCTCTATCCAGATCTCTCTGGTGAACACTCTAAAACCTAGAAGTCCAATACTCACAACAAAGATGCTTTATTTTTTGGAAGATGGCTTATAGAATAGCTGTAACGCACTGAACACTTCTAGCTTGGTTCCAAGGGTGGCAGAATATATATGCAGAAGTACCATTACCAGAGGACAGTGACTTCCCACTTCTCTTCTCTCTCCTCCTCTCCATAGCAGTGAAGCCGTAGGACATTTTACAATCATACAGCAGTCTTTTGTTTCTTACTAAGACAGATCCCTTTGAAGTCTGATGCAGCACGTGTAGCTAGGCTGATATGGGCAAGATTCCCTCCTGTACTAATTTTGGCAGAGGTACAGTTAATTGTCTTCATAGCAGCTCATACAGTGCTATATTTTGGATTTGCAACCAAAACATTATCAATAACACTAGTCTTTTAGCTACTCCTGCACAGTGCTTACACAGCATCAAAACCTTCCGTGTCTCGTGCTGCCCACCAGCAAGCAGGCTGAGAGTGCAAAAGAATTTGGAAGGGGATACAGCCAGAACAGCTGAGCCCAACTGACCAAAGGGATATTCCACACAACATGGCATTGCGTTCAGCAATATAAGCTGGTGGAAAAGAGGAAAAGGAAGGAATGTTCAGAGTTACAGCATTTGTCTTAACAAGTTACCATTATGTGTGATAAAGGCCTGCTTTCCTGGAGGTGGCTGAACACCTGCCAGAGGATGGGAAGTAGCGAATGAATTCATATTTTGCTTTGATTGTGCACACAGCTTTTCTTTAACTATTAAACAATCTCAACCCACCAGCTTTCTCATTCTTGCCCTGCTGATTCTCTCACTATCCTACTGTGGAGGAGCACACAAACAACTGTGTGGAGCTTTGCTGCCTACTACAGTTAACACAAAACACCTCCACCTTCCCATCAGTTCTGTTATCCTCTCTCCTCCCCAGCTACCTGTGTCTTCAGTGTCAAAACTTGGTCTGCCAGCTCCTCCTTCTCCTCTTTCAGCAGCTTGTGGATCTGGTTAGACTTGATGCGTTCTGACATCAGCTTGAAGTTGGCATCATCCTTCTCCCGCAGCTGCTGCATCAGGCGGATGTTCTGCTCCTGCATATCTTCAAAGGCTTGGCCTGTGACATCCATTTCTGACAGCAGGGCCTCCTCCTCCTGCAAAAGAATCACAGGCTTTGGCAAAACTGTCTCCAGTACCCCATACAACGATCCTGAAAATTTTACTCAGAGACACCAGATGAAGGAAGATTTCTGAGTATCACTGAACAGCAACCAGAAAAAGGTGCTCCTGCTAAGCGTGCACCTCAGCAGAGATGCCCTTAATTAGAAGATGCAAAAAAGAGATGGTCATCTCCACAAGCATTCATAGATTATGTCTTCTCAGCTGGCAAAATCAGCTGTGGCATAGTCGCTGCCAGAACTGGGTAGAAACTGTTGCCTCACAGCCTGTTGAATAGCTGTCATATACACTAGGTCAAGAATTCTACAAGTGGACAACTCAACAGCTTCAAACTAAGAAGCTGTCAAGCCCCTTAAACTCACTTAGGCTACTTCAACATTAAAGGAATAAGTGACAAGATAGAACAGTTCTGTTCTTTACAGAAAAGAATCTGAATTCTAAAGAAGTATATGTCAAGTCACCTGCCTGCCTCTCCCCTACTAAGGTGGGTTTCTTATCATTAGATTAAGCTCTTCTTTTGTGGAAGAAGGTATATCACATTACCATGTGCATGTATTACTTATATGAACTGTGCAGACACTAAGAAATTCATAAGAAATTGCAACTTCCACCCCTAGAGGCTGATTCAGCCATCTCTCAATCTGCTCTTCACCTACACCATAAACAAACATTCTCTTCCACCCTGCCATGAGCTTTGTGACACCCTGGTGCTGCAAGGATTTTTGTTTGTTGTTAGTTTTTTGGCTGCTTGAATCCTCACCCTTCAACAAATGGGGTAAAGCTCATATCTCTGGCACATACAGAGACAGAAATTCCTTCTCTCAGGCGATTTTCCTGGTGGTAACCTGAAGGCAGTTCCTTCTCAGATGCTCCAGCCAATACAGAACTCATCAGAAAGTTCTCACCTGCTTAGCCATGGCTAGTTTCTTCTGTAAATACTCAATCTGTTCCTCCACTGCTCGGATCTTGCGGAGTGCATCTTCATCAGCCATCTTTTTACTCTCCTTTTTCTCTTTGTCTTCCAATTCTTTCACCCTCTGCCTCAGTTCTTCCAGCTACGGAAAGGACAAACAGAAATGATACTAAACACAAGAATATGGCCTGAACCTTGTTAACAGCCTGTTTTCCCCACAATTATATGAAACACTGGAGAAACTGCCTTCAAAGCACAGGAAAAAAAGTCCCATCTCATCTCAATAGGACAGTGTGTTACTGGCAGATGGACCAATAAACATGGGCTGTAAGCCTAAGATGTTGATTTCAAAAACCTTTGAAAATTCCATAGTATCTTTTATGAGAGTAGAAATATCAGTCTCTTGTAGTTGTATACATAACAGTATGCAGACAGAAAGCATCTGTTCCTTTAGGAGCGTCTGGTCACAGACCTTTTCCAATGCAGACAGGGACAATAAGAAAAGGAGGAAGCAATACCCAAGCCATACAGGGACACAAACCTGACAGGCAAATGATAATGGAAACAGAGTTGAGATCCAAAGCTGGTCAGTCACACTAATTGATAGAAGTTTGAAAATGCTTATTCCAGCAATGTACCTCACTATGAGCCCTGTCAATTGGGAGGGAAGAAGGAAACAAAAACCAAAATATACAGAGACACAGACCTGACAAAAAAAACCCTGGGAAACAAAGACAAGAAACAAATCTTCCCAGTAACAACAGCTGATAGGCTACCAAGAAACTACAGGCACCCATTCCAGGAAGATCAACCTTGACTTTGCAACTGATAAGGCTGTAAGCCAGAGGTAGATCCTGGATTGGAAGGGCTGTGGGAGTTGACAAAGCTGTACAAACCCAAGAGGGACATAGAGGAAAAAATCAGGAAGTGTTGACAAACTAGGATTAGACAAAGAAGGATATAAAAGGAGCCAACTACATGTAAAATGAGGACCATCAGTACACAAGTGTCTGGATCAGCCCTGCGCATGATCACTTCAGCCTGTGTCATCTACCTAGATCTTCTCATTAAATATTTTTTTAACTACCTCTGTGTAATCCAGCATTCTACCCAATGTCTATGTGTGCTGCACAGAAAAAGTTCTAGCTACAGGCAAGACCAGCACGTGGAAAAGGTAAGAGGGATCACAGGTGTACCAGAGAGACAGAGGGGCTGTCCTGGTTCTTGAGGGATCTGCAAATGTATATGTGCCTGTCAACCCAGAGACTGTTGTATGTGTCTGCATTAGAGACCTTCTACCAGCTGAAGAGGAGGCAGGAGAGTTGCCTGCCTATGCTTATGTTTTATTTGAGTCTTATATGTACATGTTGTTGAAGGCAGCACCTTGTATGTGGCAGTCTGACTGGCCAAGTCTGTGTCCTCTGTGTGTGTACTACCCTCGGACTTGTGCTCAGCTGTTCTACTGGCTGAATCTGCAACTGAGAAAGCAGTAGTGATGTCCCTGAGCCTGGGCAAAGGGATCATCCCTTCCCAGAAGAGGACATACCAAAGTCTTCCTGCTCATCTCCAGATTATTCCAATCTCTTCTAAGTGACAAAGATGAGAAGAGGAACAACCTCCAGTTTTGAAGACAAAACCAACACAGTTTAGGTGCAAAATATCCAAAAACTTTTAAGTAACACGATGAAGAGAAAAAGGGAAGCAAAATGATATTTACCTCAGCTTTTGCCTTCTTCTCAGCTGCCATCAGCTGCACTTTGTCTCTCTGCTCTTTAGGGGCAGAACGGTACATATCTAGCAACAGCTTCATCTCCTTCTGGCTCTCCTGGGCCTTCCTGTAGAAAGGGAGATACACAACGATGAGAATACAGCAGGAAAGATAGCTGTTACATATCCAGTATGAAAGTCAGAGCAATATCGTCTGCATCTCCCAAATGGCATGCAATCCTCCTTGGCTCATATTGTCCTGGTACTGGGCAGCTAAGGAGTAAAGGCTACAGGCTGAAAAGAAACATGTTCAGGCACATATGGCTTGAAAAGACAAGAGAAGTGGGATAGAGAGGAAACAATAACTTAATGGTAAGTAACAAACTATCCATTTCTGTTTTGGTACTGATGCAAGACAGAAAATGCAATTGTTCCCCTTATTAATAAATTCAGCTGCAAAGCTTTACGCAATTGTTACTGGATTGGTAATTTAGACTTTAGGCTGTCTTAAGATAAATGTTACAACATTGTCCAGGTCAAAATAACACACAGAGTATGCCAGAAACCTCTCCTTTCACTTCAGTGACGCTAATCTCATAAAAGCAAACTGGAGGTCATCTCACACAAACATCTCAGTTTTGGAACTACTAAACATGAAATGGAGGAACAACAACTCTTACTTGAGCTCAGCCTTCAGCTGCTTGATTGCTTCAGCCTCCTTCTTTCTTCCATCTTCATGCTTCCCTTTCTCCTTCTCTTTGGACTCTCTCTCCTTCTCAGATTCCTTCTGCTTCTGCTTTTCCCGCTCTCGTTCCTTTTCTTTTTCTTTCTCTTTCTCCTTCTCTTTCTCTCGCTCTCTCTCTTTCTCTTTTTCCTTCTCTCGTTCTCTCTCCCTCTCCCGTCTCTCTCTTTCCCGTTCCTCTTCATCTCTCCTGGCCTTCATTTCATTAACATCTTCAGAAGCAGCCTTGGGGACAGACACTTGTGCAGAAGGATCATCAGGTTCCTGCTTGATCTCTGCAGGTTCCTCCTTTGTCTCTTCAGTGCTTGACTGTGACTGTAAGAGAGCACTACCACTGCGAGAGCGGATCTGTCGTGGAATACAAAGAAGACACAGAAGAAAACACAACATTAGATGCTTATCCATAAAGGTACCTAACTGTTCTTCCCTTTTCTGCCCAGATCCAAGTTTGCATCCCCCCTTCATAATCACTATTACTTTTCACGGAGCACTATACAGCTACAAAGGAAGACCATTCATTTGGCAAGTGGAAGCAGCACAGTGCAGAGCTCTGTTGAAAATTACATTGCACCTCACATGCCATTTCAGAAAGGCTGATATAGCAGGCAAGGGTGTCAGCATTCCCCCTTCTCCTAAGCACTTCCTGCTCTTTTTGGTATTTGCTGCTCTGATACCTTGCTCAAGTCAGACTGAGCTTCTCTCAGTTTGCGCTTGTATCTTAACACCTCTCCCTTCAGTTGGTGGTTGTGATTTTGGAGGCTGCTGATAAGATGACGCATCTCCCGATTAATTGGGCCTACAAAAACAGAAACACAACTGTAACAAACCACACTTTTGCCAACCTTCATTGAAGACTTTCACGGAGATGGAGAATAAGCTAACAGACAATGACAAACAACCAAAATAAAAGTACTATCATTCAGCCACACAACAGAGCAACATATTTGCAGGAAAATCATGCCAACTTTACATGCAACCATAAGTCTTTGCTATTTTCCAGTTATAATTCAGCCTTAACATTACATTTTTCTTCACTTTCCTAAGGAAAATGTGTCATGCTACAAAAAAACTCCCATGACTTAAATGCTACTTTAGAAATAACTTACTTATTTCCTCTGATGAGATTTGAAAATTACTGGTTTCCTATCCAGGTTCCAGACTCGTAAAGCTTTTAACAGGCATTTGGGTGGAGGGTGTGTTTGTTTTTAAGCACAGCAGAAAAACTCCATACCTGCTTGTTCATTAGCAGCAAGTGTCTGTTCAAACTCTATCCTCAACATCTCATATTCTTTGCGGACCTGTGCCAGGGTGTCCTCTAGCTGAATAACCTCTGTGCGTAGCTTCTTGTGAAGGCTGACCTCATCCCTCTGAGGAGTAAGAAGGGGACAGAACTAGGTGCTGTGACCCTGGAGTATATATCACCTCATCAACATGAGGTATCAGAACAGGTGAATTGTTGCCAGGAAGATAAATTTCCTGAGCACTCCCAGAGCCACCCAGACCCAGCAGTGATGGTCAGTGGAATGACAATGTTTCCTAGTCTGATGGAGCAGAGGCGCTACCTCGATTAGTTCCACCTGTCGCTGGTGGGTAGTGCGGGTGCCATGAAGCAGAGTGCGGGCCTCATCAAGATGTGCCTTCAGCTGGAGACTCTCATTATACAAAACAGAGAACTGTGACTGCATGCAGCGATATTCTGGGGTCTCCTTCACAGCCTCTTCCACTGCTCGTCGCAGCTCAACCTAGTCAAGACACAAGAAAACACCATAGTAAGAAAATTGGTCTCCTTGTCTTTGGCATCTGTTTTGCAAGGCAGGAGAAAAGTGAATCAAGCTGCCACAAGCACAGACGAAAGACCTTCGACAGCACTGCTGTGAAGCAGATGCAAGTGATGTGCTTCAGTACCACTGTAAAGTCTACACTTTCTCTGTGTGCTCCAGGCTGTTTCTCTTGCATAGTCACATGACAAGAGGTTTTGATTCTCAAGTTCTGCAGTAGTTTCTCTCAAAGATATGACCTTGGAAAACACGATACACTTTTCTAATGGATTTACTGTAAAATCATAATCGCCTACGTCAATGGACACATAGAATATTATTACAGAAAAACAGAGAAAATACATGTGCAAGTAGGCATTATGTTAGCTTTCTACCAGTACAAGACAGAATATCTGAAAGGAGAAGAAATGAGAGAAAGCAGCAGTACAGACTCTCAATTTTCCTTACAAAAAAGTTTGCAACTGATTGTGAAAACCAGCAGGGAAGGAGACACATATATAAACACATACAGCTTAACACAAATTAAGAGAAAAAGAAAGCTGTACACCAAGTGTATTTTCTCTCAAAATAAACTCAGGTGGATAAACAGAACTTCGATGTGCCTTGAGACAGTTTCTGGACTCTTACCTCTGAAATGTAGGTTCTCACTCAGACTTTTCTTTTAACAGCTTAACAGATCTATTGATTACTAAGAAAAAATTTAGATTGTTCTCTATATCATCTACTTCCTACTATAAGCACAACTTTTTGTATTACCACCTTTTTAAGACATAAGAAACTCATACTCTTTCCTATCTATCCATTCTACCACAGTGAGGTTGACTTTTTCAAGAGCCTAGCTACACAACTTCCTCGATTTTTTTCAGTTTTCTGGTTCCATTTGCACAAAGCAGGGGAAAGGTGGTAAGAGGTTCCAATGCTTGTAAAGGGATGAAATCAGTTTTAACTAGACATCACTAAAATGTACTGAATAGATAAGAATGGAAAACAGGAAATAAGAAACCGCGCCAATTTCCGATGATGACCACATGGTGTCACCAATGGACAGAACGGCAAGTGTAGGCCACACACTTGCTAATTGTACCTGGTACAAAACTTCACTCAGCTAAAAAGCAAGCACAGAAGAAAACAGCACTAGTGAGGAGACACAGTACAGCAAGACAGAAGGCAACCAACCACAAAGAATACCTTCATCCTCAAACAGGTACAGAGGTCTTACCTTGAGTTTTTCATTCTGTGTTGTTACTTCCTCAAGATCCTGGCGTAGTTCCTCCAACTCATTGAGGCGATTCCCAGCAAGCTCTTTATTCTCTTCCAGCTCTGCATTCATCTCCTCGAACTGTTGGTGATAAACTACTTTTAAATCCTAGCATTAATGTATCTATTGATGGTAATAATTAAGTAGCTGTTTCTACATTAACAGAAATTACAGGTTCAACAGTAAGTTAACATTACCAAGGGAGACAGAGTCTACTTCCATCAGGTCTGTTTCTTAAGCAGTAAACTTGTATACAGACAAAACGGCTTGCCCAGAGTCACTCAGATTTGTGACAAAGGAGGTACCTAAATTCTGTACTGATCTACGGCCCTATGCACAGGTTCTCCTTGACTTTATTCTTCTCCTTGCCCACAACCAAGGTCCTGACATTACCTTGCGGGCATTAATGGTGATTGTGCCCCCATAGAGGCTGCTCCCAGCTCCGTACACCTTGTAGCCTTTGGAATTTACCTGCAAAAAAGTCAACAGATTTCATCAACATCCCACTAAATGCCAAGACTGCTGATATTGAAGACCAAAAATGGTACACTACAGATTCTCATATACTACAGCAATGTACGATAAGATATGTCATATATCACAAAACTACACCCCTTTCTCTGGCTTCATGGCAAAAAGGTTGATGCTCACCCGTTCCAGAACATCTGCTAAGTGCCGGTTGAGCCTCTGCTCCCTCTTGCGTATCTTGTCAATATCCCACTGAAGGTCATCAATCATAGTCTCCAGAACAGATACCCGTGATTCTGCTGTGTCCACTCGCTCTTGCAGCTTGGAGAACTGCAATCAAAAGAGTATTTCAGTCAGCACATTGAACAGAATCAACAGAGTGCTCAATATTAATTTTTCTCTTATTCATCATACCCTGGATTCATGTGCTTTCTACCTGTCTTTTGCTGTGGTGACAGCTTTGCTCCACTACAGCCGTTCAGCCTTATCAAGGTATGCAGCCTGAGCCTGATTAGCACACAGTGCACATAAATAAGAAATACACTCGGCATTACAAAGAGGCTGCTCTTTAGCCGTGATATTGGAAAAAAATTATGGTACAGCTGGCCTTTCAAAGAAAAATATAGGCATGCAAGTTATGTTAAGAAGTTTAACTAGTTCTGACAAAAGTAACAGTGGCCACCTCAAAGAGCTTTCACTAACAGAAATGCATTTTTTATCTAAAAAACATAAACCTTTAGCTGCAGCAATTTAGAGTAAATCTATTAAGGTACCACACACCCTCTTTCTGTCTCTTATGTATCCTTAACACTATGTTATCTCTCTGCAGTGCAGCCAGAAATGGCTGGGAAGGAGAAGGAAGGGGGGCTGTGTTCTCTTAATTTTTTTTTTTCCTCTTTATCGCCTTTGCCTCAGCTGTTTTGCTTGTATTTACTGCTCCCCCACTGTAGCAAACTGCAAAGCTTAACCCTGCATCTTAGCAGGCAATTCAACATTCTAATGCTATCTACAACCTTCTTCAAGTAAATTTTTGAGAGCCGTTTAAAGCAGATGAATGGGAAAAGATCTTACAAAAGGATGCAAGATCTGGCCATTGAATAATCCACACTGGGATTTTTAATATTGTAAATGGTATAACAACATATATGAAATGTAATAGAACCAATCCAAGTGCACGCGAAGACTGGAGTTAATTGAGCAAAAATATGGGAGTAGGCAGAGACTGAATGAGCACCACAGTGGTTACTGTGGAAGACTCAAACAGGCTTCATTAAAATATAGAGGGATAACCCTCCAAAATTTTAATAAAACACTAGCCATCAGTATATTCACGGATCACTCCTGGATATCCAAAAATACTTAAAGAAAATATTTACCTGATTGACAGGGAAGAACCTTACAAAGGATTGCTGATGTATTTTTGTGTAGTCATTTTGTTTGTGTTACAGAACGGTGTGTTCAAGTTTATCATATGAAAAATCTACATTAGTTAAAACTTTAAATTTATGTATATCCCATAGAGAATACGAATACAAAGGTAAAAGAACATCAGCAATAATGCAGCAAAGCCTGCCTTCAACTATTGCAAAGACTTGCAGGAACTATGAATTGGACTCAAACGTAGCATCATTGGATATGTAGCAAAGCAATTTCTGGTTGGTACAGCATTTGATGTACACAATGTTGCCTCTTTAAATTATACCTGCCCTGAGGATCTTGATCTTAATAATATTTGGAATGCCGTGTGCACCAGCCAATAATGGCCACAATACTATAGGCAAATTATTTGACCTATGTAGGCACAGGGGCAAGTGAAAACTTCCTCAATATATGTAAAAGTAACAAACCTTGGAAGAAACTTTATATCAAAACACCATGATCAAACATTAGCAACCAAATATTTTTGGAGTATATGGATTACATTTGAATATAATGTGTTAACTAGAACTAAGTGGTATACAAATTAATTTATCTGTATTCCACCAATCTAACAATTTATCTTGCATGTGGACCATTATGATTCATAGAAATAGATCCATATAATGGAGAAGAAAATCCTCATTTACTGCCAGTCAAATTATGGGACTGTATTAACCAGATAACTTGCTATCATACATGCATATGATTAACCAAAAACCCTTATCACACCCTTAAAAGGATATGTTAGTGTCACAATTACACCGCTCCAATTTCTTAAGGCATTGCAAAATATTTCAAAGCTGGTGAGGTCTAAGAAAAATATTACAAATAAAAATTAAAGACACCTTTTAATGTGTAATTCTTTGACTGTTCTGTTACCACTGTATAATTATAATGTTCTACTGATTCCTTATCCTTTGAGGAAAAAAATAGCATTGTTTTCCTCTAAAAACAAGTATAAAAATTTAGGATTAATATTCAAGGTTGGATAGCTTGCTTTAAGGAATTGTGACTCTAGTAGTCAAACATGTTAACGCTTTAATGATCACTTCTGAACATGACATGATTCCTACTATCGAGGATAAGTATCATGGCATTTGCCGTGATGCTCCTCAAAATTCTGAAATTTAATAGTCAAACAAGTGATGATGCCATGGGGTGGAAATGACATATCCCCCCTCTCTCCCCCCAAAGCTGCTGAAGAGGGCTGCTGTTTTTTTCTGAGCCACAGGGTGGAAGAGCAAGACAGAGGTCTGGTGGCCACTCCGCATCAGCAGCCACATCAAAGCCCACATGTGCAGCAAGGATGAGTCAGGGAGAATGAGCTAGCGATTATGTCTCTGTCACTCATTTGCCTATCAGGATGACCAAACTGGCTCCTGGTCACCCCTCTCATATATAAACGCAAGTATGCGCAGTTATACCATAGCCACAGAACAAAGAATCAGAGGTGATCTTGAAAACTTAAGTATTAATAAGATTTATGAATAGAAACCAATATATGTTGTACTTGGATGACTTATGGACATGGAAACCATGAGTTTTGTGTCTTGGAAATGCCTTGATGTATGACGTCGGAGTTTTTCGGATCCCTACATGCTGGTTCAGGTTGCACTGGCAGGGGCCCAAAGCAACCCACTGTGACCCTTACCAGCTATGTCACTGGCCAAAACGTAAAGCAGATAAGGAGCTGGGGTGGCTGATACCCCAGATGTTATCACTCTGGAAGGAACTATAGGAGGATGAGAGGAGCAGGTCGTAATTGGAGCTCCCTCTCAGCTGGTCTGAGACCCCCACCAATGTCGACATAACATCATGGATCCAATCCCTCTGAGCACCAGAGTGTCTGCAAAACTTCACTAGCAGCAACCTCATAGAAACATCGAAAATGACTTTATAGCTGAACTCCAGACAGGTCATACAGTCCCTCACAAACATTTATAGGATACTAACATTGGTCTAGATTTAAGCTTATATTCTTGACTTAGAATTGTAATAGTACAGGTAATAAACTAAATGCTTAAATGCAGTTCTGTGTCCTACTCTGTCTCCCTCAGTGTGTGACAATGGTATAGCATCAAGCAAGGCCAGCATTAACAGTTGTTAAGCGAACTGAAACCTCTGAAACAAACTGCCTGTAACACCAGTCCCTTAATGACTGGGATCATCTTGTAGTTAATGTCGTTACACTTTCATACATGACCCAGAGAAACCAAGAAAATCTGAATGACTGTCACTTAAGTGTCTCAGATGTTTATGCAACCACCTCAGCATCACCTTACCACTTCCTCTGCTCTGTTTTATTTTAAAATTAAACACATTCAACTCACTGGTTTGGTTATACTCTTTCATTCAGTGTTGTAACAAGCAAATCAACCCAAATCACACAGAAAATCTATGTACAATTCACAGAAAAAACACCTTTTCCATAACCCTTCTTCAGAATGCAACTTGCAAACCTTGTTGTTCCTGTCCCTCTATAAGGCAATAGCCTGTTTTCCAAACTATGGTAACAAGAAATTATTTGAAGCATGGGCCTAAAGCAGTTTTCTTTGTCTCTCCTTTTTATACCTCCTGAGACATGATTCGATGCTTCTCCTGAAGAACATCAGCCAGCTCCTGCAGCCGTCCATTTTCATGTGAGAGGTAGGTATTAAGCTCCACAACTGCTTCTTCCATCAATGAAATATCTGAAAGATGTGTGAAGAAAAGAAAGTGAACAGAAATCAAGCAAGATTGGGTTTAATTCTTACACAGTAAAGAGAGGAAAAAAGAAAACAAAACAAAATGTCTGATTAACTTCTGCTTAGTGTATCTCTCCAGCAAGTAGTTCCCAAGAGACTGATCTCCAGCCATACAGAGCTTTGACTTGCATTAAGAGCAAAAGGCTCTGCAGTTTAACATGCTACCTTTTAACAGAGGAGCTCGTTATTCCTATTATTCCTACACCTTTTACTGAACCATGAGTGAGGTGCCCAACATCAGTTTGTAATTCTGATTTCACTTCTTTACTTGCAAGCATGAAGTTTTTACACACTAACTGAGGGTTGCTGGGTGATAAGGTTCAAGTGTAACCTGTAACTTCTAAGGTGCATGAACACACTAATGGAAGAAACAAGTCCTTCCCTTCGCCAAACACACTGGGCAAAGCTTTTGGCATTCAAATGTAGAGACAGTTATGATACCTTTCTGGCATGTAGTACTAGAAGTTATTAGAGGTTTTGGCTACTGAAAGTTTGGAAAGCTAAGCTGTTTTATTTCAGAAGATACAAGAGCACAAAAAGGAGCAGGCCTTTATGCGTACCAATGCAGAATCTCATCTAAGCTGGGGGAAGATGAGGATTTTTGAGTATCAGCCAGGAATAAGCCACCTTGGGCGTACCTCCACTATTCAGCTTGTGCGTCAGCACATCCACTTTCTCCTGCAGCTTGTCATACATCGTCACGATCTGGGCAACAGCGCGGCGGGAGGACTCTACACGCTCCTGCAGCTGAGATTCTATCTCCTCACTAGTGCTGCTGGCAAGAGTGGCTAGGAAGGAGAATGCTGGCTCCAGTCCTTCACCTGGGAACAGAAAGAGGTGCAAAAAAAAGTTAATGTGCTCTAGCAGGCAACATAGTACTAGTCTTCACAATCAGAGAGCCTCTGTTACCCTTCAGAAAGGGACAGGAACACTGCCCACAGCTAAGTGCCTCACCTCGTTCCCTCTCATCTTTGCGTTCCTGATTACTGTCCGAGTCTGGTTCAGGTTCTGGTACCACCAGTGCTTTTCTTTCAGACAAAAGGTCTCCAAGACCTTGATCCAGGTCAAAGCGTTTAAGGATGATGCGTATATTTTCATCAAACTGAATGATGACACAGGAAAGACAGAACAAAGAATGGATGTGAATATAAGGAGTGCAATGGAACAGTACAGTGCATATAAAATAACAACAGATGTGCCTCACCTGATTCCAGTATCGATTGATAATCAGCAGAGAGGCATCATCAGTGGCCTGCCGACGCTCCAGCTTCTCAATGTGCTCCCGCAGCTCATCTTCAATGGCTTGCCGCTGGTCCAGCATCTCTGCTAGCTTCCGGTTCTTGGCCTGCAGGGTCCGGATGTCCATCTCCTCCTGTGCAGAAGCACAAGTCAGGGCACATTCCACACAAGCCATATCACTGGGCTTACACAGAAGGCAAAGAGGTACTTCTGTTATCAGATAAAAAAAAAAAAAGCAAGAGATTGAGTCGGGGTGTGCAAAGAAGATATACCGTTGAGGAAATGCCACCAAGCTTAATGGTCTCCACTGTGGTCCCCGAGTCTTCAACCCCCGCCTTCTTCTCCGGAGGTGCAGAAGGGCCAGGATCTCCAGCTGTCCGTTTATTGCCAATTCCAGACATGGTGGCTGGAGCATATAGACTCCTGTGTTCTCTAAGTTCTTCCTGTACATTAAAGAACACTATTAAATAAAAGCAGCAAACATATCCACACAATTAACTCAATTTGCGGTTTTTAACATACTGACCCATCACAGTAACAGGATGCCCCAAACAGTACAGACCTTATAACTCAAAAGTTTTTGGAAAACACTGGTCAAACGTTAAGTCTTAAAAGATACCACTAGAAATAGCACCACAAATAACAAGCTGATGGGGAAAAAAAATCCACTGCTCTGTAATGTTAAAATGGAAGCACCATACCTTATCACACTCTTTGGAAAAAAATTCTCATGCAGGTTCAGTCTCTGCTTTTTTGATCTTTCTTTGTACTAACAAAAATCATCTGGGTTAGATAACAGGCAACCGAGACTGTGTGTATATACGGCACCAGCTCACTTCACACCAGCCAAACTGTTCTTTTCATATAAGCATCCAAAGTCAGTTAAAGCAGACGGCAGCAACACCTTGAAGATGATCCCTGTAAGAGATTTCACAGGGATCTTACAAATCCTATGGAACTGAATGGGGATTCCAAGCCAAGTTTGCAGAGATGCATTTCAAGAGTTTTCCTGTGTATCAGGAGAGACATAGACATGTCTGAAGAGTATTTATCCCAAAGTTAATGCAATCTGAAAAGTTCTGCACCACTAGTTAACAGAAACAGAGAACAGTTAAGGCCAGAAGAGATCTCTGGTGAATATCTGCTCAATGCTCATGAATAAAGCAGGGTCAGACAACACAGGTTGCCAAGGGCCTTCCCCAACCAGCTTTCAAGTGTTCCACAGGCAGAAACTTAGCAATCTCTCTGGGCAACCTATCTCAGTATTTCATGACCTTCAATATTATAATAGGTTTTTTATTATCTTTGAACAGCATTTCTTGCAGTTTCCTAAAATATTATTTGGTAAAATAACAAATGCCATAGAATGAATCCTAGAATAAAACACAAACTGGTTTGAGTCGGAAAAGACCATCAAGATCGTCTGACTCCAACAACCCTGCCATGGGCAGGGGCACCTCCCACCAGACAGGAATGATCAAGGCCCCATCCAGCCTGGCCTGGAACATTTCCAGGGAGGTGGCATTCACAGCTTCCCCAGACAACCTGTGCCAATGTCTCACCACCCTCATTGTGAAGAGCTTCCTCCCAAGGTCTAGTCTAAACCGGCCCCTCTCCAGTTTACAACCATTTTCCCTAGTCCTATCACTACATGACTTGGTAGAAAGTCCCTTCCCAGCTTTCTTGCATGCCCACTTTAGGTACTGAAAGGTCGCTACATGGTCTTCTCAAAGCCTTCTCTTCTCCAGACCGAACCCCAACTCTCTCAGCCTGTCTTCATACGGGAGGTGCTCCAGCGCTCTGATCATCTTTGTAGCATCCTCTGAGTAGTTCCAACAGTTCCAAATCCTTCTTATGTTGAGTATTCCAGAACTGGACACAGTACTCCAAGCTAATGTACTACTACTAGTCCAACCTAGTAGTTTTCCAACCTAATGATTCTATAATGATTCTATAATCATCTTTATGGCCTTCTTCTAGACCCACTACAACTGCTCCATATCCTTCTTATGCTGGGTATTCCAGAACTGGACACAGTACTCCAAGTGGGGTCTCACGAGAGAGAAGCAGAAGGAGAGAATCATCTCTTTCGACCTGCTGGTCATGGTCCTTCTGATGCACACTCTTCATTCCCAAACAGACTACACCGCCTCATCCGAGACTGACTGTCCTGCCTCACAAGCAACTCAGTTTTGTCTTAATCCCCCTCTTATGGTTAAAACTCTGTTACACGGAGACCAAAATACACCTTGGCCCGGCACTTCCCACATCTACCACTGGCCAAAAGCCATCTACTGACTACTGTCAGTCACTTGCAGAGAACAAACACCCCCAGGTCCAACACTGAGCCTCCTCATCTACGCCCATCAACCACCTCTGGGCCCTCTCACAGGGTCCTGGTACCTCTCCTCAGGAAGCCTTTCAAAGCTCATCATCCAGACCCGGCCCGCTGCCCCCAGATCCCCGTGTCCCCCCCAGACCCGCGCTCCCCCCTCCCAAACCTCTATCCCCCGACCCGCGCCCCCAGCCCATGCCACCCCATCCCAGACCCCTGTGCCTCCCCCCAGGCCCCCGCCCCCCTCCACAACCCCGCTCCCGTGTCCTCCTCCCAGACTCCTCTTCCCCTTCCCAGACCCGCGCTCCCAGCCCATGCCGCCCCCCCAGGCCCCTCTGCCCCTGCCAAGACCGGCCGCCCCCCTAGAACCCCATCTCACACCCGCGCCCCCAGCCCATGCGCCCCTCGTCCCCCGGCCGGACTGTCTCACCGACCCGTGCCGAAGAACCAGGCCCCACCTCGACCCCTCCAGCCCGGCGGAAGCGCCCTCATCCGTCATGGAGGCGCCTCTCCGCGCCGCTTGCCCTCGCTCGACATGGCGGCCGCGGTGACGACGCCGCCCGGACCCGCACCTAAGATGGCCGCCACCACAGCGCGAGGAGGGGTGGGGTTACCTCGCCATGCGGGGGGCGCCGCGGGCCGGGGCTTCGCGGGTTAATTATCGTGTCATATAAATCTATCTTGTATCGAGAGATAATATCCAGACTATCTCCAGACATGGGTGAATTATCTGAAAGAATAAACACTCTCTTAGGATTGCAATATTAGAATTTATCGATAGGCTTAGTTGTCTTGTAAGATGTGGGTGGTGAAGGTCAAGAGAGAACCTGTCCTGGGGCTGCGAGCATTAATTGATGCCCTTAATTGACTTGTGAGATGCCGTTGTCTTAGGTCAGGGGATAACCTGAAGGGAGTCTCCAGGCATAGCTGGATAATCTAAAAAAAAAAAAGCATTCTTTGAGTATTTAGATGGTTCTTTCTCTAAAACTAGTCTGTATACCCACTGCTTTTGTTAGACGGGATGCCGTTTTTCAGAAAGGCATCCGATTCAGCTCTGAATTGTAAAATACAAATAGTATTGCCTTTGCTTAGAAGACTTTATCCTTTTCAATATTTTACCAATTAATGAGTGTTTCTCACACTGCGAAGGAAGAAATTATTTGTTATAAGTTGCTAACCTATTACGTATTTGAATATTATGTATAGATTTGGGGATTTTAGTACTATTCAGCTTGAATAATAACTTTTAGCTAGCCAATGCCTGGATGCTTGTGCTTAAATAAAGACTTCTAACATGGCTGCAGTTAGAAAGATTGGGAAAGAATGTGACTGTATCTAATTAAGCCAGATAACAAGGACTAGTGCAATGATAAGAGAAAGAACCAGCCAGGGCCAGATGCAACCTTGAAGAGGTGCCCAAGGAGTCTAGAGCATGCACAAGGAGAGTTGAAAAGTTCAGCTGTGAGGAAGATCTACTGCCTTCATCCACAGACCCCTGAAGACAAGCTCCGAAGGGCAAAGTGCGTGCACCAAGGAGAGGAAACTTATGTAAATAAACTCCAGGAACTGATTGTAATAGAAGCACTTGTTCCCAGAAAAGTGATAAATATGTGTGCTTTGCCTTTGTGAATTGTACTGGACGTTGCGTGCACATTAGGTGGAGGATCCCCTGCGTTCCCAGTGTTGCATTAAAGGATATGTTACTTAATAATCAAATTGGCATTGATTATCGATTCTGGCCTTTCAGGGCATCAATTTCCTCCCTCTGCATTCCCCTGGGGAAGCTGGCAGCTCATGGCTTGGGTGAGCAAGCTCTTCGCAGGGTAGAAAACAGTGGCCGAGCTGTGGCGTATGAAGCATGGACTCGGGTTATTGCTGTAACCAGAAAGGTATATTAAAGAGAAGCTATTGACACCCTTAAACCCAGATGTTACATTCTGCTGTAATTTCTCACTAGAACTAAAACACAGGGCTACAGTGCTAAATGTAATAAGCAAAAATACAGAATATAGCAATACTTGCATAGCCATATATTGTTACAGTTGCACCAGTTGTTTCAATTGCAACTTTCTTCTCCTGCTAATTTAGCAGGTAGTGGGTTTTTTCACTCACTGTAATCAGACATTTTGTATCTCTTTCCTCCACACTGAGTGTTGCTGAAGGGAGGTAAATCCAGGTCATCAGTGGTGTTCCCAGGGCTCAGTGTAGGTGCCAGTACTGTTCGATGTTTTAAGAGTGATCTGGAAAAGGGGTTCGAGTGCTCTCTTAGTAGCTTGCAGACAACACCAAACTCGGTGGGCGTGTTGACCTGCTTGAGGAGAGAGAAGCTCAACAGACTGATCTTGACAGGCTGGGTCAGTGGGCTGTCACCAATGTCACCAATGGAATAGGGTTCAACAAGGCCAAGTGCTGGCTTCTGCACAATGGTCACAACCACCCCATGCAGTGCTGCAGGCTTAGGGAAGTGTGGCTGAAAAGCTGCCCAGCGGAAAAGGACTTGGGGGTGCTGGTCAACAGCAGGATGAATATGAGCCAGCAGAGTGCACAGGTGGCCAGAAGGTCACCAGCATCCTGGGTTGTATGAGAAACAGCATGGCCAGCAGAACCAGGGAAGTGATGGTGTCCTTGTACTTCGTGCTGGTGAGGCCACATCCTCAATTCTGTGTTTAGTTTGAGGCCCCTCAGTACAGGAAGACAATGAGGTGCTGGAGCATGTACATAGAAGGGCAACAAGGCTGGTGAATGGTCTGGAGCACAAGTTATGGGGAGCAGCTGAGGGAATTGAGATTGTTCAGCCTGGAGAAGAGGAAGCTGAGAAGAGACCTTACCACTCTTTACAACTCCCTGAAAGGAGGTTGTAGTGAGGTGGGTACTGTTCTTTTTTCCCAATTAATAAGCTATGGGACAATAGGAAATGGCCACAAGTTGCACCGAGGGAGGTTTAGGTTGGATGTTATGAAAAAGAGTGGTAAAGCATTGGAACATGGGCAGTGGTGAAGTCTCCTTCCCAGGAGCTATTAAAAAAACCCATGTAGACATGGCACTTGATGACACAGTTTATCTGGCACGGTGGTGTTGGGCTGACAGTTGGACCAGATGATCTTAGAGATCTTTTCCAACCTTAATGTTCTATGCTTCTCAGTTTAAAGTAAAATTAGGTTTAATATCTCTGTCTCCACCCATCTCTGTAGAAAAGCACGAAAACATTTGCAAACATTGTCACGCTGACAGAGTTCCCACTTGTTTTATCAGTTTGCAGTAGATTTGTATCTCCTAATCAGCTGTAAGCTTCTTGTGCAGGTGTTGGGGTTCTCTGTCCCCCACCTCCACAGCAGCTGTCTCCTCAGTGAAATTGCAAAAAAGATATGGTCTCCACAGTGCAAATCACTATATAACAAGCTGCTAAGTCCAAGAATAGCAGACTAACCCAGTGATACACTACAAGGCGCCAGGCTGAATGAACACCTGAGTTCCTGAAGGAAAAACAAAGCTTCCCCTATGGTTTGGGGTTGTTTTTTTTTTGATTGTTTGTTTGTTTTTCTGTGAGCAGGTGTGAGAGCAGCTCAGATGGGAATATTGACCAGCTTGGTTGAAATCTGTAACTACACAGTACTGCGGCATAAAATAAACACCATATAACAGAACCAGAAAAGTGAGTAACTCAAGGGATTTTTTTAAAGTTGTATTCAAAAAAAAACCAAAACCGAAAAAAACCCAAATATTTGCTAACACATTTTCCACCCATGGTATTTGCTTGCAGCTTGAGACCCCTTAGCCAAGTAAGAAATTGTTGGTAAATCATTGATTCTCAGTGCAGCCGGTTATTGACCAAACTGTTTGAAACCAAAAGCAGCTTTTTTGTTGAATCGAACTTACTCCAAATCAGGTTTTCAAGTCAGCGTAGCTTTCAGTCCTTGTGTTTCCCCTGCCTTTGCTTTACGCTTGGCTTTTTTTTTTTTTTCTCCTTTATATATATTTTCTCAGGGTTGATCCCATGCAGACTCACTTTACATCAACACAGTAAAACTGTAACTGAAACAGGGAGAGTCACAAACTTTTATTAATTTTGTGTCTATGATTTTGTCTCAAAACACCTTGGCACTTCCTCCAAAAGGAAAGTAAAACCCATTTCCTGCTAAGCCCCTTTCTGCTCTTGTACATTCTCTTCCATATTTGCCTTAATTACCACGCTTTAGATAAGTTCTCAAACTGATCTTTGAGCTACTCTTTCATATGCTGCATAACCACTTACTGTTTGAATCTGCCTCCAAACAAAGTTTAAAAGGGAAGTTCTTGCAGCCAGCTAGATTGTAGTGCTGAAAAAGAAATGGCAATGCTTCAGGATACCTGTGTTGCTTTCCAGACAGACTGCAAACTCGAGATGCAAAGATTGCTTTTCTCCTCCCCTACATTATCACTGATTTTACATAACTCCTGACAGTCCTTGCCTCTGGGCACTGAAACACTTGCTCCCTTCTGGTAGAAGGAGTGAGCTGTTCCCGTTAGTGGTGTTTGTAGATTAACTGTCACATCCTTCTGAATTGTTATGCAAAAATAATACAGCAGATATGGGGAAAAAATGCAAGAATAAATATGAGCAGTAAGGAGAGAAAGAGTATTAATACTTGAGATACTTTTGTGAAGAAACTGTAATGTTAGTGAAGAGGATCTGCAGAGGACCTCCTGCAGCAATGTGCAGTTATTTAGTCTAGTAGGAATGTGATGGGTAGGTTTGCTTTCCTATGAAACTGTTGGGTTCAGGCACAGTCCTCCAACTTGCAATAGCTGTAAGAGAGATTCAAGCACATACTTCATTGCAAACTACAGCTGGTTAAGAATTCAAAAGACTAAAGAAGAGAGTTTCTTAGAAGGGAGGGGCACTTGTTTTAGCATGGGCAGGAGGAAGGCTGGTATGAACAAACGCACCAAAGATCGGGAGATTAACTAAGTAAATAAAGTTGTGTAAAGAACAATCTACAGAGGGAGACATTTTGATCTTGTGATGTTAACGTGCTAAAGCTGTGACTACAAAACGAAATTCAGATTGACTGAGCCTCCTTGTGTAAACAAGATTTGCACAGCCTTGTGACCAGAGCTGTGCTGAGCACCACCGATTACCAGTTAGTATCTATTGCAAACCAAAAGGACCCATAAAATTCAAATAGTGACTCTCCCTTACATTACAAGAGTAGTAGCATATACTGAATTTTTTTATGAAAGTGTTTATGACATGTTGGCTTGAAACTTGTCCTGTGCGGTAAGGCAGATGTTGAGACACAGTTTTGGGAACTGTTCATACACTACTCAGGTGTGTCTGAACAGCAGCATGTAGATGTGTAGTTAAATTTGGAAGTTTGAGACATCCAAGACAGTACCTAAAATGATCTTTTATCCAGCAGAACTTTGCTGCTTCTAAGAGTAAAGGCCATATGGGTGGTGGCATAATAGCTGATCTCTCTAAAGTCTGTTAGTGATACTTGCTCTGAAGTCATGGCTAATAGAAGGCTCCGCGCTGGAGGGCTGAGAGAAAACCTCTCTTTTGCCAGAAAGGTTACATGTATTATTCCTCTGCTGAGGAAATTAATACTAGAACATAGATTTATCCCAAAGACAGAAGCTGAAGAGCTTCAGCCAGTCAGCCCCTGATGCTGTCAGTTGCAGATGGAGAAAAGGATTGCAATTGGCATACACAAGGAAAGTGGTCAAACAAATGGACCTGAGGACTTGGACCTCACAAGAAGCAACTAGCCTAAGAATATAAGCTAGACAAACATCATCTTCAGGCAACCACTACGAGTGGGCAAAGCAAAATAGTGTCCACAATACTGACAGCAGACTAACTACCCCAAACAAGCTAACCAGACCTCACATTAAATGCGGCAAAGCTCTTTCCATAAATAATTCTGTGGAAAAAAAAAAAAAACTTTTTATGTGGGCACATAAGTCAGCCTTTCATTTGCTATGTTGGAAACTAGAACCACAGCAGTTAGTTCGTGATAACCCAGTGCCAGTTACCATAGAAGAGCTGGCATGAAATAGAGCTTGTAGTGTGCCCTGTGGTACCTTGCACAGATGCTCAAAGACTACTAGATGAGATTGTGTAGTTTACAGAAAAAGCAAGTCTCAAAAAGGAAAAAAAAAGGCAAAAATGCTTCTTAGCAGAACATAGTTCCAAATAAAAGTTCCAGATCCTGTCTCATGTGTGTGCAGGTCTTTGGCTCAAAGTAAATGCAGCTCTTTCCTTAGAAAAACAAATACAATAAATAAATAAATGGGATGAAGGGTTTAGACAGAACTTCCTAACCTCCTGAACTTCCTCATATACTGTCTGCAGACTCCAAGATGATTCTATCTTATTCAGTTATTTCGATCATTGATGCTTTGAAGCAAAAATACAAACGGTAGCTTCCTATTCACAGATCTGTGTAAGAGACACTTTCATATTACCAAATTTCTACAAGCAATAAGAAAATTAGTTTTTAAATCTGACCTTTGAAACACAAAGCTTCAGTTCTTGCTCAAATTTTGGTTCTTTGTAGTTTGGTTTGGTTTAGTAGACCATCCTCTTGGCATGACTTTGTCTGTACTTCTTTGTGGCCACATGGACTAAGTAGGTTCTTGCTTTGCTGAGAAATGAAATAGTACTACTTTTAAAAAAAACAACAACTAAAATCCAAGTTCATCCTACAGCATACTAAAATACTTATGACATACATCTGGGAAGGACTAAGCAAATTATATTTTTGCTTATGTGTAGGAGAAATTTCATTGTTAGCTGACCAGAACTGGGCTGGATAAAAATGTTTAAGTGGCTTTTACATTCTGCCAAGGCATTATCACTTACTTTTGTTTTGTCGTGTTACTTCCCTAATTGTCTTTCTCTAGTAGAGAAACACTTAATGCTATAAGCTAAAAGTAGAATATAGGTGTGAATGCAAAAGATGATTAAGTGATTTCATTTTATGGAAATAATGATGTCTGTAAGTCGTGCCTTACCTACTCCCACTTCCTGTTTAGTAATTCACAAGGATGGCCCCTCATACTTTTTCCAAGTACGAGCTTTGCATAGGATCTAACTATCTAGTTACAGCAGTAGCTTTTGCACAGCTCAGTAAGTCAGAAATAGGATCTTCTGGAATAAGGCAAAGACTGTTTGCACACCACTCACAAGGAAGGGTCTGAAGAACTAGACAGCCCTGGAGAAAATACTTATTATTTATCAGCAATGGAAATTACAGAATTTACAAAATAAACTCTACAGAAATCACTCGCATCTTTATACTAGCCAATGTAGCTCTACTAAATATAGCAGGTTACTCTTCCAGGTCATGGATTACTTATGGACTTCCACTCACAAAGACCATTCAGCTAAATTGAATTAAAACCTCTTAAATTTCAAATAGTGCTGTCCCTTTAAGATATGAAGTACTTTTTAAATAGTGATCACTTCATACAATTTTCCTGAGAGTCTTTGTGCAGTTAATTCCTTCTATTAGCGGTACCCAAACATTCCAGATATGCAGTCCGTATCTCTCCATATCTCTCACGCCAGCAGCAGACCTTTAGTTCCAGAAGTACACACCTGAAATTTGCAGTGAAAGAGAGCACAGAAATTACTAATATTCTGTGCTTCACACACAGGCACAGAATTTGTTAGTGAAATGTGTCTAGTGACCATATAAAATAATTTTACCCCATTCTGCAAGGGAAAATTAAAAGCTTTTCAGCAGTCCGTGGGGGATAATTCCTGTCTGATCCTCAGTTTGGAAATCTTGTGGTTTGCCTCTTCATTCCATTCTCTTTTTTACCTCTGCAAAAAGTACGCTGTTCGAGATATTTCTTCTGTGTTGCAACATGAAGGAAGTAACTGAGAGTCAACATATTTTAACAGCTCATTTTGGGAGTCGCTTGAGTCTTTTTCCAAATTAAAACGTTGGTCCCTCTCTTTGAAATACTCATGTTGTGGTCTGCAAGAGTCAGAACGTTAGAGCAAGGCAAGTAGGAAGTTGCGTCACCAGAGCATATACAACTAAACCGATTAAGATATATTTGTTTCTCTGAATGTGATCACACTAGCAATCTTTCTGAAATTCTGCCATCATTTAACACATTTAACTCATGTTGATTTTTGGGTTTGCTATGGTCAAATCCTAACAATTTGATCAGAGAAGAAAAAGAAGCACAGAAAGCTTTGTAAGCATGTCTGCGTGCAACACTGTAAAAAGAACTGGACTACAGCAAGTGAGTTTCTGTCATCTTCAGATGTGTGCAGCTCAGGCAGAAGAGCTACAGGAGCAGTATTTAACAATTTATCTGCAAGATTAATTAGTTATAGGTATAATCCTGAAAGTGTGGAATGCAGTTGCACCTAGGAGGCTGTATGGAGTGGAAGCCTGGGAAATAATATGAGTACTTAGTCCTGATAGAGAAGCAATGGCGCAGAACAGGATGAAAAGGACATCAAAATATTTCAGTCTTTTCAGAGAACATTAATATACCCTAGACAGGTAAGAGGGCATGAATTTATCCCATTTAGAGTTGTATTTCATCTCACTATGTTGTCTAAAGTCAAACACAATAGCTCTGACATGTGAGCTCACTTTGTCTCCGGTAAGCAACAAAGGACTTCAAACACTTTTTGTCCCCAGTGATCATTACCGAGTATAAAAGAGAAGAAAGAGGAAGCTAATGTATATAATTTGGTTACCATCAATATTATATAACTATACAATATGACAGCCATCAGAAATATCTGCTGCTTCTAGAAAACCAGAATGTAAGCAGGAAATATTTATTGACTTACTCTGTGGATTTTTTCCTGTAAATATGTAGAGGGAGAAGGACAATATTTTAAAAGCTAGCTTATGAAGTGAACAGCATGTAACTACAAGGACAATATACCTATTGTGCAGCTGACAGTACAACGATAACTAGATATTTGTTATACCTGGTAGCTGAGTGTAAACGAATAAAAATGTCACTGCACTGTGGAACTAACTTCTCAGAATGTTTGTAGAGGAGGCACTGCTTTCACCAGTGACTGGGTTACATACATACTGGTATGACATGTTATGCTGAACATACGATACATTCCTCCTGACAGAACGCAATTACTTTGTTGTTTTTTTGTGGTGGCTTTTTTTTTTTTTGTTGTTGTTGTTTTCCCCCTAAGGACCTCAGACTTCTCTTTTTCTATTCCCCTGCCCCCTTCTTTTTTAGCTTTGACTTCTCTCCCATCCCCCCAGTTTTTCACTGCTTCCTCCCCGTCCCTAACAAATTTTGAACCCACTCCTCAAATTTCATTGCAAATAGCTGAAGGAGGTGAGACTCCAATATGTTTGCTGCTAGATATTTTATGCGGTCTCTTGTCAAGCTCAAGACCCACATCTCCATCCAACTGAGCGAAAGCCTTCAACGTGAGCTGAACAGCAACCTGTACGTTTGACTCGTTGGCTGGATAATCACCACATACACCTCAAAATCGAGTAGAGTGTGTACAGCCTCACACCCTTGCCTTCTGATAAAAGCATCAAATGGGAGGACTGTGGGAGGAAAGCTAAGGAATCAGGAAGGGGCAAGCAACATGAAACAGTAGTTAAGGTTATTTTGACAGTGATGCATAATGCACAAATGAAACAACTGCATAAGAAAATAGACTTCTCAAATCAGCAGTCCTCAAGACCATAAACTTTTGCTCTGCCACTTTCCACATTGTGCAAGCATCTAAACATCACCCTGTTAGCTTGTCCTGCTTCTAACACTCATATTTATGAAAAGCAGGAGCTGTCCCTGATCTCAAGGAAAGCAAAATAAAATATTAGCTCCATTCCCTTGCACCAGCGCTTGGTACTGGGAGAGCTGTTACAGTGGATGGCAGAGGGGAAGATTGCTTGTCCACTGAACCTCCTTACTTGGATGCAGTTCTCACCACATGATTATTTTCAGATAATGAAATTAAAGTATTGTCCTGTCGTTGTACAGGCTGAATAATTTCAGAAGTAACTTCTTTTTTCTGGGCATTTCAGATTGCATCAGCAGTAGTGTCCACCAATGTTCATCTCTGCTTTCCAGATCCCTCCCTGCTGTGCTGACATAGTCATTTGGTGTGAGGAACTAATCAGATGAAGTGGTCTGGGTAAGAAACAGTCCATCATAAGAAAAGGTTTATTTTTGCAGCCAGATCTGTCTCCCCTATGATGATGCACAGCAGGAGACAGTGCTATGATAAGAATGAGCAGTCGGGGATGACAGGCTGTTGTTTAAACTGTGCCACTGCCCCAAAATCACTTGTGACTTCCCTCCCACAGTCTTTCAGGTCTAACAGAAGCTGTTTTGCAGAGACAAGTGTTTAAGGATGAAAGTCAAGCATTCGCTAAAAAGCAGGCAAGTAAGCAAAGTGGGAGCAGAGAAGACTACAAGGACGAACTTCTCACAAAATGACAATTAAAAAGCTATAAATATTTATTCACAAAGAAAAGGCCTTCTGGCCCATTCCTTTTAGTTTATTACTGCCAAATTCTTCTGAAAACCCCATCTGAAATGTAATGCTGGATGCGATGTGACGTATTTCTGCTGATGTCACTCAATAGTCGCTCTCCCACACACGTATTGACACAGAAGCAAGAAATAAAATATTTTTTGTTTCTCACAAGTTCTGCAACTCTAATCCTGGGAAGAGCATGTTAATGGGAATGCATAATGTCTCCCACCTCCAGTACTCACACAGACCCTTTTGTCTCCCTTCTGTTCCAGGATCCATCATGTTTCCAGTGCATCAATATTTGCAGGTATGAGAACATTTAAGCAGAAGTTAGAATATGAAGCACTATTATCAAAAAGCAGTAAAAAAGAGGCAGGTCAGCAAAGAAGGATTTTGGAAAACAAATCACCAGAGAAAATATGCTGTCTCCTGCTTTCTGTGCAATTTTCAGATAGTAACATGCATTTAGGTAGCCCTGTGGACCTTCCAGGTTGCCTCATTTTTCCTAGGGAAGCAAGTCACTATAGGAACCCAAATGAGATGCTTGATTGTGTTGTTATTAAAAGTATTACTATCCCTCTGGCTTTTCCCGCTCTTCATCCACATTGTCTCTGCAAGAAAAAGCCTTAGCTGAGGGATAGATCTTGCCAGTCACAAGAAGAAAGGATCATGGGCATGCATAACTGAGTTCTCCTGTTCATTATGCTTATTAGAGGGGATAATATGAATTGAAATAAAAATTAAAACCATACATCATGCCAGGCGCTTCTGATTACAGGACTGGAATCTCGCAAAATTCTACCTGTGCTAAACAAAAGAGTGTTTTATGGAAACAGTACAAGTTTTGATTTTTGTTGTTGTTAATTTTCTGGGTTTTTTTCCTGCGAGTTGGAGAGCTCACAGCCTGAAAATGATTTAGTGTTAATATCTGCACTCAATTTTTCTGGAGGTACAGGCACAAAACTAAGGAGTTCTTACTTTCAGAAAACTTTCTCTGATGCATATTTCAGATACGAGTAGTTAGAAACTTTTTGTATTATTAATTGTTATAGTCACGGGTCTGAAAGATACGTGCGTAGAACACGGAAATGAGGTACAGAGAAAAGGGAAATGAACAGGTCAGAGGCACTCGTGGATCAGTTTGATGTGATGTTTGGATCCTGAACAGCCTGATACAGATTTTCGTGTAACTAGTCAGCCTCCTTACTTCAACAAACACTGTAAAGAATTAATTACAGATTAATACAGTGAGAACATTTCTACGTGTCACGGTCGACAGGCACGTAAAAATACCCGCTGGTGGCTCTGAAGGGCTGACTTTCCGCCTGAGCATGCGGGGGAGAGATCTTCCCTGCACGAAGCGAGGCACGGTGATGCGAACAGCTGGCGAAGGGCTGGCGTGAGTCCGTAGAAGAGCCCAGGGAGGGACCGGAGCAGCGCGGAAGGAGCCCGGCGGGGCAGTGCCGCAAAGGCGTGGCCGCAGCAGCCGGTGAGGGCACTGACAACGTGCGTGGAGGACACGGGAAATCCTGGGTGGAAAAGGGCTCTGGGAAGGGATGTGCAGCCGCAGAGGAGCCTTCAGCACTTCCCAGGCAGGCGTTACGCTGCTCCTGATGGAGCATTCGGGGACTACAGCGCAGGAATCATAAAATCACCAGGTTGGAAAAGACCTCTTGGATCATCGAGTCCAACCACTCCTATCTGCCACCAGACCAAGTCCCTGGGCACCTCGTCTACCCGTCTTTTAACTACCTCCAGGGACGGGGACTCAACCACCTCCCTGGGGAATCAGGAGCTCTGTCCCGGGAGTCCTTCTGCCGCTCAAGCAATTCGCTTTTCTCTTCCTAACCTGCTTTTACACCACTCTCCCTCCCCTCCCCCCTTCGTCTCCCCGCTCTGTTTTTTCGGCTCCTCACTCTTGCCATGTCCCCTTCCCCTCCTTGTGAGCATCTCTGGGCTGGCGTAGTCACATGTACAGGCTTTGATGCCTTTAATCCCACCCTTACTGCCCAGGAGGGAGGGGAAAAATTTGTGGAAGCGAAGTGAGCAACAAGCAGAGCCGAAAGCAGAAATCTGCGGTGCGGGAGGAGGAGCGCGGGGCTGCGGCGCAGGGCTGAAAACGGTAAATCTCAATCTCTCGGTGTGGCTGGGGCCGTCCCGGGAGGCTGGGTCGCCCTTTTCCTGCTGGAATTGCGTTGAGAAGGCGCCGTCCTCCCCTGGCGTGGATTTGGGAGCACCGTGGGAAGGAGCTGCGGGTGGAGCGTGCGGGGCCTGAGCGGGGCGAGGCTGCCGGGCAGGAAAGGGTAAATCTCCGGGCTTGTCTGCGGCTGTCCCGGGGGACTGGATAGTGCTTTTCCTGCGGGGATAGCGGAGGGAGGGGCTGTGCTGCCCCGGCGCGGGTTGGGGAGCGCCGTGGGAACGAGGCGGACGGAGCGGAGTCGCTGGGTTCCTGCCGGCGGCACCGGCGGACACGGAGTTAGGGGTCAAGGAGGGCGTGCTTGTCCCAGGAGCAGGCTGGGCTCCTGCAGCCGAGGCAGCCGGGCGAGGGGGGAAGGGGAAAAGCGCCAAGGAACCAGGATTTGTTTTGTGTTCGCTCTGAGGATGCGACTGTGCGCGGTGACAAGCAGAAGAGAGGGTGGCCGGAGCCTGTCCGGGCCTAAGGAAGCAGTCCTTCCACTGGGGAAGGTGAACGAAACTCTTTCAAGGAAAGGAGTTTAAACCAGACAGTTTCTGCCCCGTGCTTGGGGCCACCCAAAGCAGCCCTCCGCTGAGTGCCTCCGGTCACAACCCAGGCAAGGACGAGGCACGCTGACATACCATCTCTCTCTCCGCTGTTTCGCAAGCAGGACAGGGCGTGGAGGGGGGAATCAGCTGTTCTTATCTAACGCCCTCTCCTCTTTGACCATCATCACTAAGGTAACTGCTATTAATCCCGGTGCTTTAAGGGTCACCTTGTGCCACCTGGCAGCTCTCCCAAAGGGGAAGAGGAACACCTGAGAAACCTAGCAGATAAAGTCACTGACATTTAAAATTACAGGCTGCGGAGACAGTGGCTGTGCTGGTGGTGCAGCAAAACATGGAACTGTACCGATATGCACTATGAGTTCATAGATGGGCTTGCACACATAGGATTGCAGAGAAAGTGGTTTTGTGTACAACGAATAGGCTGCCATAAAGGTATACCAGGTCCAGCAAGCATCTGCAAGCACAAGAACCAGGAGAAATACATCTGTCAAATCTTCTGCTTTCTTGTCTATTTGACTTGGGCAATACCAGTAATACAGCAGAGTATTTTTCAGTTATTGTATTTATCCCATTTTCCTTCCACTGGGGTTCAAACAGATTGCCAGTATCCCGCAGAACCAGGACATCCCATTTACCGAGACTTTCAAAGCAGGATAAGTAGTCTGTTTCTTAAATTGTGAGGGAGGGGAAAAAGACTCTGGTTGATATGTTATGTATCCAGGAAAAACAGATTCCCTCCTATCTTTTGTATTTTTAAGCTGAAACTTCTTCTCAATGAGGCTGGTTTCCTCACAACAAGGGTGGGGACGCACTGGCAGAGGTTGCCGAGGGAAGCTGTGGATGCCTCCTCGCTGGAGGTGTTTAAGGCCAGGTTGGATGGGGCCTTGAGCAGCCTGATCTAGTGGGAGGTGTCCCTGCCCATGGAAGGGGTTTTGGAACTGGATGATCTTTAAGGTTGCTTCCAATTCAAGCCATTCTATGATCCACAAAGGTAGACGCTACCTCTTTCTATATTAGTTTGCAGTATCTTGCATGCAGAGACCCTGATCTTACTTTAGCAAAAGACTATAGCACAAGGAATTAAAATACAAATTATCTGTAGCGTCTGCAATGAGTCAATGCATCTCTAGCTCTGAGAGTCCAAGAGCAGATAGCAAAAGGTAATAACTGATGTTGTCATTAGCAGAAGCTTTAGTTTTTTTTTTTTTTTTTTTAACTTTTACACTAAAGCACAAGTGGACTCAACCCAAAAGCTACATGTAAGATTTTGGAGGGCTTCAGGGAGATCTCTAAGAAAATACGCAGAAGGTTTTATACAGATGATTACCAATTTCTCTAACAATATAATCTTTTTTTGCCTCTGGCACAAAAGATAATGTAAATTTGTAGAGATTCGGATAGGATAATTAATTTTAAAGGCATGTCAACCTTTGGTGTCCTCCTCTAAAAGACACCTCCTCAGAAAACTCCTTGCTCTAAGTTTCTAAGTTAGGCTATTACCTTGCAGAACTCTCCTCTCCAGGCTGCTTGCTTCTCCCACTTGATCTAAACACTAACCTTACTGCTTGAGATCAGCAGGGAAAAGCATTGCTTTCCCATAGTATTGCACAGCTGGGAGGCAGACAGGTGGAAGTCAGCAGGTACTGAGAATGGATTCCCTTCAGATTTATGTGGCAGGGGAAAGATAATACACATGAGAAGCAAGACAGAAGTTGGGGAAATAACTGCTATTAATGTATATTCAGTTTATAGCCTCTTCCATTAGTGGTATAGTTTTACCTTCTTAGTTTAAGGGAAGTAGAGAAAGTATATTCCAGATGCAGCATCCATGTATCTTGCCTCTTAGTTAGCAGCTTTCAGACTCATGGATTTCTAGGGATTTATGAGCAACCTCTAAATGTTCACTACAGGCAGATGAGAAAAGCAGGCCATCCTCTCATGGAACTTATATTCAAGATGCAATTCTGCAGTTTCTGCATTTCCTAATTGCGCAGGGTTATTCCCAATGTATGTGTGTGTTTTAATTTTACTAATAGTGCCCAAATTTTGTCTGCTGGAACAGAAAAAGTTTATATGTTCATTGATAGGTTCTGAGGCATGGCAGATCAAGGTAGATGGCTGTGCCACTGATTTCTGCTTCCTCCATCACTAAAGTCTTGCAAAGGGTCAACCCCAAAATATTTCCACCTCCCTAGCTAATTCTTTTAATGTTTCAAGCTACCACTACCTGTTTGATCACAGCAGAGTTATGCCATTAGTGCATAGACTATAAGAAACAAAAAGTAAATTTCTAAAAGAACTGACAGATGAAGCTCATCACCAGCAGCCCTGGTCTTTGCCATAGGAAGAAACACTTTAAGTGAAAGTTAAATGGAACAACTGGGCTTATTTGACATTCACTGTCCAGGAGCAACACAATGACAACAGCTTTAAGCAGTGCTTGGAGTAGAACAGGTTAAGATGTATATTTGGTGCCTTCTAGTAAAATACAGTCAAAGAACAACTGCTGAGCTCTTACCATTGAGATTCTGCTGAATGTTTTTAGAAGCACAGCTCTTGCCAGGATGTTTTATATTTTCTACGCAGCCCAGCTCCTAGTTTGGCATCTAAGTGCAGTTGGTCAGATCTGTGAATGCTTGGCTTCTACAGGACACTGCTGTTTTTATGGCAATCCTGAACACATTGCAGAAATATTATCTGGCACCTGACCTACTAAAAGCTGTCAGAAAACAAGAGAAATTGTCAGATGTGAAAAGCTGGCCATCTGGTCCATTAATAGGGATCATCAGCTCATAGCAGGGACCTCAGGTTTCGGAAGCTGAGGATATCTGCAGACGAGAGTCAGCTGTCAGCATTGCATATATGAAAGAAAAGGAGAGCTATATGGCTCTTCATGACTGTGTGAAACTGGCATCAGTTTCCTCAGATTCAAGCAGGATTGTTTGCTGTTGCACTAGTAATACCACAGCCGAGACAAAGCTCTTTTCTCTGCCAGAGAGGGTTGATTAGTAGAGGAATCTTGGTCCTGAGGTTGCAGCTTGTCCACACAAAGTTAGATTGTGGTGCAGAAGTGTTTTTCACACAAAGGTTTTAACTGGGGGTGCCGCTACAGGATCAACACATAAGTCAAAACTATGGTTTGTATGAAAGCTGTTAGTACTACCACCATTAAGGCTGAAGCGGGGACTATAACAGCTAGCCTTTCCATGACATTTTCTGAGAGCCTACTTTTGTTTTCCACAGAGATGACTTTATGGCTTGTGACCACATGACTTCTTTTTTATGTTAGGAAAGGAATGGCTTTACTTATTGGCACTGTAAAGAAATGTAGTTAGGCAAAAAGGAATCATTTAATATTGAAACAATAAAGGAATAATTATAGGCCTGTCTCACAGAACAGGCAGTAGAAGACAGATGCCTTCTTTTACTTTAGCTATCCGTGAGCTTCCTGAAACTCCACAGCTTTGACACACTTAGGAAGCTTTGTTCTAGGAATGCCTGCCTGCAGTAATGTCTCTGTGGAGAGGAGTTTGGAGCAGGTAGAAAATCAGCTTTCTCAGCACAGCAGACAGTTTTCTGTACCCTAAAGAGGATGTCACTCATTCTTCTAGTCTTCCTCAGTGTGTGCGGAGGTTACTTTTTCCTGAACAGTATAACTCAGCCAAGTAATTAGGAGACTACTGAAGATAGGAATGAAGATTTGGAACCATGTGAACCAACTGTATCTGGAAGCAATCTTAATCATGGTTATCTAAGTAAAGAAACAGGACAATTATGTAGCTTTGTGTCTCCATGGTTTCTAAACATGTTTAAGTAATGACTCAGTTCTGAACAGAACTTACATAAAAGTGGCCTCTACTGCAACCATGTACATGGTTACAAAGTAGTTAACATTCAGGATTTACACAGGTTTTTCTAAACCACTGTAAAATCTAATTCTGATTCTTGCTTTTCTCCTCAAACTTAATTTTTTTTCTGTCAGGAATGACACAAATACTTAAAGAAGAACAAGCTAGATTCTTTTTTTCCCCTAAAAAGAGGGAAAAAAGAAAGTGACAGCACCAATAGTTTTTGCAAACAGAATAGCTTCTGTAAATTCAGAACTATCCTAATGACTAGCAAACAGACTGATCAGAAACTCTGGAATTAAGTCTTGGAGATAAGATCACACTTCACTTCTGTAGAAGCAAGAAATTTCTATTGAGATTTGGAGCTCTTGTATTATGAGTTTTACAGCCAACAAGGGGAGAGGAAGTCAGTGTCTCCCCTCTTTTCTAGATGCTTCAACTTGGTTTTGGCATAAACTGCAGTGTTTGACCCACTTTAATAGGCTCCTTGACCATTTTTAGTCTCTCTGTTTATTCCTCTACCAAGTAAAACCATACTTTTCCTCTGCAAGTAAACTGATTTAGAACGTGGCAATCAATGTGAGTGCTACCAGCCAAGGCTGCAAAGAAAAAGCTCTGGAGAGAAGTAGAACTGGCTGTTTGATGGTTTGTTTTCCTTGTGGTGTTCTGAGTTGCAAAACCAGCATTAAGAGCTCTTGAGGTACTGAGTTGGGTAATTGATGAGGCAAAGCCAGGGTAAGTTAGATACACCGGTGAATATCACACTGTGACCCGCACAGCTGCCTTCCGATTCTGTGTGCTTTTACAGGTTAGCTTCATCTTATGTGAAGCTAGGAGATACCTCCGGAGAGGATGAAGCTTACCTGCTCCACTTTATTTGCCACGGAGCTGGGACACCAGCAGGTGGAGTCCCAGCACAGCTTTCCCAGCAGGCAGAGCCGGTGGAAACTCAACAGGGAGCCCATCCGTAGGGACCTGAGAAGTACCCACATTCTCCAGGTGCAGGTGAGCCCGACCCTTAAACAACACGGGCTCCAGAGGACCAAGAGCTCAGGCAAACTTCCCTTTGATTCTTCTTGTGAGGCTGCAGCCCCTGCAGCTCAGACGGCTGCCAGTCAGCTGTTCCTGCCGCTGCAGTGAATACATGACACCCATTTGTCCTTATCTAGTGGAAGACAGTGTGTGAGAGAGAGGAGGTCTTTTTGTTTGGAAGGAATTACTAGTGTTTCAATGTACATGCTGACACCTAGAGAGCTCACTGCAGGCTCACAGATTTTGTAGCTCATATCTCCAGCATAGGAGGCAAGCAGAAAGTAAGCTTGTTTATTCTCTGGGAACTAAAGTATCTTCTAGCTTTTCTTTACCTCCTTTTCCTGCTGGAATCATCATTTTCAAATTTGGAGGCCAACTCCATAACAATGCCAACAACGCTGTTTGCACTAAGAGGATGCTGAAAAGCATGCCAGTGTGAGCTCATAGAATCATAGAATGTCCTGAGTTGGAAGTGACCTACAAGGATCATCAAGTCCAACTCCTGTTGCTGCATAGTACAACCCCAACAGTCATAGCACACCACGTGTCTGAGAGTGCTGCCCAAATGCTTCTTGAATATTGCCACGCTTGGCACTATGAATGCTTCTCTGGGGAGTCTGTTCCAGTGCTGTACCACCCTCTGCGTGGAGAACCTTTTCCTAATATCCAACTTAAGCCTCTGCGGCACATCTTCGTGTCATTCCCTTGGGTACCAGCATTGGTTGCCAGAGAGAAGAGATCAGTGCCTGCTCTTCCTCCTCCTCTTGTGAGGAAGCTGTAGAATACCATGCGGTGTCCCCTCAGTCTCCTCTTTAGCCTGAACAGACCAAGTGGCTTTAGCCACTCCTCATATGGCTTTCCCTCTAAGCCTTTCACTAAATTTGTAGCCTCCTCTGGACACTCTCCAGTAGTTTTAGATTCTTTTTATGCTGTGGCACCCACAACTGCACACAGGACTCAAGGTGGGACCTCACCAGTGTGAAGTAGAGCAGGAGAATCGCCTCCTTTGTCCAGCTGGCAATGCCATGCTTGATGCAACCAGGACATGTGTGACCCTTTTGGCTGCCAGGGCTCACTGCTGTTTCTTGTTCAGCTTGCCATCGACCAGAACCCCCAGATCCCTTTCTGCAGGGCTGCTCTTCAGCCTCTCACTCCCCCATCTGTATGTATACCCAAGACTGCAGTGTCCCAGGTGCAAAATTCGATACATTACCTTGTTAAACTTCATGTGACTGGTGATTGTCCAGCTTTCCAGTTTGTCCAGGTCTTTCTGCAAGGCCTCTCTGCCCTCAAGAGTGTCAACAGCTCCCCTCAATTTTGTGTCATTTGCAAATTTAGTTAGTAAACCTTACACCTTTGCATGCAGGTAATTTATGAAGATATTAAAGAGTGTTGGCCTTAAGATGGATCCCTGTGAGACATCGATAGTGACTGGTAGCCAGCCTGATGTAACCCCATGTACTATGACCCTTTGAGCTCAACCTGTCAGCCAACTGCTCAACCAGTTCAACAGCAGAATACAGTTCTGTTTTTGTGTGTTCGCTTAATGTCTGTAACCAGTTAACAGAAAATGAGAAAAAGGAAAGCCCTGGATTTTGGGTGAGTAAATGCATTTAAATGCCAGGTCTTTATATCTGATGCATTTCAGGCCTTCATATCCTGAATCATCATGGCTTAGATGTGGTGGCTGAAATGCAGCCATCATCTCTATGACCTTTACAAGGTCCACTGATGCAATACAATGCAGTGTCTGTGAAACAGGATTATGTAATCAGCAAAAAAAAAAAAAAAAAGAGCTATATGGGGAGAGAAATTGCAAATTCTCCTACACGAGTGTGTAAATTTCTTATCTCTAATTACAGGAAATTTGGAAGCCTAGTGTTTCTGTGAATCACAAGATAGCACAGTACTGATGCCATAGTCTATCCAAAGATAGTTTGAGATCTCACAGCATGAAGTGCCTGGTCTCTAAGAGGTTTTGAAGTAACTCTTGTATGTTTTCCATTAATCTCAGTGAAAGACCTTTCATACGAGATTGTCAGATTCCCATATGTCAACAGAAAGTGTTTCTCTTAATGGTGAATAGTCACAGGAATCTGTGACTATGCTAATGAAGGCGGTTTTGAAATAGTCCCAAAATTAGACCCTGCTCAGTGTCCTCTGTGTCATTTCTTCTACATAGTCCATTCATTTGCCACAGAAGAAAAGCCACAGCACTGTTTTCTTTCCAACCATGCATCATTGCTTAGGCTGCTTCATTTGCAGTGCAGAGAAGGAAAAAGGGTAATATTTTGGTCTGGGAGCACCATTTGATGATCAGAAATCAGTGAAGGCAGAAGGTTAAAAATGGGAGGAACTCTCCACTGAATGGGGCGCAATCAGTTATCATGAGTAACTCAGTTCATAAAGACAGGGAATGGGAAGTACAAGGGAAAGTCAAATAGCAGATTAAAAAGGGAGATTTCTGGCACAAGGGAATTCATCTGAACAGCCCAAGTGCCCTGATTTTGTGTAAACTTCTAACAGCTGGACTGTTAGGTGTTCATGGAGGCACAGAGAAGCAGAACAGAAAAGCCAAATACAGCAAAATCTGATTTTTATGAAGGTGGATGTTTGCGTAAAGTGTGTGTATGCACACACACACAAGAAATCTGTTTTAAATTAAAGGCATATATTTTTAAACTACAAACTTTTAAATTACATAATAAGAGCCAATGGCTCAGTTGCAACTTGGTAATCTTGCTGTGACAGTGTATGTCACAGGGTCTGGCAAGGAAGAGGTATCTCAGAGAGACACACACAAAGATCACACTTAGAATACACATGCCCTTACTGAAGTAAATTTGTGTCTTTGTTATCTTGCTTCACATTTGATGGAGTAAAGGGAAAAAGCATGCCTTTGGAAACATGTGGGCAACAGAATGGAAGCACATGTCATTCCACAGAGGTAAAAGTTTGTCTCTCAAATATGTGCTAGGCAAACATACAAGAGGTCTGGCTTTGGCTCTTGGCTGTGACCCAAGTCTTAATTATGTCATTGTGACCAGATAGCGGTACCTGAGTTCTCTATCTTTAATAGAAAAGGATTTCTGTACATCCTGTACCAGCATTGTCTGTTATTTATTTGTTTCAAGTAGAGTAACAAACACAACAAAGTCCTCAGATCAGAGCTCCTACATACTGAAAAAGATTTAGGGGCACCTTGCTGGAAATAAAGCTTGGCTGATCTTTCTTCTGCCTTTCACAGCACCACTTTGATGCCCTGACCAAAAGGGACTCCTCAGGCATCTTTTATTCTGGCTTACTCAGTGACTGGCCCTCAGCTTTCCATTTTCTCAAATCCCAGTCTTGCCACTCTGACAGTTCCTATTTTATTAACCACCTTTTTTCTTCTTTAGGCTTGGACAAGTTGTGCAGGTTTGGCAGCCACTGCTCCAGTGATACCTTGCAGTCCAGGGAGGATGCATTGGAAGTGAAGGAAAGAGGGCATGAGCAGAACAGGGGTGCCTTCTGCAGCAGCCATGTTACACCAAGTCCGGCAGGTGTATGGAAGACGGTTCCGTTGGTCCAGTCCTTTTGTGCATCTCCTCACACTGACTGTTGTGACATTCGGTGTCCTTGCACCTTTGATTTGCCACCGGCTCCTCTACTCTTACTTCTATTTGCGGCGCTGGCACCTGAACACCATGAGCCAGGAGTTCCTAACGCAGAACCAGCAGGAGGGCCAGGCTGCCCTCCGTTACTTTGAGGAGTTACAGATACCAAATGCCTCCAAGGCCTCGAACGGTGACGCCTTCCGGCCCTTGCTGCTGATTACCATTATCACTGTGCAGAGGCAGAATGGTTTCCACTATGTCTTGCAAGTGGCCTCCCACTTCCACCGCCTCCTCCAGAAATGTGGTGCACGTTGCCAGACCCACCGCATCCTCCTCTGTAATGTGGAGTCAGACCCCAATAGTCATCAAGACGTCAGGCTGCTGAGCAGCTTCTTTCCTATGGTCAGTCGTGACAAAACTGGAGAGAACCCTGACCCTAGAGTGAACCAGTTTGAGAAGGAGAAGCAGGACTACATCTTCTGTCTTGAGCAGTCGCTGTTGGTGTATAACCCAGAATATGTCCTTATAGTGGAGGATGATGCTGTGCCAGAGGAGGAGATATTTGTCGTCCTGCAGCACCTCTTGTTGGCCCGGTTCTCCAAACCATACCTCAGAGATGCACTCTACTTCAAGCTTTACCATCCCGAGAGGCTTCAGCACTACTTGAACCCTGAACCAATGAGAATCCTTGAGTGGCTCGGTGTGGGCATGTTTCTAGGGCCTGTGCTGAACTGCATGTACTCCTGGGCAACTGGGCGCCCCAGCCTCAGCTGGCCCATTGTCTTGTTCTTTGCTTTGTACAGTATGGCTCTGTCAGAGCTGGTGGGACGGCATTACATGCTGGAGCTGCGCCGGCTGGCCCCTACACTGTATAATATTGTGCCAGTTACCGAGTGCTGCACACCTGCCATGTTTTTCTCCGCTCCTTCTGCCCACCGTGCCTTAGGTTACCTGAAGGGGCTGCAGTGCCGCCAGGGTTTTGCTAAGGATATTGCCCTTTACTCACTGCTCCATACTAAGCAGGAGAATGCCTATGTAGTAGAACCCAACCTGGTCCGGCATGTGGGCATGTATTCTAGCCTTCGACTAAACGATCACCCAAAACTGCTGTGATCTCTTCATGCTTTTCCAGACACAAATCCCAGAGCACTTGCCACTGGGCAGAGATAGTGTGTGAATTCAGAGGCCCATGCTGGGCATCCTTTGCCACCAGGTGGAAAAAGAATCTTAGAAGGCTCTCTTAAAAGTTTCTTGAAAAATAAACTTATGCGCATGCAGGCCCCATTTGATATCTACTTGGAACTAGTCACTGTGCACCATGTGGGAGAGAAGTGGAGGATTCCAACTGAGTGTCGTGGGTTGTCTACTCTCTTTAATCATTCTTACTGAAATGGTCTCACACCAATATAAACAGTTATACTGCTTACTCTTCTTTACATTTGTTACAGAAATCCTCAGTTTAGGGCAATGGAAATGTTAGGCAAAGTGAATGTTTCAAATTTAAGCTAATGAGGAGGAAAAGCCTATATTTTCCTATCCTTACTAAGGTCTGATCTCTACCTGTTTCAAAGCTGTGGTTTTGAGCAGGCCTTTCAAAAGCAGCAGTATTTTATGTGAAATTTAACACAAATTTTGCTTAGATTCCTCAAAATTTCACTAAAACTTTATTTGTTACTGTCTTCTCCTATAGATCCTATCTGCACCTCTACCCTTCCCACTCTTTTTTCTTGGAACAGCAGGTCTTCAAAATAAAGCCTCCACTGCTTTGTTAGAAGTCAGCTCTGAAGGTAGGAACGGGAAAACAGTAACAGCCATTGATGTGCCACAGCCAGGTCACAAATGCACGTTTTCACTGCTACATTACAGCCATCATAAACAACAGAGTATGACTAATGTGTTGGTTGGTGTCACCACTAGTTACAGCATGTTCAGGTCATGAAAAAAGGCCTCATCAGTTGCTGATTGGACTTACACATTCAACATGCATTACCTTGACTTCCTACCAGCACAGAGGCAAAAGAAATATTAGAGCAGGTGCTACCGTTGTGCAGGATCCTTGTTTAATTTTGGAACTGTAATTCACAGCTCGGCCTAAGTGGTTCATTCACTGCTGCTGATAGCCAGCAAAAACAAGCAATCGAAGTGCAACATATCAAGGAGCCACTCTGATCCATTAACTTAATGTGCTTTGGTCGTTAGGCATTTCGGATGGTACTTTGTACCACAGCTGTGGGCACAGTTAAATATAAAACCAGGTGACAGAGATCTCATACAGAATCAAAACTGGCACCAAAATGTTTACATCTAATGAAAAGCCCACCTTGACTTTAGTGGGCTTTGAATCAAATTCACTTACATGGGAAGTTTGGCTGGACTGCTTTTGAAACCATATTCCTAACTTTGAAGTGAACGAAGTACAATATTTTTTTTCAAGTTTTGGCCAGGGAGTGTTGTTTTATTTTGTTGTTTTATTTTGTTGTTTTATTTTGTTGTTTTATTTTGATGAAGAAAGAGCTCCAGTTTGAATTTTCTTTCCTCCAGTCTCTCCTGGGTGATTTATGCCTTAAGGTCTTAACAAGACCGTTCATAGTTGTGGAAAAACATGAAACGTCAGAGAGATGAAACCAAAGAAAACTCACAAACCTCCAGCTGTCAGTGTGTAATCATATCAACTACACCACACAAATGCCGAAGGCAAGTCAGCCTATTGCAAATGGCTTCACAACACAGAGCAATGTTTTGCTGTCTTAGTAATCAGCTGGGATACTTTTATAACACCTTTGGAAATCAGATGTAAGTAAAAATCACTTGTGGATTCCATATCATTCCAAAGGCCAAACATCTCTGCTGTCAGAGGACACAGGAAAAATTGACAGGCAGAACCTCGATTTATTCCCAGCTGCTGAAAATTCCAAAGATGCCAGAGTGGTTGGGCAGTGGCAAGTGGGCAAACCTATTCTCAGGCTTAACTGTAATATGGTTAAGATGCAGGATTTTAATGTCATTGTATATTTATTCCACTAAGTGCCTGTGTGTGTGAGGAAATAAAATTTGTTTGTTTATGCATCTTCAACTGTGAATGTTTCACTGCAGTGTGCTTTTTCTATCTTTGTACTCTACAAATCCAGGACAATGCCCTGTACTTTTCATACTTGTTCTTGCAAAGAAAATCTCACAGCAAGGTACGGAAATTGGACAGGGGAAGGAAAAAGAAGAGTGGAAAAGAAAGAAAACTTAGAAAAGTAACCAACTTAACTATATGCAGTTAATAAATGTTTTGATGTGGGAAATGATTTATCTGTTTGTCTTGGAGTTACTTTCATTATTTTTCCAGTAGTACCTTATTTGTCATCCCAGAACTCCAGAGGAGGTCAATAATGTCTTTGAGCTTCATAGCTGAAAATTAAGAACATGAATTTGGGGTATCCTGTCTAAATTAGAAGACTAGTTTCAGGGCTTAAGAGATAAGGTAAGTTGACTGGGAAACCAAACAATACCCAGAGGGCCTACAACTGAAACCTGCCAGTGAGAAACTTTCAGACAAACCCATTGAGAATAAACTCCTTTGTGCAAGAAGCAGGTTAATAAAATCTTCAAGTCCTCCTGAAATTATTTCCTTAAGCTCCTGAGTCTCCTTTACCACACAGACGCTGCTTTTACTGAGCTTGCTGGGAGTTATTTCTGAGTTACTCAGGTACTTGCTCAGCACCCACCATGCCAATGTGGCATCTCAGGCAAGCATTCCTTCTGCTGCCTCTGAACTTTGGCATATAGATTGATTTTTGTTTCTGTTTTCTGTGCTACATGATTTATTAGGAATTACAGGTCAGAGAAGTTTACATTGCCTTTGGAACAGAATATGGTAGGTTACTCTGAGTCCTTAATTCCTTCCAGATTTTGTTCCACAGTTCAGGCTAAAAATGCAGTTTCAAACACCCAAAGCTTTTCCCTCTCTTTTCTATTAGGGGAGTGGAGCTGAGTTGCCATATCTCAAGAAAATTCAGAAGTCACTCAATTAAACAAAAACTACCTTTGTTTCCAAGGTGTGTCCAACATAAGCATGATTCCAGTAGAACACAAAGCTTAAACTGACCAGTCTCTTTTAGTTTAGAAGCTCAAAAGTATTTTCTAACTATCTACTAATCTACAGTATATATCAATGTCTTACTGAAAAGGCATTGCGTTTGAAGAGAGAAAGAAAAACTCTTCCTCTCTCAGTTCTGAGGAGCTGCAAATCACCAGACTGGGTATTTCAACAGCAATTTGGCTGGATGCAGAATAAATTACTTTTTCTCTAAAGACATTTACAAGCAAACTTTCTACCAAATAAACAACCTTTCTATTAATCCTCTGTTAACAGTCTCTTCTGTTTGCTACTGTTTGTTTTCCTGGCTGGTAGGTTCATATCTTTACTCTATTTGATCAAGAAAGATACTTCTGTGTTCACACATCTGCATACATGTGCATGGATGTAATAATTTGGATCCTACAACAATACAAGTTGAAAAGGACTTATGAAGGTCCCTGGTCCAATTACCTACTTAAAGCAGGTCTTAATAGACCAGGTTGCTCAGGCCCTTCTCCAATCAAGCATTGAGGCATTTTAATGGGGCTGAACATAAAATTAAGCTCTAAGTGCTGGAATTTAACTGTAGTATGCTTTTGTATAGAAAGGCTATATATTTCACAAAATGAAAAAGGTAGTTTTATGTGGGAGACAATAGCACTTACGAAAGCACTGGCAGTTTCTCTCCCAATGTTAGAGTTTCTTTTTGTGTATTTCTACACCAGCTTTACAGATATCATATCCAAATTCAGCAGATCGCAGGGCACAGCATATGGTTCTGAATAATCTTAAGCACAACATACATCTGCCAAAAATGCATACAGAATTAGGTACTTCTTCACTGCATATGTCTCTGTTGTTAGAGTAACTTCATTCCCACAAACTGTCTGTCCTAACATCTTGTGCTTTGAGAGAATCTTCTCCATAAGCTAGTTTATTAGGGCATTGATGGGCTAAAAGTCAACAATACCAGTTTCCATTTCCAAGACTTAGTTCTGCATGGCCAGATATGAATGCCAGATTCCCAGCTGTGTAACAACTGATGATTTTTAAGTTTTGACAAAGAAAAATTGTGTTATATTTTCTTCCCCTTTTAGTAAGCCTCTGGCCTGCTATGTATTCTTCAATGCCTGCTTTCTCTTTGAGTTTCTGCTTTGGTGTTCAGTGTTCCTCCAGCAGTCAACAAGCCACATCCACAACAGCCTTTTCAGACATCTGTTGCAGTTTGTATTTTGCAAATCATGTGCCAACATGCAGCATCTCAGTGTGCTTTTTTGGGGGGATTATGTGCTGCTCAGATAAACAAGTAATAAACTGTTAAGTGTCTCCCATTATAGCAGCCAGTTGTTTGCCTACTTGCTTTTTTAAAGAAAACAAAATGTCAACAGAAAGGCACAAGGACCAGTGTCGTTACTTTATGCATCTTCTTGTCCTGTTACTGTTATTATGCACAATATGTTGCCACCAGCAGCCTGATTTAAAGTTGCATCCTTGTTTGCTATCCCCAATATTGAAATCAGCACAAATATTTGGAGTTTGGTAACAATAAAGTTATGATTTTGCCTGTTTTTCATTCCAAGTTATGGTGTTTATTGTGGCCTGACTTTAAGACACAAAGAATAAAGAGCAAATGAACCCTCCCTGTGCAATCCCCTCAGTGCTCTATGCGGGTCCGTTCTGCGCAGCACCCTCCATACTCTCTCTGAAATACGTGTCTACAGACAGTGCTGTGGAGTCAGAAATATAGGTGGTTTCTTTCAGTGGGGTTAAAGGGCAGACTCTCTGTGTTGGGGTGAGGGCTGTAGGTGAATGCGGAAAACAAACCGCTTAATAAACAGTACCTCTGATTAGATAGGGATGAACAAGCTGGACTTTGACACAGTTAAGCAAGACTGCTGAGCACAAAAAACAGGAAGAACATCCAGCACAGCGTGGAGAGGAGAGGAGGAGACAGGTTCTACTCAGCTCAAGTCTGTTCTGATTAGACTTCAACCCCATCCTGCAGACAGCACTCCCCTGGAGTACAAAGAGCCAAATGTTTTTCATGTGGATATGTGTTATAGTCAGACACTCTCCCAACTTCCAGTGTAATTTTCCATTCCATTTCAAACCCTTTTACAAGCTTGACCACATGAAGAAGTGCTGATAAGATTAATTAGTACTCGGTATATTGACATGCAGAAGGAAGCTTTAACTTTTTCAGTTTTCTTTTGGTGACTGTAATCTTTGACATTACTTCACACATTTCTTTCTTTTTCATCTTTCTTTCTCAGATGTGCTACAGTTTGACCCTCTTCATGTTTACTTATTATTTGCATTTAAAATCTAGGTAATATGGCTAGCATAATTAATTAGTAACTAGAGCCAAAATCAGTATCAGAATGATGCTGCTAGAAACACACAGAAAAAAAAATCATCAACCTGACGAAACATGAACAATTCTAGAATTTGTACCCACTGTCTCTAAACCAAGCTTTCCATTGGTTTTAAAGTACTTCATCTAGCAGCAGTTTTCACTCAAAACTTTAATACAGAACAGACAGATCGTTTCACAGCAAGGTTGGATATAACAAAGACAGCAATAATATTAACTTCTGTGAAATTACAGTACTTGGATTGTCAAACTCAAGAAAGCAAAACAACAAATTAAGACCTAAATAATAACTCAAGCGAATAGTAAAGACAGCTTTTAGTGTCTTTAAAATTTTTAAATGTATACTTCTGTCAACTTTTGTATGGTAACCTAAGATGGAAAAGTGAACATCAGCAAAATCTCCAAGTCATTCTAATATAAAATTCACTTCTGTTGTGCCATATTTGTGACAGAAAATGCTAGATGCTTGTGTTTTAACATTATCCATCTTTTTTAGCTGACCACTATTTTTCTATCTAGAAGACACAAGGAATGTTTAAGCTCTCTTACTACTAATGCATATTGTTTGCAGTGATGTTTCAGAGATTTGAGTGAGCTATAAAGATTTTTATATTGCAAGACCGTTTACATCAGCCTCCTCATTAACAGATAAAAAAGCCATAATTGATGCAGAAATACTTCATCACTTTAATTAGTTAGATCCTTATTTCATAGAACCATAGAATCATAGAATAGTTTGGGTTGGAAGGGACTTTATAGATCATCTAGTTCCAACCCCCTTGCCATGGGCAGGGGCACCCCACTAGACCAGGCTGCCCAAGGCCCCATCCAGCCTGGCCTTGAACACCTGCAGGAATGGGGCATCCACGACTTCCATGGGCAGCCTGTGCCAGTGTCTCACCACTCTCATGGTGAAGGAATTCTTCCTAAAGTCTAGCCTAAATCTGCCCCTCTCCAGTTTATACCCGTTGCCCCTCGTCCTATCCCCCATAAACCTTTATGAATAGTCCCTCTCCAGCCTTCCTGTAGGCCCCGTTCAGGTACTGGACTGTCATTACAAGATCTCCTCTGAGCCTTCTCCTCTCCAGGCTGAACAAACCTGACTCTCTCAGCCTGTCGTATAGAAGGTGCTCCAGCCCTCCGATCATCTTTGTAGTCCTCCTCTGGACCTGTTCCAACAGCTCCGTATCCTTCTTATGTTAAGGATTCCAGAACTGGACACAGTATTCCAGATGAGGTCTCACAAGAGAGGAATAGAGGGGCAGGATCATGCAGCCCAGGATACAGTTGGCCTTCTGGGCTGTGAGTGCACATTGCTGGCTCATGTCAAGCTTCTCATCAACCAGAACCCCCAAGTCCTTCTCTGCAGGGCTGCTCTCAAGCACATCATCCCTCATCGTGTACTGAAAACGGGGATTGCCCCGACCCAGGTGCAGGACCTTGCACTTGGCCTTGTTGAACCTCATGAGGTTCTCACAGGCCCACTTCTCCAGTCTGTCCAGGTCCCTCTGGGTGATATCCCATCCTTCTGGTGTGGCAACTGCACCACTCAGCTTGGTGTCATCTGCAAACTTTCTGAGGGTGCATTCGATCTTGCTGTCAATGTCATTGATACAGCTATTAAACAGCACCAGTCCCAGCATGGACCCCTGAGGGACACCACTCATCGCAGATGTCCATCTGGACTTTGAGCCATTGACCACTACTCTTTGAATACAACCATCCAACTTCTCTCTTATCCACCATACCGTCCACCCATCAAATCCATCTCTCTCCAATTTAGAAAGAAGAACGTTGTGGGGGACCATGTAAAAGGCTTTACAGAAGTCTAGATAGATCACATCCGTCAGTTCACCCATGCCCACTTCTGCCATTACCGCATCATAGAAAGTCACTAAGTTGGTCATACAGGATCTGCCCCTGGTGAAGCCATGCTGGCTGCCATTAATTCCTCAGGTAGTCACCAACCTGATCCTCGTCTACTGTGGGAGGGGGACTACCCCCCTGGTCACCATCTTGCTGTCCCATGAGGAGAGCAGTTATCAATGAAGACTGAGGCAAAAAAAAAGTTTTTAAGGACCTCAGCCTTCTCCTCATCTGTTGATACGTGATTATCATTTCCAACCATCAGTGGGGGTACGTTCTCTTTGATCCTCCTCTTTTGATTGACGTACCTGTAAAAGCCTTTTTTGTCAGTCTTCCCTTCCCTTGCCAAGTTCAGCTCCATCTGTGCCTTGGCCTTCCTGACTTCATCCCTGCACAACTGAGCAGTGTCCCTGTACACCTCCCATGTTCCCTGTCCCTGCTTGCACAGCCTGTGCAGCTCCTTCTTCTTTTTCAGTTTAACCAGCAGGTCTCGACTCAGCCATGCTGATTTCTTCCCTTCCCTGCCTGATTTTCTACTTCTGGGGACTGAGTGCTCTTGCGCTTTATGGAAAGGTTCCTTAAATATTTTCCAGCTCTGTTCTGCTCCCTTGTCTTGGAGGACCACGTCCCAGAGGGTCATGAAAGAGCTGGAAATCTGCTTTCCTGAAATTTAGTGTCCTGACTATACTCCTCACCTGTCCCATATCCATCTGGACCTTGAACTCCACCAGTGCATGATCAGGCTGCCTCCAATCCTAACATGACTGATGAGTTCACCTGTATTAGTGACCGTAAGGTCCAGTATTGCATCCCCTTGGGTGGGGGTCTCTATCAGCTGGACTAGGAAATTATCCTCAATGCACTCCAGGAGTCTCCTAGATTGCCTACAGCTTGCTGTGCTACTTCTCCAGCATCTGTCTGGGTGGTTGAAGTCCCCAAGTAGGATGAGAGCTTGTGAGCATGAAGCTTCCTGTAGATGGAGGAAGAAGACTTCATAGATTGTGTCTCCTTGATTGAGTGGCCTGTAGTATACACCAACCACAGGATTTCCACTGGTTCTTCTGTCTTTAATTTTGATCCAAGTAATTCATTTAAGTAATTGATTTAAGTAACCAGTTCTCACACACTCAAAACTTTTAAAAAATAGTAATCTTTCCTTTATTAAAAGACTTTTCACCAAAACAGTGTAAAACCAATCATTGCAATAGTCTGTAAAATTACTTTTAAGAATACCAGTTACTGAGAGTACTTGTTCTTAAGCTAAACTGCCCTCCCTTCCCATTCTGCCTGTCCTGTCCTTAGCCTGGGATCTTTACAGTACTTCCCTCTTCCCATGCCAGATGCAAAGGGTGATGAGGAACCCTAGAGACGCAGAGAAGATGTGGTGCTTCCTCAGGAACTGAACTCCTACATTAAGCCCTGTCTGCATGGAGAACACAAACCCCACATGCCACAGACATGAGTGGCAACACAAAGTAGATGCTACAAACGGACATCTGCTTCATGCCATTACTGAGCCACTGTGTCACAATGTTGTTTTCTGTTCCCCTTAACGTTCATCTGCATGATCTCTGCCTCTCTTTGCCTCCTGTTTTGCTTAAGTCCCCAAATCTAACTCCTGACCTATGTCCTTATTCCTCTGAACGTACCTGACTCTGAACAGGTTTATGACTTGGATAATACACCAATTTTGCCATAGAATAATTAGCACAGGCAATGATTTGGTATTTTTCATGGGGCTAATTAGTTTCTTGGTTGAATGCAAGTACATTGCATTCCCTGCATGATGCAAGTTTATTGCTCTTACTATTTACAGATACATAATACCACTATAACCTAATTTTTAGGGGTATAAATATCCCCAAACTATACTTATATAGCTGTGATGATGAAAGCATGTACTTTTCTCCAGTGTCTTCTGCACAGCATGGTCAATGTCATGGTTCTGCATGGTAATAGTACTGAACAGTGACATTATCTGGTGTGATTGTTCATTCTGCATTCCTGCCTGAAAAGGCTCCTATTCCTAAACTAAGCAAAAACATTAACCATCATGTCCATTCACCTTTTCTCCTCAGTCTTCAGAATCTCTGCTAGGATCTGTAATACTAGTGCCTGAAGTGCTGGGTGTTGGCTCAGAAGGACTAGAAAAGCACACACTAGCCATTACCCACCTGGAAATATATATATGCATATACTTCTGAAAGAGTCATGAATGCAAGATGGGCTGCAGGGGATTACCTAAAGAGGTTGCTAAATGTCAGATGCTATTTTTATTGAAAAAGACTTCCCCAGCTTTTCTCTAGTAGTTTATCTTCTGATACGAAGATATCACTGGGAAAGAAACACTTCCAAGGACTTTCCTACCCATGACACCTTCTAACCAAACCAAAAATGATGGGACTCGGACTTTATGGCCCTCAAGAAGACCATCGGTATGACACCTTCTTGGTCTCTAGAAGGTCTTATTTCATTATAAATATTTTTAATCCATACTAGATGTCTCTGTTTGTGGTGGATAAATTTTAATACAACATGGGGTTCATCTTTCTATTATGATGGGAAAAATGGAATATAAGGCAAACATTGTAAAACAGGGAAGGCTTAATGCCCATGTTAGATGCCGAAAAGTATGGATTGGGAAGGAGAACATTAAAGAAAACAAAACAACAAAACCAAAAGGCCTTAAATTAGACTGTATTCTCAGCTTTTTCACAGGTTTCTCTGCTGTCACAGAGCACTACTGCTGGAAGCATGTGAGCTGTTGAGGTTTCCTAGAGGCACTGACTTTGGCATGCTGTAGAAGAGACAGGGTCAAGGAGGAAGTGCCCTAATGAAAACAGTGTTGCTCAATGAGAGGAGAAATCAGATGTCTCTCACAGTCCACATAAAGGCTAAAGGTATCACTGCATGAGCCAAACAAATGGAGAAACTACGTCACTCTTCAGGCAAACACTTGTTCTTTGTGGTAAAGACATACTAATGTCCAAGGTCGCAGAATGTGTTGTTGCAGAGGCTATGATGTTTGTTTAACAACCCCTGTGCTGTGCTTCCCTCTAGGAGAACTGACCTGATATGTGGGGGCTGGGAAATCAAGCCTTCCTGTCTGGATTTGGTGAATAGCTGTAGTGCGTTTTAATATAAACTGGAATGCTACTATAGCAGTTGTAGAGCATTTGCATTTTTCACTAGAAATTGTGCTAAGTAACTGAGTAGTTTGTATGTTATTGTAACATGGGTAGGTGTTTCACTGGAATTTTGGTAGAAAATTTGGCTTGAATTTGTGCACTTTAATGTAGTCATAGTTCTGATAACCGTCATTCTGACACATACACTGCATTAAAGGAAATCAGAACTTGCAGTTTCATTAACCCTGATACTGTAGCACTGTATTTTGTACTTTCCTTTTGTACCTTTCCTTGTACTAATTAGAAAAGGAAAATATGTTTTTCTGCTAAATCTTCAAGTGAGGAAAATCATTGTAACACCTAGGAAGTGTAACTCATATCAACTAAGGATCTGTTGCACTGTTTCTGCATTTTGTTCTTCACTCTTCTTTCCTGCAATATGTAGTTTCCAAAGTATACATTTCCAGAGAATCTAACCCTAAACTAAAATTAATGTCCAAGACCCCTGTAAACAATTTTCATGTTTCCTCTTGTGGTTCTCTTCAGGCTATTCTAGAAAGAGCAGGAATAATTTGAAATAACTGGAAAACACTTCAGTTTCACCACATCATGAACGGTCTTATATATTCCCGGGCAGGGTGGACAGGCACAAAAGGGGAGGATCACCAGGAGTGAGACTAAGTCCCATTGGTTGTGTGTGGTTGTATTCTGACAGCCAATGACAGACCTCAACCAGGCTGAGGAGGAGGGCCAATGGGGAGTGGAGAAAAAAAAAAAACTGTCAAGAATTTTATAAAAGTAAGTGATTAGAAGGATCAGGTCTCTTCGCTTGCAACAACCTCACCAGACACTTGTAGCAGCAGAGGCTTGTCCACAAACAAGTAAGTATAATAACTGCATTTCTGGACTGTAAACATGGTATGTATATCAGCAACTGAGACACAACGTGTTTATCTAAAGTGGACTTGGGGAGTTGTTTTTTGGGTTTGCTTATATTTTTTTGTTCCAGGAATAGCTTGCAAGAAATAAGCATTCAGTGATTCTGCCATGATCTTCCAATGTGACCCATTTGCTGCTAACACTGGCTTTCTAACTTAGCTTAGTCACTGAGAACTCCTGGAATAATTGAAGCCTTACTCTAAGGAGCTTAAAGCAATAACATATCTACATTGCTCTCTACTGCTTTGTTTTGTATGTGTTTGTTTATGCTTGTCATTTATTTAAATTTATGTTCTGCAAGGAGAAAAGAGAACGACTAGAGAATGCATCTGGTCCTGACAAATGCCAATGCTGATAGAAGCATAATTATGTGTGTTCATTGCACATCTTCTTCTGAAGTATTAGTGCAGAGGATAAGATTCTTCAGCAAGGGCATGTAAGGTAGGCTGTAGCACATGAAAACTGAAAACTGCTCTTGCATTAACCTGTAACCTTTTAAGCATAGTACAGCTTAAAAGTATCCCATCTCCCTGGCACCCAAAACTATTTAGCCTACCTGAAACCCTCAGCTCTGAGGCTAATGTGGAAATTGGGACAGGGAACTGCAGATCTCACATAGTCCTATCCAGCTGAGATAGGACGTTGAAGCAAAGTCCTGAAAGCATGAAGATGAAAACCCCTTGTTCCCACCCCCGCAAGAGACAGCAAAACCCAACCAAGCAATCATACATGTGCCAAAAGGCCTATCAAGATGGTGAAATCAATATGTCAATCAAAAATATCTGCTGCTTTTCTAGGTGACAGAGTCTGAATATCTTATTTCCCCCCATTCATTTTACTCTCTTTTCAGAACTCAGAAATCAAAATATTATGCTATACTAAAATCTTCACTCCCACTGCAAAGACATAGGGAGAAACATCCTCCTCTTCCCTCAGAGCTCAATTATACATACACTGGACACTGCTGACACTTCAGCTCCCTAAAGCAAGTTCTCACACTGAGTCACAGTATAATTCAGACTGAAAGGCACACTAGGAGGTCTGCAGTCCAGCCTCCTGCTCAAAGTAGGGCTAGACACAACTGACAACCAGGCTGCTCATAGGTTTATTCTGGTGGGTCTTGAGAGTCTCCAAGGATGGAGACTCCAGAGCCTCTCTGTCAACCTGTTCCCCTGCTTGGTTGTCCCAATAGTGAAAAATAATTCTTTGCATCCAGTCTGAATCTCTCTAGTTTCAGCTAATGCCTATTGTCTTTCATTCTCCTGTTACGTGTCGCTGTGAAGAGCCTAATTCTGCCTCTTCAGTCACCATTCTGTAGGGATTGGCAGTTGCTGAGAGATGCTGCTGAAGCCATCTCTGCTCGAGGCTGAACTAGACCCAGCCCTGCAGCCTTCTAGCAGTACAAATTGCTTCCGCCCCTAGCCTTCTTGGTGTCATCTGCTCAACTCACTCCAGTTTGTTAGTATCTTTCTAGTACTGCAGGGACCAAACACTGGATGCAGTAACCAGATGTAATCTCAAGAGTGCTGAGCAGAGGGGGATAATCCTTGTTCTCCCCTGGCTTTTTGGGCCAGACTCGTGCTCACACAGGGTGCTGCTGGCCCTTGTTGCTGTTCCCTGTTCAGCCTGCTGCCTGACGGGGCTCTGGGCCTTCTCCAAAGAGCTGTTCCCTGGTCCCACTAGCCCGGGTGGCATCACTGCAGTGGCTGGGCATTTGTCCTAGCACAAATTTCATAGTGCTCCTATTGGTCTCTTCCCATCCCCCATTCAGGCTCCTTTGGATGGCTGCCCAGCAATCAAGCATACGGAAACATATCAAATAGATTTTTAATGGAGCTCCATAGATAAGTAAGGCCAATAGCTAGATTCATCCAGTGTAATGAGAATATAAGGTGCATATTTCATTATGTGTCTGTCTTTCCTAAGCATACAACTACAAATGGAGTAAATCCAGCCAGTGCCTATGTGTGACAGGCTAAATTTTTAAATAATTTTCATTCTCCCTTTCAACTGTATTTATCTATTTATATATACAAGGTCATATTCTTCAAGCCCTGGTCTTTGGAAGCAGAATCTTGTTTGCATGATGCAGTGACATGTACATGCGGTTTGTATTACTGACTCTGATTATGTTGAAGGGCTGTGTTTACTAGTAACTGAACAGGGAAAGCGACACACAGAGTATACAAACCCTATTTTGAGAGTTTGGTCCTGCATTTTTGGAACCAATTTTATAAAAGAAGGCAATGAAGGGACCCAGGAGCAAGACTTACAGATTCTAATTCAGTCTTTTCCTTTCTGCAGATCAGGACTCAGATGTAGTTTTTTGGTTTTTTTTTTTTGTAAGATTAGAAGATGCCAGTCACTTGCGGTGGTTCAAAGGAAAAGACACCAATGAAATATTAATGTTTCTAAGATGCTTTCAAGTGCAACAGAACAGTCAGTTCCTTCAGCTGTTCATTTTGCCTCTGCCCTTTGGTTCTCACTATTAATATTAAACAGGATGCAGTGCTTGTGCTGACATCCATGAAGGTATTTGCCCTGCAGTCCTGCATTATGGCAGCTGAGAAGAACTTCAGACTTCAGCAGTACAGTAATTGCTCTTACAGCTATAGTCCCGTATTACTCCACCCCCACCTCCTGCTAGTCAGAGGCTAGGGACTAAACACAGAACTTTATTTCCTTAAGGAAGTGCTGAAGCTTGAGAAACACTCAAGGTAGACATAAAGCTGGGGGGTATTTTTGTGCATTCCATGCAGCATAATTGTTTTGGGTTTTTTTCTTTCACTTTTTTCAAAATGTTATGCAAGCAGTTACCATGAAGAGAATATATTGTATTCATATAATGTCAAATAATTGTGAAATCACTTGAGCTTATGACACCATGATTCTAGCCCACAACAGGTAAAGAAAAATAAATCTTTCTGAAACATTTGACAACTCCTAGATACTGTTAATGAGAACATAGTTCCTAACAACCTTTTCCTACCTATATGTTTAATTTTGTCACATTAAACAAATAAAGTAGAGTAGTAAGGCAAATAACAGTCTTTGCTCTAGGAAAAATGAAATGAGCTCTGCAGCTCTGGCAGCCTGGGTACAATCATTTTTCCCCAGCACTTGTAAGATAACATCAACTTTTTAATGTTTCTGTGGATGTGCTGGGAGCTTACTCTTTACAAGGCAGCTGTATCAAGCGTTACTGAAATGTGAGACTTCTCCACTCCCTTTTAAATACTCACAGGACCACCTCACAGCAGAGACACCCTTTCTGAATCCAGTAGGGAAGATCCTTAGAATTATGCTCCTCATGAAAGAATCACAGAAAAATAAAGCTTTAAGTCAAAGGTCCTTGAACATTCTGGACTTTGGAGCTGTCATTAGCTTTACAACTGCGCTTTTGCACTCATATCTTCATCATTTCAATTAGATACACTGCATTTTATTTGTCTTAGTAGCTCAGCAGGGTGGCTGGGAGCCACTCACTATGGCCTTAGTTTACTTTGGGGATCCTATTAGCAAATCTCAACCTAATCCTTCATACTCAGTGAAATAGCTGCATGGAAATTGAAACTAATTTATTGTCCTCCAGTTCATCACTGTGCAAATACACAGTACTGTCTCAGCCTCTCAGAGTACTCACTTGGGCCAACATTATCAACTAAAACCTTGTATTTCTGTATTCTGGCAATTTACTTTGCAATGTGGTTTTGAGTGATAACTGTCTCTTTGTTATCTTTATGCAAACACTGGAAACAAGCAAGATACAACAATTAGGCTCATTGCTTATTGCATCGTTGGAGAGAATATATACCCATAATAACATAACTTGAGTGACTGATGATCTTACAATTGAGTTTGATGGATTAAAGATTATCTGGATATGCCTACTTGTGCTTCAGCATACCTCCAAACCGCAACTCTGAAATCTCCTTACTGATTTAGCAGCTCATTAGCTTTGACCTTGGGCAAGATCATATTCTTGCCAGATCACGATTTTCCAGGACTTTCCACAGAGGCTGTTAACTACTGGAGTGATTCCTTATAATTTTGAGCAGCAATTTGTTTAATGGTGCTATGGTTTTGACTGAAGTGGTTACAACACAACTATTATTAGAGTAATCATAACAACAAGCCAATTTCCTGTTTCTAAGAAACATATCAGACACAGAAAGCAAGTGAGGGATAAAGAGCATTACAGGTGAACTTAAATAGTCACTGGTGTAGCAGGATACTTCCCAGAGCTCCCACCACTGCGTGGTGCAGACAGGAGTTCAGGAAACCCTGCTTTTGTAGGACCACCACGAGGTGTTTCAACACTTAGGAAAGGAGGGAACCCTCCCTCATTTGACACAGTTTTAATCACACAATCCCTCATAGTCCCTCTAAATCTAGAATGACTCTCTGTTGAAAAATTGCATAGGATGAATTCTAGCCTCAAAAAATTCACAAAAAGGTAAAGCGTACACTGCACCTGACTGGTCTGTAATGGTAGACAACACCATTTGAATCTTGCATAATAACATTACCAATACCAAAGTACTTTCAACTATAAATGAGAAACATTGATTTATAGCTGTCATAGTACTGTGCTAGCATTGTTGTCAGAAACATTTGGCACCATTCAGAATGGTGCACAGAACTCTTACCCTATCATGACTTAGCCAGACTTCTAATCCTTTCTCCCTGTTACACCCTTCAGCAAGTAGGGCAAGACAAGGATTACCTGGCAACATATCTCTGTGCAGGGAAAGTGGATGGAGGATTTAGCTGCATACATGCTTATATGGGGTGACATATTTGCTGGGCATCTCTGGCACATGATGAAATGTTCTCACTCTCCTCTAAGGCTGAGTCTGGGAATAAAAAATGCAGATGCTGCCCAGAGGTCTGCCCCTCTGTAGGAAAACTTGTTATTGGAGACATGTTGTGATGTTTTTAATAACTCCTGTTATGGATGTACCACCTGCTGACAAAAGCTGTGGGGTTTGCTTTAGCTATGGCATATGATAAACAGAGGGAAAAAAGTATGTTTCACAGTCACAGGCTTATACGCACAGGGAAGTAAACTTGACTTCAGATGGTATGAGAAACTGTAATTTAATGCGGTATAATCAAAACGTTAAGAAGATCAAGCATTTTGCATTAACAACACAGAACCTGGATTTCAGGTGCTGGGTATCTACAGCTGGTAAGCCTCTTGTCACAGTTCAAAAGATAAAAAAGTGTGGTGAACAATTCCAAACTCCTAGGCCATATCAAGAGTGAGAAATGCCTAAAAGTTATGCAAATAGCCTTGTGGAGGAAAGAATTACAAAGCAAGGCAGGAGGATGGGGATGGAAAGGCAAGTAGCAAAGTAGCAAATACTGCCAATACAGACATAGGACAGAGGCACTGTTAGGAAACGCATAAAGGTAAGCAATGTGATAACTGGCATTCTTCCAATCAGTACCAAAACGTCACAAGTGCTTTGCAAAGAGTCTGCAGGAGCATACTTGTTAGCTTCGTACATGTTTTTATTACAGACTGACCTTCTTTTAGTCTCTGAGCAAATCTGTGTAAAATACAGAGTCTTTCCCACTTTGATTCTGGAAGGATGTGTTAGGATGTGGCTCCTGCATTTCTCTCTTCTGGTTTTGCCAGACACACCAAGCCAAGAAGAACTTAAATGGATTTCTGGGCACATACTTGAGTTAACATGGACCAGACAAGCACGGAAGAGCCCTCCAATAGAAATACCCAAGTGGTTCACAGCTTGCACATACAGTCTTTCCCAGCTTGTAACAGTAATTATCTTCCATAGATCAGACAAGATGACTCACCAGTTTCCAGCACTGTCACCAGAGCAGAAAAAAGCTCTTTCAGATATTGCCCAGCGGATTGTGGCTTCAGGAAAGGGGATCTTAGCTGCAGATGAATCAGTGGGTAAGTTCTGGATATCAAACAATTTGCAGTACCCGGCACTTTTTCTCTCAATTTTCCTTCATCTTTGAAATTACTAGAGTAAATGAAAAACGTTTTAAAACTGTTAACTGAGCAAGAACAACTGAGCCAGGAGGGGCTGCATCTATAGCAACAAAACCTGATGAACTATGGGTTGAGAAGGGAAGGTCTGTGTTACTACATACTGGGACCAGAAGGCCAGCCAAGCCTAACACCTCTCTGTTTGACCTTTATCCATCTTGCTAGGTACCATGGGGAACAGGCTGCAGAGGATCAATGTGGAGAACACAGAGGAGAATCGCCGGGCTTTTAGAGAGATCCTCTTCTCTTCAGATGCTTCCATCAACCAGAACATTGGGGGAGTGATCCTCTTCCATGAGACACTCTATCAAAAAGACAGCAGTGGAAAGCCATTCCCAGCTCTCATCAAAGAAAAAGGCATTGTGGTGGGAATAAAGGTGAGTACTTGTACATGGGTGGCTGGTAGCATACTCCAAACCCTGTTTCCAGTGATAATTATATATAGGACTGCAGTCTCCTCTGCCAAACACTTTCTTTTGTGCTTCGTTTTAAAGCCATTAAAGGATCTCTGCTGCCATTCTCTGCATTGCTTTTGTACAGTTAACCAGGGGCACATTTACGTTTAATGTAAAAACTTTTCATGAACCAGTTCCCATCTACTCAACATTCACTGCAATTAAATTACCTCCATGCAGTAACCTGAATCCAGTCCTTTCCACATCTGATGGAACCCTTGAGTCACACGTGGCAGCCATTTCTCACCTTGCCCCTTTCTCTTACCCAACTCACTTCTTTTCTTCCCCTTTGCTCCAACATTTCCCTCATTTGCTCAAACATTTCCCTTCTTTGTTCCCTTAGTATGTTCAGCCCCATACTTTACTCACACTCAGCCTGCAGAGATAGGCTAGCCATGGGTAAGATGATAAGGATAAGACTGATCTCCATCTTTCTCTAACCTGTCCTGGTTTTCTTCTCCCCACAGCTGGATAAAGGTACAGCACCCCTAGCAGGAACAAATGGAGAAACCACCATCCAAGGTAAGTAGAGATCTAAGGAACCTAAGCTATGACTGGTGCAGTAAAAGCCATGGGGTCACTCACCCAAGTTGTAGCTTGGGCTGCTGTCATAACGCTTTCCAGAGATATATTCTGAACAACTGCTCTCAGTGAAGCACTGTTCTTCTGTCTGCAGGGCTGGATGGGCTGGCTGAACGCTGTGCCCAGTATAAGAAAGATGGTGCTGACTTTGGCAAGTGGCGTGCAGTGCTTAAGATCACCAATACAACACCATCTCAACTTGCTATCCAAGAGAATGCCAACACACTGGCACGCTATGCCAGCATCTGCCAGCAGGTACTCAGCCATCCAGCAACCTTTCCTGAGATGCTGTTGCCCCTTCTCACTGTTTCTTGTGACAACACGCTAAGTAACTGGAAAGGCAGATCTCTGTGAGGGTTTTGGGAAAGATGAAGAAGAAGGGCAGTGCAGCAAGAAGGAACACCAACAAAGTTAAGAGTAGAAAATTAGAACGTTTTTTCTTACACATTCCCCAAAACTTCCCTGGTTTTCTTTTCTTAGCATGGTTTGGTGCCCATTGTGGAGCCAGAAATCTTGCCTGATGGAGACCATGATCTTCAGCGCTGTCAGTATGTCACAGAAAAGGTAAGAGATTCCTGCCCCTCTTCTCTCCTTCAAAAATCAGTAGCTAATCTTATGCAGAGTTGTGTTCACAGATCTCAGAGAGTTTTGACCAAAAAGGTACTTCATAACTGTATCACAAACATAAGTTTCTCACAGTCAAATCATGAGAAAAGAACAAACACAAAAGCAGAATCCATGCTTTTGGACTTCCACTCAAACTATTAATACAAGCATTCTCAGTTGCAGTAAAGTGGATTGGGAGCAAAACAAATTATCACCTCTTCCAGGACTTCAATTTGCAGGGCTTTTAAAAATGTAGTAAAAAGGAAGAGTGGTTTTCTGGTCATCCCAAAAGGAGTTGTGTCTCCAGGGCTGCAAACTCTGTGACAAATTTAATGAGAAAGCAAAGTTCAATTCTATTCTCTCACACTCCCAAAGAATAAGCTGTCTTTCCACATCAAGTTGAGGTGAAGGTCTGTATTTAATCCTTCTGTTTCCAGGTTCTGGCTGCTGTCTACAAGGCCTTGAATGATCATCATGTGTATCTGGAAGGGACATTGCTGAAACCCAACATGGTGACGGCTGGGCATTCCTGCCCCAAGAAGTACACCCCTCAGGATGTAGCTGTAGCAACTGTCACTACTCTTCTCCGCACTGTTCCTGCTGCTGTTCCTGGTGATTCCTGATTCATTCCTATGTATCCATTCACACTGTCACTCTTGCTGGCCTTGCTCCTACATCTGACATGCTCACTCCTCTGGCATGTAAAAGTCAGGGACTGTGGTGGCCAAAGCACTCTGTCTCTAAGCCTCTAAACCTCTTTCTTTCAGGAATCTGCTTCCTGTCTGGAGGTCAGAGTGAAGAGGAGGCTTCTGTCAACCTGAATGCCATGAATCAGTCCCCTCTGCCTAAGCCTTGGAAACTCACCTTTTCATATGGGAGAGCCCTGCAAGCCTCTGCCTTGGCAGCATGGGTGGGCAAAAGTGAGAACAAGAAGGCTGCCCAGGAGGCCTTCCGCAAGCGGGCACAGGTATGAGGCTTCCCACCCAGTGCAGAGCAGAGCTGTTCACTGCAAAGGGAGACATGTTGTAACTTTCTGATGCCTACTCTTGTTCCTGCCCCTCCTAGTGCTTCATGTTCACCAGGGATGCTACTCTCTGACTTCTGCCTTGCATGGTTACTCCTGCTGGTTTTTTTACACCTGTCTTTCTTATTTCAAACTAACTGGTTTCCCGGCCTTCTTGTTTCTTTTTCAGATTAACAGTCTGGCTTGCAGAGGACAGTATGTTGTGTCTGGGAAGACTGACACAGCTGCCACGCAGTCCCTTTTCACTGCCAGCTACACCTACTGAAGGTGCAGAAACTTTCCTTCATCCTGTCCCTCTTCACAATGGGGAAGATGTGCAGAAATGAAAGAAAAAGCCAAGAAATCTAATTTCCCTTACCCTAAACAAAAATGGGGATAAAATGGATCAGCTACCTCTCCACTCTTCGCTTCCACAATTTACCAAGGAAATAGTCTTGTTTCATCTGCCCATCCCAAAGAAGGGGAATTCTTTCCATACAGCAAACCATAGCTGCCAATGAATCAAGAACCCCTCTCCCCCTGGTTTAAACTTAGTCACCATAATAGTAGGCAGATTAAGTAGTTCCTTGGCTATTAAAATACATACCTGATGAATTACAAAACTTGATTGTGTCTTCAATCATGGAAATAAAATAGTAATCAAAACTTAATCACTTTCTTACAGTTCCTTAATGCTTTATAGTCTCTTGCACACATCTGTGATTTTCAGTAGCCTATGGAAAGATTAAGTCACAAAGCATAACTGCTGGTGAGTTTTGGAATCCCTGAGGAGATCAAAGGGAAATAATCCAAGAGTGATACAGCTGGAGATGTTAATCCCTTTGACTGAAATCTGACTGACACTGAGAAAACTTGAGAGAGCTATATGATGAGCAGTGCACTGGACTCAGGCCACAGATAAATTATACTACCTTCAGAAGCTTCTTGTGTCTCTGGAGAATCATGGTGTGATGAGGATGCTATGCACTGAGTTGCACAGGTTGAGTTAGTGCTCTGCAAAGACTATATTTCCAAAGCAATTATATGGTAGCATTTTCCTCATTAATTAAAGAAAAACATGCAGGGAGGCATCTTGGCCCACAGTTTGACTTCTGGTATGTTGCCACGTACCTGTTAGAGGTGTAAGCAGAAAGAACAGACCTAAGGTTAAAGAAGAACATTTGCTCGGCAGCATGCTATGCCAACCAAGAGTGACATCTTGGAGTGGCTCATCTATCAGCAAAGACATGCAACCCAGAAGACACCCCACCACCACCTTCAGGGGCATCTGGGACCAAGCCTGCACAGGCAGAGCCATCTCACTCTTGAGGCTACTTCTACCAGCCACGGGCACCCACTGCTTGTGCCAGCAAGGAAAGGGAAAATACAGGAAAACAGGAGAAATTAGAGAAAATCACTGCCCTGTAACATCCTCCTGTTCTTTGCGTTAGTAACCATGTTTTTACATAGCAATAAATAGTTATTCTCCTTCACATGGATCTAATCATTGCATAATTAATGCATGTGTTTAGTCTGTCATTACCTCAACCATGAACAAAGAGCAAGTGACTTGCCAAAAAAGACTCCAGAGGCCAATCCTGGAGTCAGGAACAACACCTCTTCTCTGGTTCAGCTGTGGTCCTGTAGGTCTCCATGCACATGAATTCCCTTAAACCTCTGCTCCTGATGAGAAGTATCCTACTGATCTATGCATGTTGCCGCTCTTAGAATTGAGAGCAGAAAAAATGTTCCCCCAAACCAGCAAAAGAAAGTCTTTCACTTTATAAAACTAAAGCTGTAGCCTTGGTAAGTAATTCCTGCTCGTCTGTTGGATACTTGTCACAGATGCCACGCCTCATGCACCTGTGAGCTGTGCCCAAGCATCATGTGTCTCCCCTTGACAAAGGTGCTTGTGACTGGAGCGAGGAGATGTCTGCTGAATGTGTGACCATGAATCAAAGCAAGGTCATGTACAGATGAAGAGTTATTTGTCACTTTTGAAAATCAACATCCTTTTAAAAAACCAAGAGAAGTAAATAGTAGTGCAGTTGTTATGCCAGAAGGATGGGATGCTGTTCAGATGGACCTGGGGAAGCTGGAGACGTGGGCCTGTGCGAACATCATGAGGTTCAACAAGACCAAATGCAAAGTCCTGCATCTGGGTCAGGGCAATACCCAGTTTCACACAGGATGGGGGATGATGTGGTTGAGAGCAGCCCTGTGGCAAAGGACTTGGGGGTGCTGGTAGATCAGAAGCCCAAAGAGCTGACAATGCAAGCTTGCAGACCAGAAGGCCAACCGTATCCTGGGCTGCATCAAAAGAAGTGTGGCCAGCTGGTGTAGCGAGGCGATTCTCCTCCTCTGCTTTGCTCTTCTGAGACACCACTAGTTCTGGAATCCTCAACATAAGGATATGGAACTGTTGGAATGGGTCCAGAGAAGGGCTACGAAGATGGTCAGAGGGCTAAAGCACTTCGGCTACGAGGACAGGCTGAGAAAGTTGGGGTTGTTCAGCCTGGAGAATGTTCTGAGGAGACTTTATAGTGACCTTCCAGTACCTGAAGGGGCTACAAAAAAAACCTGGGGAGGGACTGTTCACAAAGACTTGTAGTAATAGGACTAGGGGGAATGGCTATAAACTGGAGAGGGGCAGACATAAGGAGGAATTTCTTCACCATGAGAGTGGTGAGACACTGGCACAGGTTGCCCAGGCAAGTTGAGGATGCCCCGTCCCTGGAGGTGTTCAAGGCCAGGTTGGGTGGGGCCTTGGGCAGCCTGATTTAGTGGGACGTGTCCCCGCCCATGGCAGGGGCGCTGGAGCTGGATCGGCTTTGGGGTCCCTTCCAACCCAAACCAGTCTATGATTCGGTCTCTCTCCCTTCTGTCTGGGACCGGCACAGCCGCCGTGACAGGCACTCTCGGCCACCGGAAGCGGCCAGCGCCCCCTCGGGCAGGCAGAACTACATTTCCCGTCAGGCACTGTGCGGGGCACAGGCGAAGTTACGTCACTTCCCCGCGCGCTGCCCGGCGGGAAGAGGCGCGGCGTGCACTGGCCATGGCGGCTGTGGGTGCTCTGCGGGTTGGTCGGTGGCAGCTGGGCCTCCGCGCCCCGGCGGCCAGGGCGCTCTGGGGCCGCCGCAGGTAACGGCGCGGCGAGGGGGTGATGCCAGGAGTACTTACAGTTACAAAAATTGAAATGTTTTGATTTAAGTTTCATCTAAGTAATTGTATTTCTTGAAAGTTAGTCAGAATGTCCCTCTGGCAGCGCCTTTTCCTTCAGTGTTTTTCTTTGCAGATGACAGCGTCTTTTGTTTAGTCTGATCTGTGCTGGACAGGTGCTTCTGTAATCACTGCTATTTGCGGTGTCTCCCTATCTCAAGTGCAAGGTCAGGCAGAGCTGGCTCCAAATTAGCAAGAGTTTTAACTGTTGTAAGCTCATATTAACATTAAAATAGTCCTTGGAAAGTAATAGAATATGCATGAGTTTTTGTGGAAAATTTATACATATGCATGTAAGGGGGGAAATGCACGCTGTAACTAACTCTTCTTATTGCACATGATTGGTGGAGATCACTCCTGCATATTGCCCAGCCCTGATAAAGGATGCTTGCTCTCTAAAACTTCGAAACGAGTCTTAGAGAGCTTATTTGTTGGCATTTTCGGTATCAGGAGGGCTCTTTCCAGATTTTGCCTGGTGTTGGTCACATCCCTGCCGTGGGCAAGGCAGTGCAGAGTTTGTTGCTTAATGCCAGTGGGGATCTTAATGCCAGTAGTCATCTCTGTGTAGCTTTTTAGGTGTGACTGATGCAAGAAGTAGTTACTACTGCAGAAGTGGGATGTTCTGGTTTAAGCTAAAGTAGAATCAGTTTTATAAGTACAGTTAGGTCTCATTTAAATAACTAGTTTTTGAAAGTCACAGACAGAACATCCCTCTGATAGCACCTTTTTTTTCAGTGTTTTTCCAGCCACTGTTCTCTTGAGAAATGATAAGGTCTTGTCTATGATGTGTGCTGAACAGATGTGTCTTCTGTAATCATGTCCATTTGTTTATAGTCTCTCTCTTTATATAAACAATGTGAGGTCAGACAGAGAACTAGTACTGTTCCAATTAGCGGACATTTGGCTGTTATGAATTTTGTAACATTAAAATTAGTCCTTGAAAGCAATAGGCTATGCATAAGATTTCTGGGAAATGTTATACATAGGCATGTAAGTGAGAAATAAATTCTGTGACCAGCTCCTGTCTTCTTACATGATTGACGGAATTATCTCTTATGCATCTGGTGCTGTAATGACGTACATGTGCTTTCTGAAACTCCAAGACAGGTATTAGAGAGCTTATTGGCTGGTATTTTCAGTATCATGGCCATACTTCTTTTGTTGATGAGGTTATGACATACACGTGTGGTACATGAGCAAGTCAAGTAACTTGAGGTAGACCTCAATTTTCTAACTAAAACTAGTGATCATATCTTTTTAACTGTGGGCACTAATTTTTTCTATAGTAGTTGTTATTTTCTGTTATCCTTTTTTTCCACAGCAGATTAGAAAATGGAGCTGTAACTGAGAATATAAAGACATTAATCTGGTTAATATTCTATTTATGCTCTGAGCAATAAGATAAGTTAGGCAGATGATCACTACATAGAGACATGTGGCGAGCTGCATTTGAGGGGAAAGCAAAGGTCTAGCCCATGTGCCTTTTTTTATGCTTGCATAAGGAGCCTGCTGTGTCCACCAGGTGCATAAACTCTGCAGTTTAGGTTGGATCCGATATTAAAATATGATGAATAAAAAAATGCTCGGATTCAGTTTTTAGTAGCTCAGAGACTGAAAATACTTCTGTCTGGTGTCAACAGGAAGGAAGAAAAAGAAGTCGAAGCAGACAAAATAATTCATGAAGAGAAAAATGAACCCAGCCTGATCTGCCCTCCACCTTGCAGCAGAAACTATCTTCCTCCAGCAGATATACAGAACTACCTGGAGTCTCGTGTCAAGGAGATTTTTGGACCCTCACTTCCCAGTAATTGGCGTCAGACACCCCTCAATGAAAACAGGTTGAAGTATCGATTACTGGCTCAGCTGGCAGCAGAACTTGGTCACGCTGTCCCCAACTCGCAGCTCCACCTGATGTGCAGTGCTGAGGATGTCTTGACTTTCTATAGCACTCCTGTGAGGGATGCGTCCAAGTTTGATGAACTGTGTGCTGCAGAGCTACCCCCAAACCTGAAGATTACCTGGAAGCAGTAAGTTGCTCTATGAAGCATCACGTTGCTTTGCCTATGTTCCTGAGACAGAACAACTCTTTCATTGTGGTAGCAACTGAATGTATGAATACCACTAATAAAGTTCATTTAGTTGTCCTCAGGTTTCATTTGTTTCCATTTATTATATACAGAAAGAAGAACAGTTCTCCCTGTGGAGCAGTTGCACAGTGTGGTCAGTAGCAGTACTCAGGTATGCTTTCTCACCTTTACCATGCTGCCCGGCAGTTACAGGGATGAACAGGGGGAAGCAATCCTCAGTTTCTTCCCTGCATCTCGTAAACTTCTCATCTTCAGTTCTGAACTGGGTAATGGGCTTTTGCAAGAGCAGTTTGGCTATGTTGGGCACCCTATTCAACTCGGCCACCACGAGTAGAGGGGAAAGCACCCTTCTGGGGAAGGAGCAGGGAGGTAAGCTAGAATTTTTTTTCTTTTTTAATTTTACCCTGTCAGCAGTAAGGTTTTAAAAGCCATCACAGGTGCCATCTGTAATAATATAAAATGTATGATAAAACGTAATAACATAAAACCATTTGTTCTACTCAGAATTGCTGTGTAGACAGGGTCAAGTAGAATTCCAAAATCTCTTAGGTAGCTAGCGGTCAACAACTGCCCCATAAAAATGGCTGCTATCAAGGCAGCTTGCAGAATTATTCCATGTCTCTAAAAGGACCTCATTTTCATAAATTCTTTTGCTTCTTCTAATGGCTGTTAGTTTTTCTTATATATGTGTTATATATATGTTAGTTTTTCTGTGGCTATGGAAAAACATGGAATAGCTCAATGCTAGTTTTTCTTCCCATGTAACTGATGATGTAGATTTGCTTTTAATTTGAGGAGGCAAGGGGTGAATTTGGGAGGACAAGAAAATAAATGCAACAGTCTGAGAAATGCCTAATATTTTGTGAATGTTTCCATTCACTATGGTTTCAATGAGGTGTGCTGATTTTTCCCTCCATACGGACAGCTGGTTGAGACAGGGACAGGTGGTTTCCTGACCACAAGAGTCATGTTCCAGAGCCTTCATTCACACAGCCAAGAGTCACAATCCACACAGCGGTTCAGCAGCTCTAAAGGGTACCCACTTCCCTGTTGGGCAGAAGTTATTTGAAGATGGAGGGAGAGGCCACAGTGCCTGGGTGGGTGACCCCCAAGCAGTGGGGCCAGAGACTGCTGCCAGTCATGTTATGTAGGCCAGGTTTGTACTTGAAGTGCACGAAACCTGCAGACGGCTATAGGGGCCACACATCCCTCTTCAGAGATGACCTGATTGCGACGTGTTTATTTTAAGTAGTTGGTCATATGGCACTGTTAGCTGCCTAAGCTCGCAATGCACAGCATAAAGAATAACAAACCTTAGAACAGGAACTGGGGAAAAAAAAAAAATCCAAAGGCTACCTGAAGATTCATTTTTTTTTCACTGGGTCACAGATTTGGGAAGGTGAGCACGCATTGCTCCTGAAGGGAAAAGTACCTAGGAAAGCAAATGTGCTGTTAGATTCAGGCTTCCTCTACAGGTGTTCATCTGTCAAATGGAAAAAGCTGAAGATACTACTAAAATGATAGCAAACACATAGAACTAGCCAAGAAGAAACACAGTGAATGTGTGGTAGGCAGGATAAAGCAGTCCTTCAGGAAGTGGAAAGTTGAGATTCAAATCCTTCTTCACCCTGGAAGATGGGGAAGAAACTCAAACCACATTTTCCACCTTCAAAAAGACTGCCCATGCCATCATGCTACAGGATAAGCAGAGGTGGACAGCATCGCTACCAGTTCTGTGGAAGAGATTGACCAAGAACACAAGATTCATGCTCTGTTAACAGCACACTTAGGAGAAACACAACCCAAGGGTCCATAGCTGCAAAACCCAGGCTATAGAATATAAAGATTTTATCTTGGAATTCAACCCCCTGCTAACTGCCATATGAGTGGGCATGGGTGCTGCTGACTGGGTGCTTGAATGGAGTATTTGTTGCTGATAAGCTTTCCTGATACTATTATTTTCCTAATGCAGCAGAACATGGACCAGCTCCATAGCCAGATTTATTCAGCAGAAATTTTCCTCATGGAATTAGGATCAAAGTTGTAGTGAGGAACCCAGAACACTACTGGTGGTTTGTCATGGTAACAGAACACCTGCATGGCCCAAGTCTGATCCTTATATTTCTAAGACTGAAGCACACGTCAGTAGAGTCAGAAGAAAATACCAACCTGGAAGAACCACTGCAAGACCCGACACAGCCATCCTAGATTTTCTTTGAGTCACAGACAAATGACAGAGACCAGGCTACACCTTTGAGTTTTTTGATAATTTTTTTTTTGCATCTGTTTTGGAAAAAATATACAAAAAAAGCCAAGAAGAAACAACATGGAAATGTGAGGTAAACATTCCAGTAAAAGTACGGACAGAGGCTCCATTCTTTAAAGGAGACACACAGCAGTTATCACCATGCTAAAAGAATGAGATGCAGGAAAATCCTAGAAACAGTGAAAAGTCATGTAATGAAGCCTTTGCCCCAGTTCTAGCCATTGTAAATGGGCTCCTTTTAAATTTTACTCCCACCCCCCACCCACACTTAACCGCCTCTTTATTCCTTAAACAAAGTTGTTAAATTGTAAAATAGCAGTTTTGATATAAATTCTGTACGGCAGAATTTACAAAAATGCAGACTGCTACTACAGACAGTGCCAGGTTTTTCAGGGTATGTTTTGACTTGCCAGAGCCCCTGAGTAAAAACTACACTGTCTGAGCAAAATTGTCTTCTTGGTTATGCCAATGTGAATGCTAAGTAATGCCACTCCACTGAAGAAGCGGTGCCACTTTTCCTTTACACCAGTGTTACTAGTTACCCCACAAATCTATGATGAAGTCATGAAACACTGAAAGCGCAGCCTCAGCTCCACAGTGGCGGCTGTATATCCCCATAGTCAATTCCTGAAGCCAGGTTTCACTGGGAGCTTTAGCTGGGCATCGGGGAGGACTGCAGGTCTAGGGAGATGATATAGTCAGCTCACATGCTATCAGCTACTACTATAAATTCTCATGTCCAGTCTGTCTATATTGCAGACTGAGTACATTGTTTTAGTTATTCTTCAATAACTAGCACAATCACTCACACCAGAACAATCAGGCTTGATTCAGTGAGATGCTTAAAGACATACTTCAAGTCTGCCAAGTAGTCTGGGAACCGGATGTCCATAACGCTAAGGAATGCTTAAGTAGGTCACTGAATCAAGGATGGATGTTTATTACTTGTTGATAGAATCATTCATGTTACAGTCCCGATCACCGCTATTTTGATCTGAGTTAAATATATGCGATTACTTCAGATCTGTGCTGAGCTTACTCAGATCAGAATCTGACCCACTGGTAGAAGCACTTCTTATGGTAAGAAAAGGTAAAAGTGATTTTTTTTCAAGACCTATAAATTCAAAATGAAAAAAAAAAAAATTGTGTACAAATACCACATAACAACATCAACAATTCCATAGATGTAGTTTCTCAGTGCACACTTTAAACAAGAAAAGGATTTTTTTGTTCTTTTTCTGTTTTGCTTTTAAATTCTGGCATAATAATAATATTAAAGCTGACAAAAAATCAGGGCAAGCTACATCACTTCCTCATACAAAAAAAGTACAAAACATTAGCCTCTAACTAGACATAACATAATACTGGTCATCACAGTTTGACATTTAGTAACTGTGTGTCTTGGAGTATTGTACTGGAGGGTAATAAAAAATAGCTTCTGTTGCTCATCTTCCATCTCAGGTCACTTCAGTCATAGAGGCAGAGTGATTCTGCAAACAGCAAAAGGCAAACACGTGAACATTTGCATACATTTTACATTTACATATCCTAGTGTGTAAAATGAATGAGAAAAACTTTTACTAAATAAAATGTTGCCCAGTTAATGTAGGGCTTTAAAATGAAGAGATGAATGCAAATGTGACTGCCATCTATCCAGAGCTCATGGTGGGAAACACTGAACTCAGACCCTGTTTCTGGGCTGTGAGCACTCTCGCTAACAGGTTTGAAATGCAAGGGACTGCTTTTTCAATAAAGACTTTCAAACTGGTGTGTATCCTGTCCAGAGGGACAAGTCAGTACAGGCACAAGCACTTCATACAACCAAATGACTAAGACAGCAGCTCTGTCCGCAGTCATGAAGAGCCCAAAAGACTATGATTTGGCTGCATGCAATTTGTGTATAGAATCCCTACACTGTTTGATCCTAGGGAACATAGAGAGCTTAAAACCATGCAGAGGTGAGGTGCCAGAACACATGCAGCCTTGGATATGGCAACACAGAAGTCCTCTTCAGGTGGAAAGAGTGTTGATTCATCCTTCTTGGAAGCCAGTGTCCCAAGGGCTTCAGTGGCAGTACTGAGTTATCCTTGGACCATACTGCATTACTAGGATTTATGTGGGTGCAAGGCAAAACAAGAGTGAGAATGAATGAAGAACTCTGCACAGAGGAGGATGGTGCACCTCCTATATCCAAAGAAACAGTAATGAGCAGCTACTCCTAAGGATTTGTTTATAATTGCTTCAGAGTAGGATCACTTTTTTCGCAATCCACTCCTGCATGGTAGTGGTATGGTCATTTAGAGAATGATACCCTGAACCAGAGAAAATTATCTTCTTGATTATAGCAAACATTAACAGTTAAGGCCTAGTCCCTACCTGCTTTTCATAGTCCAGAAGCTATAAATAGCTGACTAGACACACTTTTTCTCAGTCTCTGAATATTTTCACCCGTTAAGCCCTTTTGTCACACATGATCCACTGTGGATGTGTAAGTAACATGTAGTTTCTGGACTGCAAGTCCTCCAAGAGAACAGTTAATGCACACAGTTCCGTAGATTTAGTTGAAAGTCTTCCAACGAATCTTTGCTTAATCTAAATTGGCTTTTCAATTAAGCAAAATATTTCCACGCCTTAGAAACAGTGTTTTTTAATCCCTATTTTCAGCTCATTTGTCAAAGAGTTTAAGAAAAGTTACTATGATCCTGTCACACACCACATATCCAGGAATGACAGGCTATTTTGTAAAGGAAGTACACATTAAAGAACAAATAAATTATACCAGGGCATTTCAGGTAACTGACAAACTACAGTTGCTCCTTGTTCCCAGAAATTCCTGAGAGGTGGCATTTGTTTGTCTGTTTTGAAAAGACTGGGTATGATTCAGTTATGTTGACACAAGCCGTTTCAAGTCACTAGTTTAATCAATGATGATGTTGCTGCTAGCCTATTGTTTTGCAAACTTGGAAAAATGCTAACTTATCTTCTGATGACTTAGAGATAGAAAACAGTACATGACCTTTTCCTGTTATAGAAGACACTAAACAGTAATAAGGACAAAAAACTCATATCTGTAATATTTTTCTGAGCAGCATAGTTTATCCTCAGGACTATGAATTTTAAAGTAAATCCTTAAGACATCCCAAAAGCATTCTGAATTGTAATTAGACAGAATTATCTTTACTTTTCTTTCAGCTTTCTATACTTCAAAGCAAATGATTGTTACCACAAATGATGTTCACAGGCATGTGAAATCCTATTGCTTTGACTTTGGATGTGCACAGGGGCAGATGATCAACAGTATTTGGTAGTTTAAGAGAGAGGTGGCTTGAAACAAACTCTCATTTGATGTAAATTCACTCCGTTCAATGAGCTTCATGTCAGGAGTAAAACCAGCTCCCTGTGTGGTTACATATACAACTAGTTTTAGCTCTGCCGTAACAGAAAATGTGCTTGCTGATGGTCTGTGTAAGAGGATTTACAGTACCTGCGCACTCAAAGTCTCCAGAGGACTCTCCACTCTTGGAAATGCCATTAATGGCATTCCTCGTGGGTCTTCAGGCTTCGGTTTAGAAGGAGCTCCATGAGTGCCTTTAAAATTATGCACAACACATATCCCCTGTAATGCAGAAAAGAAAAAAAATGAAGTCAGCATATTCTGTCTCCAGGAAGAACTCACAGGAATTAGCATCAGATCTCTCACAACTGTGAGATTTTCCAAAGAACGTAACCTGGCTTTTAGTTCAAGTTTTCATCTATCTCTGTAGCCTTGGGCTACAGGGCGTTTAAGGATGTGGTTAGGTGTGGTGGACTACCTTGGTAAATCAGTTAATCTTGATGGTAATCTGAGGTGATGAACCATTCTAAGCCTTTCTGTGTGTTATTCAACAGAGACCTCAACATCTGCTTTAGCATCACAGAAACATTGACTACCCTGACGATGCATTTTATTGCCCAAATATTCTCTTCAGACTCTGACCATCATTTCCAAACACTGAAATCATCTCACTGGATGGCTGTGTCTAACCCTGATCTAACATCAAGCTCATTTAGCACCATTCCTGCATACTTGCAGCACAGCTGCTGTGGTGTTTTATCCTATAAGCCTTTCCCTTGTGCATGACCAGACTTACTGGTCCTACATGGTGATGCTCATAACAGCAAACACACGCGGCAGGTTGGGGCTTAGGAACACAGCGGAAAACAAAAAAGACATACAGGAGCTGACACATCTGCTGTCAGAGCAATTCCTACAACCAGCTCCTTGCTAGTTCTTCCTCTTCACTGCTCATTAAACATGAGCAAGGAGCAGCTTGCAGCCCGGATGAGTCTTGTGTTGGCAGCAGGAACATCGCAGCACCTCTCCCTTCCAGGTTCTGGGGAGAACCCCTCCAGCACTCTGCAATTGAGCTTGTGACATCTGCAGGGTGAGAGAGGGTTTGCAGGGCCAAAATATAGCTGGGAGCAGGCTGTTGCTGCTAGAAACAGGTACTGTGAGCACATAGATTGTCCTGCCGAGATACATGGGGTGACTGCCTCTTCTGTTGCAAGTGCTAGATTTAAACTGCCTTTTCCAGTAGGAATCAGACAACTTACCTTAAAGCCAAGGAGATTCAGGTCTGAAGTTGTGGGCATCTTTTTATTTAAATGGGACATGGGAATAAATTCTATGTGAAGGGTTTTTTTTAATTTTTTTTTAAGTACAGAATAGAAAAAAAATCAGTGACAGAACAATCTAGATCTAAGGGATCTTTGAAACCTAAGTCTTCCTGATTTCAGGGATAAAGTGTCTGTTGCTATGCAGTGGATAGTTTTGAAGCATATTTTGATTAATTTGAACCAGGCACATTTCTGTGTAGTACTGAGTGTCACCTTGACTCCTTGCTGTGTGGGTAAATCCTCAGCAAGAGATCTCTTATCAAACAAAATACTTAAACTACACAGCCAATGAAGAGGCAAGTAGCATTCAAAATCCAGAGAGGTATTGTTCCTAGATTTTATGGGGAGGCCTTTGGTATGTTTTAATACATTTGGTTATCCTACAAGATGGTGAACAATTTCAGCTCAACTTCAAATGCTGCAAAGGAGTTAGTTTTGTCTCCCAAGGATCTTCTCCTGACCTCCCTTTCTACTGCACTTTTTTAATGGTCTAAACCAAACAGGAAGCCAGGACCACTGCTTAGAGCCCCAGACAACAGTCTGTATCATACATTTTTGGCAGTTACCAGGTAGACGCTGCGGTTCTGCAACACAGGGGTGTCAGAGAAGAAATCTCAAGCATGCCCTCCTTTTGACACTAATTGAAGTCTACACCATCTTTAAAGCAATTTCCAGGTCAGATCAAGTAAGAACATGTATGGTAATTATAATCTTGAAATACACACAGTGCACAAATATCATCAATTTTGCCTTACTACTTAGTATCAACCTGATTTTATGTTAAGATTTTCTCAAAGGATACCTTTAATTGATGGGGCTAGAATTAGATCTTAGCAACTGGATTAATCAGCTGAAAAAGGCCACAGAAGAATAGTAATGTTTAATTTTTTTTTTTTTTTACTAACGTAGTTTAAAAAGGAATTAGGAAAGACCAACGGGCTTACCAGAAACAGAGCTACAGCACTTCCCAAGATGAAGCCTGCAATCACGTCTGAACAGTGGTTTCGGTACTCAGAAACTCGATTTAGTCCAGTGAGGAAAGCAGCACACAGGGTACCCAGACACAGCACAGGTTTGGCTAGCCTGCTACTCTTTGTTTTAATTGTGCTTGTGATGTACATCTGAAACAAAGGGAAAGTAAAAAACTAAAAGGAGCTCTGCCAGAAACACATCTTTTAACATCCAGACAAATCCAGAATCAGGAAAGTGACAAAACTCATTATTCATTAAAAAAAACACTGGGAAATGGAGGAAGAGGTTTAAGGTAATGCAGACATCACTTTTAAAAGAATACAATGAATACTGATAAATGCTGTTTCAGGATGCCAAATATCCCATCAACTGCATTACATAATGGACTTTTCTGAGCTGGTATGTACAGGCTCAGTTTTACTGACCTCCTAACCTGTGTAAGTACTTGCTCACATGCTAGTAAACATTCACTTTGAAAGTACATGGCTAAATGTTTCCAGAATCAAGAGCTTATGCTTATACTCCTGCAGAAACTGTAACATGCACATGGTGGAATGCCTAGCATCCATATGAGCTAGCTGCTCCAGTTTTGTAAGTGGTGTTAAGAAACGCAGAACTTTTAAGAGAAACCATTCCAGACTTTTTTTTTTCTGCAGGATAAAACCAAATACAGAATACGGAAGAGATTTCTTTCAAAACGAAGCTGATTCTGAAAATGTAATCCCAGACCATGGAACTTTCAATGAGCTCTGAGAATTTTTTAATGAACCTTACATGTTTTTGGCAGTATGTATTTCATCTTAAGTGCATATTGAGAGAAAGAGGAAAACCACGTAGGTCACAATTAGCAGCTAGTCATTAATTCCACAGCTACAAAGTGACAAAGATCAAGCAAAACAAGCCTAATGGCAAAAAAATTCAATTAAATCCTTTTCAGTATGGAAGAATGGATGCCTGCATGATATCCAAGCTTTGAAAAGCAAAGCAAATGCGTCAAATAAGTTTGCCAGAAATATCTACAGGTGACAAACTGCCTCCCATACATGAAAGAGAATCAGGAAGATACATTTGAAAAATTAATTTGATACCTATTAGCCATCAGCTGGTAAATGAACCTGATTCACATGGTGTAGATCTGATGCAGTAAAGCATAAACACCTGGTCGGGTGGGGAGTGGAAAGATTACAAACCATGCAAGTGTTTCTTCCAGTGCTTTATATGAAAATATACCATTTCATTTGTAAAGAAAAAATATGGTCTCTTGCTGTAAAAATAAGTACAATCACCAGAGCTGAAAAGACTTCCATTCTTAACCCTTTTTCAGCTGTCAGAAATTGAAATATAGTTCTGTTTATCTTCTGGACAAAACACTGTGCAGAAGACCTTTACTGTTCTAGTTGCATCTTTGATAACACCACAGCTGGTATGTCTGGTTGTGCGGTCTGCAGGCCAGAAACCACATCTTTCTCTGGGATCCCTTCATATTTTGGGAAGGGCACTGCTGATCACATGGCCATGGGTGTCACTGAAATCAGAACAGGACTCTCAACTATGATGGAGACCCGAGAGCTGTTCTCCTTTGCTGCTGCTGCAGCAGCCAGGCATACCATGCTGGCTCACACTGCTGGCCACTGGAAAAGACTAGTTGGCTTGACTGGGGTGAAGCTGCCTAGGGATTTTTCTGTGCCTTTGCTGAAGTCTGCAGAGGCTTAGTGCTTCCAACTGTAACTACCAGCACAGCTTGCTTTGCACTCCATGCAAACTCTGGCAAACACGGACAATCATTTTACTGTATTTTAATGCCTGTCCCTTTCTTTATGAGCTGGATATACAGAGCTCACTATGGGCTGGTACACAGTTTTGGAATCAAACCCCAGAAATACATTCATTCTCAAAGTCATTCTGTTCATTGCCTTTCATATATTCCTTTATTTTGCTGTATTATGCATATTTTTACTCTGTATTTCTCCCTGTCCATCTTTCTTTTCCCTTCTGCCTGATCAGGTCATCAAATGTCCTTACAGCTGGTTACTCCTCACAGGCTGCTGTTAAAAATGTTAGCCCTAAACTCATTTCAATACCTAACTCTAGGAGAAGGGAAGGGATGCAGCAACCACTGTTTGAAACGGACAGGCCAGAGAAACTACCCAGGGGAAGGCAGATCTGACTGCCTTTGGGCCTGCAGCCTGGCAAAATCGTACCTTCACCTGCCAAGAAACTGTAGTACTAGACTTCTAACAGCTGAGTTTGCCAGATCTCTACCTGCAGAAGTGAGTCTTCTGCCCTTAAACGTGCTTCGGAGCACATCACTTAAAGGTGAATTTAGTATATGATCTGGAATAATATGGTGTGTATTAGTGAATGGGACTAAGCTACATGGGAGGTACCTGCTTGCTTTGTTTTTCCTACCTAATATCTGAATGCAGCACATGAACTGACAGCAGGCAATTGAGCACTAGGCGGCAATCTTGCTCCAGTTTTTTGCAGATAGGCTGAGCTGCACCTGACTATGGCCAAAATTCACTTTAAGGTTCTTCTTTGGAAACCATAGGAAAAAAATACCATTTAAGTGAAGTGCCACTGACTGAATAATTACCACTCATCCTTTCACGCTATGCATTTCTTCTAGGAGAAATCAATTCAAACGAGCAATAGGGAGCCAGACTGCTTTCCTGTTCCCCACCAAAGCATTACTGAGGTTTACAGCCTCCAGAGGAAAATCATCACCTCTTTAAAGTACCAGTGTGGTCTGACAGCTGCAAACCTTGGCTACAGCCAACAATCCACATGTGCTTGTTTTCTCACAAGCATGAGATGAAGGTGGCTCTTTGAGTTACCCACCTGAGAGAGTTCTCCTTAATAAAGATAGGAAGTATCTAATGTATTTGAAGTATCAGCATCTCAGCAGGAAAATGTAAACTTGTTGTAAGGACATTTTTAGCAGTGAGGATAATTAACCATGTGAACAGATTGCCAAGGGAAATCTGTGAAATCCTTATGAGGAAGGTTTAAACCAAGACAAACTGTTTTTCCAGAAGGTATGCTCCAGTTCATCCATAAATCACACATTGAGCTTATAAATAACTGGGAGAACTTCTCCATTCTAGTCAGACTTCCCAGCTGCTGCAGTTTGAACTTTGTTGTCATGGTCCCCAAAGCTAAGATAATTTTTAACATTCTCACAATCTGTTTACCATTTCCTTTAGAGCACACTTTCAAAGCCTTGTGTGAGAGCCCAAAATCTCAGTGAAAGTCACTTAGATTTGATTTCCCACATGCAGCATATGTTTTTGAAAATTTCCCACAATGCTATTTATAGGATAAATTTATTTACTCATTTCTAAATGTTAAAACCAGTTATTTGATGGGTGGGAGAGGGCACAAGGTAAAGAATATAAAAAGATGTGAAGAAAATAGAATAATTTTTTTAAAAAAATAAACTACATATGATTTAACTACATAGATTATCTATTGAGCTTCCTTGCTGTGCTCTTATCAGTACACTCAAGCAGTGTATTTAGCAATGTGCAATGTGTGATAGTAGCATTTATCCTGTATGTAATACTTCTTCCATGTTTTTCAGACAGACAAAAGCATAGACAGTCAAAGAGGCTGTTTTGTTTGCAAGTTTAAAATACACACACACATATATATATGCAAATACATGCTTATATATATATTCAGAATATATGTTATTTCTATAATGAGAAGGGCAGTGTGGAAGAAGTCTGTCTTATCCTTTCATCAGAAAGTGGAAAGACCTGCAATAGCTTATTCCTTGGAAAGTTCACAATTTCATATCAATACTGGAAATCTGTGTATTTGGCAAACTTTACAGTCAATCTTTTTCTTTACTATAAAGATTTCTACAGTAAGAGAGAATCAGAGCCTTTGACAATGATGCATATTGCACAATATGATGCAGTCTCTTAGGTGCTCAGTGCAGCTGATTGAATTTCATTGATTAGTCTGGTTGGTGTTAATTCAGCAAAGGAAGAAATTGTTGGTGTGGTCACAGTGACCTGGGTTGCGGAAGGCATTTGCTGCAGTGCTCAGCTATTCAGAATTCCCCAGATCTTGGAAGTTTCATGTCCAGGCATATTGTATGACTCTAATCTAGTCAAGAAGTAACACATTCAGGTGTAAATAACAGATGCCAGGTATGATCCAGCGTGATGTGGTGGATTCTTATAGACAGATGGCGGTGACAAGAAACATTACTTGTGGATACTGCTAGGCAAGAGCTTAGCTGAAGAATCCTAAACCCAATACTAAACAGTCGATGTGAGTGATCAGTTATATTTTTCAACCATATAGACCTAGTTGTGTCTGTAAAAAATTCTCCTTGCTTTCAATCCAGAATTAAACTGGAGATCAGTAAGGATATCTACCTTATTTCTAAAAGTCCAAAAGTTTTGCTGGTGAAATACTTTAATTTTCCTGGTTCTGTTAGATGCCCTTGGCATTGACTCTTCCATGACCTTTCTGAGAAGTGCTGAAAATAACAATTGCTTAAAGATGATGTAACTGGGATACCCATATGCAGCATATCATCTGTTTTTTGAACTTTGCCAGAAATTTTAATGAATAAGAAGCATTTTTAGCCTATTATTTTCCATTAGAAAATATACATAGAAGCATGTGTTTCTACCTGCACAGCAGCATGTACTACACACAGTGACTGCCATCTCTTCCTGCCATACTTCTGTGAGACTTCATTAGATGTCATTCTATTTTTGTGTAACTATGGAAGTCAAGGCTGCTAGATGTTTTCTCTTTCCCCTACTTTACGCATCTTTGCCTGCAGAGATCCCAAAAATGATGCTTTGGGTTCTCCTCAGCTTGTTTGGCAGGTTACAAGAAAAAGCCTGATTGATTAAATAGAAAACCTATATCACAAAAAAAAGAAAAGTAAACATAAGATCAAACCAGTCACAGTGAGAGCAATTCACTGTTACTAATGAATAAATCAGTATAGAGACATCTGCAGATGATACTCGAGGTTCAGTGATGGGAGGAGACTCATATCTCAAAAGAAATTCATATGATGAAAGACAATGTCTGTGCTGATTCCATTCTCCTGCATTTTCATGTTCAACTCATTTTATTTATCTTGCACCACGGCTCAAATCTTCAGCTTTATGCAAAATACAGCTATTACTAGTCAAATACCCTGTGTTTTTCGTTCAGCAGCACACTTTACTGTGCATATCAGAATAAGGAAGACATTTCTCAAAAAATTTTGCACAGCACAATTATTAAGCAAAGCTAGATTTGAACACTGCATTCCTTGTGTAATGTTCACGTTAATCCCAGCTGACAGGCAGAGAAAAGACAAGCGACGCCACCTTCAGTGCTAGAGGATGTCTTCAGGCAGAGAACTGGGCTAAAATTGGACTGTAGGCTGAAATGCATTAAGGGAAGACTTTTATAGCCTCGTGGCTCAGAAATAACTCCATGCCCTAGCTGGCCCTTCTGTGCAGAGAGAAGTGGAGACCCATCACAGGTACTCTTGAAAGAGTAGGGCTCAGAAATGCTGAACTACTGGAAACTTGAGCTCAGGAAGAAAAAGCATGAGTCCCCTTCACTGGTAGAAATCAGCCTGTTTGTATAAAACTTGCCTTCTTGGGAAGCAAGGGAGGCTGGGCAGGGAAAGTCCACAAAAAGATGTAACTAATTAAGGGCAGAACCAGGACTGAGCCTGATACTGGAGTTTCCATCTAAGACTTTAACATTATTAAGACAGCTGCTACAATACTGCTGAGTTTATTGGGAACTGTGTTTCACATATGGTTGCTTATTGCTCAGAAGTAATGCATGCAAAATGTTATGGGCTTTCCAAACACTTCCCAACAAATCCTTATCAAAGGAGTTACCAATTTATATCTCTGCCTTTATTCAAGCAACTTTCAGTGCAAACTGATGGATATTGAAACAGCAGTAGGTAGCCTCTTCATTTTATAGTAATAGTGTTGTGTTTTATTAATCTGCCACCAAGATCAGGGTAGTTCAGTAAATACTCTGGCATTAATAAGTTCAAGGCTTTTCACAAATCCTGGTGACTTACAGACAGACTCTGCCACTCATTTCAGTCAAGCTATCACGGGAAAAAAAGACCTACTTATGCCGTTTTGAGATCAGAAATCAGGTTAAGTCCTTGGATCTTAATGGCAAAACCATGAAAATTTTCTACTACATAAGTTTCTTGCGTCAATTTTCAAACATAACAGAAACTTTAGCCAGAGAACACAAAGGACCTGCCCATCTGTTTCACCAGACTTTAAAAAGAGATGATTTTCTTCCTGACAATATAGCTGTATCATCTTGTCAAGATGTCGGGGTCCACTGCTCCATAATAACAGCAAAATTCTAGCCATGACTTTTATTACAACGTTTTTTGACCAGGGAATTCAGGTCCTAAACAAGGACAGCAAAAACCAGCCTAGTTCAGTCTCACACTGAAATGGCACCATTTACATTTTAGAAGTTCAACAACCCATGGCATGTGAACAAAAGAATTAGTAGTGATCCAGGAGCTGTTTAAGCATCAAGTTAATTTTGATGTTCATTAGAAAGGGGCAGGGAGACAAATAGGCTGAATGCAGACACAAGGGCCTCTGAGAAAGCAGCAAAGCCAAGATTAGGATCTCATGCCTTGACATCGCACAGTGCCTCAAAAGCAATAAGCATTTGATTTGGTTATACTAGGATTGGTAAAACAGAGAGAGAAAGGGATCTCCCCCTACAGATAAAGAAGAAAGCCATCCCCAAACCAACCCTCTTTTGTTTCAAAAACCCATTGTAAGAAAATGACCCCATTCAATTGCACATAATTCTGTACGAGTACTTTGTACAAGTCAGCACACATCACTGGCACTCACCGTGGCATATAAAGCTGAGTAAATGCTCAAAGCAGCATGTTTGGATGGAAAAGATCTTCTTGCCTTTTCAATCACCTCCACATCTCCAGTGCAGATGTTGCCATTGTTTATGAACTGGTGGTGGGCCCGACAGTCATTTCCAGTGTAGTTGGGTTTACATACAGTCAGGAAGTAGGGAGTCAAGTTCCCAGTCACAACCTGGCCAGCGTTTACAAATATGTCAGTGGCAAAAAGTCCAAATGCAAACACTCCTGTGAGGAAAGATTAAAAGTAATAATTACCCAAACAAGTTTAAAAAAATTTTGGTACCTGAAAGGAAGAGATATAATGAGAGGTGAGGGAACAAACCCTGCAGAGTCCTGCATTAAAGGCATGATGCAGAAGACCACATGCTTTAACTCTGACAGGTGCTTAACTCAGCAACCCCAGAAGGACTCAAAATCAGACTGAAAACAGTAAGCATGTGCCCAAGCACTTTTGTGATTCAAGCTCTGAACAGAACCATGAACTATATATTTCACTGAAAACTCTGCACCTATACTACATCTATAAAGTTTCCACCATGACAAAAGCTCACAGCCTGCAGACAAGTGTCATGCATCCAAGTGATTTAAAATGTTTACGCATTTTTGCCACATCTGAGCCAAAAAATATAATGGCTTTGAACCTGAAAGAACAGTGTAGTGCTGAGAAACAATACTGCAGTTATCTTAACAGGAACATCTCAGGTCAAGTTCCTTTCAGATTTTGACTATTCACCATCCTGATGTTGAAAAATTAAGATCCTGATCTAGTAATATTTGGCTCATCATGTGGCAAACATCCTAGTGCTTTGCTCTGGAAGACGTTCAGCTCATGCCACTTGGAGCACATACACACAAATGCTATAGCAGAAAGCATTCACTTGAACCCAGCAACATTTCCAGGGTTATGGAGCATTGCTTGCTCAATACTGCAGTTGTCACATCCTCCACTGACTCCTCATGAGTATTACCAATACCTGCTACAGCTGCTATGAACATATATGAGGAACTTCTACTTTCATGTATAGTCTACACAGCAAAGAAGCAGAAGAACAAGCTTTCAGAAATGCTAAACCCAAATGTTCTGAAAGACTAAATTGGCTTCTTTTTCCCCTTTCCCATCACAAAGGTAGATTAAAATGTCACAAAAATTTAGAACAAATAAATATTTACTTTTAGGTGGGAATGTTGAGGGTCTTATTTTTGCTTTCTTCCTCCATTAGCTCTGTAAGTGCATGTCTTTTAAATGGCAAATTAGCTGAGGTTGCTATGTATTTAAATATGACCAAGAGCTGGAGATCCAAGGAAAACATATTAGGAGAGTTGTCATAAAATTTTAAGAGCTGGCACCACCAAGGCTTTAACGACTTCACTGCTTATCTGTGTTGAGTTAAAAAAAGAAAAAGCGAAGACTGCTATAGTCTGAGAAACAAAAAATATCTGCTGCAATAATGCAGCAGAAAATGCTTTACATTAAATTAACAAGAATTAAGGATTGTTCTGCAGATATTGTCACTCATTATGGAGCTAATGGAAAGCAGCAGGGCTACAGTTGACTGAGTTAGGTCCTTCTAAACTTTCAGGGCCCATCTACACACAGGACACTTGTATAGGCAGGAATGTAAAGTAAATCCTACAATTAAAAATGGATTAATTGTAGAATCATCAAGTGGGACTTGCCAGTGCCACTCACAGAGACGGTGTGGCATGACTGGTACAGCTGTGCTGTAATACAAATCCCTCACTGAAGTACTGATGGCAAGATCCCTCTCCATGGGTAGCAGCCTGGAGCAGCTTCAAGAGTGCACAGTGCTTTGTCCTCACAGCACTACCCCGAAGTCAGGAAGGGGCCCTACCATAGAGAAGATGACTTTGGGGACTGAGTTTATTACTATTTGTTATATGAGTTTATTATTATTATTAATTAATTGATGCATGATCATAGATTTAAAAAGCCAGTAGGTGGTAGCCTTCCTCTGGTTCTAGACTGCAGGACTGGCCCCTGTATTTTTACTGGTATGGCAGTCCCCAAATTTATCCTGCAAATTATCTGTGTTTAAAAGGGAAACGGAAAGAGCACTATCACTACTCTTGTATTTCTTTTATCCCTCTGCTAGTATTTTAAACCTGTATTTTTTTCACAGCTGGTACGAACTCCTCATCTACATTAGGCAGTGCACAAGCAAGTTCAAATGAGAAAGGCACTAGAAATCATTTTAGCCAGATGAAACAGTAAGTTATGGCAGGGTTGAATCTTGATTAATATACAACTGTTTGGCCAAATTCTTAATTTTTTTTTGCTTTAAAGTTTCGCTTTAAATCCATCTTTATGATGCGCTGCGCAAATCACAGGAAATGCAGTGAAGATTATTACCTCGACCTCTGGAGATCTTAGAGGACATATAACAGTCATGCAAATACTGCAATCGGGCCCATGGTCTTCATTTCATAAGTACAAGTCAAGAATTGAGGTGTTTCAGAAAAAGCTCATGGGCTTCTCAAAGTTATTCCAGGCAGTGTTTAGGTACAAAGATGCTCCAGTGTTTTTCTCAAAAAAAATTAAGAGGTTTTAACACATGCATTTTCTTAGTATTTGGTAGCACCGAAAGTGCTGCTCTAGATTCAACTGCTGAGGGCTGCAGTATTCTGCAGAGCAGCAGAAAGAGGTTGAAACCTTTATCATGCTCTGACTGTGATGCATATTGATCACTGTAATTCCCTTCTTGCAGTTCTGCCAAACTGTGCCTTATGAAAATCATAGCTATGCACAGCAATGAATTCAGCTAGCAGGAATTTAACCCTTGTAGCCTGATTACACATAATTTACTCTCTGGAGACTTTGACACAGGGTTGGCTGTAATTGATTTAAAGGCTGTAACACCAATGAGCCTGGGTAGTAGTGGAGAGTCCCCTGATGGTTTTTGTACCTCAGGAATCCATCTGTTCAATGGATTTGTTCAATGACCTGCAGCAGCTAAGCTAACTGACCAGAGCATGAGAATGCAGTGACATGATTGCCAGGTTTTTAGAGACAGACAAATTACTGCTGAAAGGCTTCACAGGAAGGGCAACTAGCTCTAGCTCTTCAGGGCCATACAGCTGAAGACTGTGATACAATGGCACAGAGAGAGAATAGGATAACAGGTACCTCTTCCAGACTTTGATGCTCAGATGTAATAGGAAGTGATATCATCCTGCTAAGAAGCAAGCATTTTATCTCATATTCCACCCTAGAAAACCTGAGAGTGAACTTTAGTACAGAACTTGGCATATGCTAAGAAAATCTGTAAACAATGCAAGACACAGGGGCAGAAGACCTACAAGCCTCTACAGTTGGTTACTAGCACAAAGGATGGACAGAGGTTAATTTCGTTTACATAATGTCACTCTTTCTCTTCAACCACACATGTCACAGTCTGGCTGCCCAAAGAGACCTTAAAGAAGCAGCAGAAATTATAGCTGGAAAGGTTTTGACTTTTGACTCTGTTCTGGCTCTCAGGTATGTTTCTGTGTGTCAGAAGCAGCCAGAAAGCAAAGGCTAGAAGGCAAACCAGTAAGCAGACTGTAGTTGGGAGAGAGGCCAATTTAGGCCAGAGACAGAGGGTAGGATATACTGCCTGCTACTCTCTTTAGTTGCCCCAGTGTTCAAGTAGGGGGAACTAAAGATCAGATTAAACATATCTTTATCTTCAATGACAAAGACAGACAAACTAAATGTGCAAATGAAAAAAAGGAATAAACAAGGAAAGTCCTGTTCAAAAATGCAGAGGAGAGACAACATGAACCTTAAATCTTTCCAGCTTCATCTCACCTGAAGTAACACTTGCCTTGGCAGAAGAATCTAAACCTTCAGCAGCTTCAATTTTGAATGCTCCAATTTTAATTTCTCTACTTATACCTCTCCCTAAACTGCTGCTAAGAAGTCCTCCAAGCACAAAGCCCAGAAGAAGAAACCAGATTTTCTCACTCACTGTAACCTCAGTACAAGCCCATCTTCTCCCTGCAATTCAAGCTGAAGCTCTCCCTTCTTTCATCCTGACCCTCTCTAACATCAAGTGACTGCAGATGCTTGTTGAATGCATGGGAACCCTCACTATTACAGATATTTAAAAAGCCACTGATTCGACAAAAATAAAAAATATGAGAAAAACGAAACACCAAAAAACCCCACCAGAACAACCCAGCAAGACCCACCAAGGAGTTGTAAAATAGCAGTTGTAAACACATCCAGAAGACAGAAGTGAGAAGCCAGCGGATGGAAATAAGAATAAGGATTCAGAAGGCTTTATTAGAGAAAAAATATACAACTCTTAAGTAAACTGAAAAAAGAAACAATGCATTGAAGGGCTCACGAGACATCAGAAGCTGTGCTCTTGGGTAACATATTGTAGTGTGTTCTGTCAAGTTCATTTAATTAAGCACTCCTCTCTCCTCCCAGTTCCCAGTCTATTGTCTGAATTTGTCACATTCAACCTAATTCGCTCGGAAAATGTTCATATTACACATGCACACTCACACTTCCCTCACTCATCTCCCACTATTATGTTTTTTTAAAGAAGATTAGAGTTTCATTGGAGGGAGTCTCTAGAAGGACTTATGGCTCTATGGAAATGCTGATCCTCAGCCAGTCCCTGAAGGTTTTGCTTCAGTGGTCCAGTGCATCCAATAAAGCCATACATTTATAGTCCTGTGACTCAGACTCTGCTAAACCACCTTTCATCATTATATCTTAAAGGGTGTTGTTAAAGACATGTAACATTAATCTATTTTACAACTGGAGAGATGGAGGTTGCAGGGAAATTTATTGTCTGTTGCCATGGCATCATGAACAGGCTCAACAGCAAGCTTCTACTGAACACTCATTATCTGATCCCAGGATTCTCCCAGTGAAGATACCAAGAAGCCCACTGCTCTGGGCATCTATTGGCTCTTGTGTCTGCCTGCTTCACCTGTGAGTGTCCTGCCTGGATACTGTTCCCTGAGGGTGTTAAGAAGGAAGACATATGGTCTGAGCATGCGAGAAGAAATTAAGTTCCCGGTGCAAAAGTACTCTCCCCATGGACTCACAGGATTTCTTTCTTACTGCTTCACAACTACCAACTTTTATCTGGACAAAAGTCAGCTCAGAGCCTGTCATAAAAGGGAACAGTAAGGTTTGATTTGTCCCCAACACAACGATCTGTTTATCATGAACCTTACTCAGTGATAAGAAGGGAGATCTATGTTAGTACAAGCTGTTGCAGCAGTTCAGGTTAGAGGCAGCTGAAAGGCAGCTAGTTAATAACAGAATGTACATTGTTTCACAGTGAACTTCAGATCCAAGGCAGACAGAATGATAAGGTCAGGCAAATTATGTCCTGCAGCTGCCTAGGGGATTGACATCAGAGCTCTGGGATATATCTATCCTATTACAATAAGCTCAATGTGTGTATAAATCTTGTAAACCTTTATTTGCTGAACTAAAGCCTTAATTTGCTGAAATAAAGCCCTAATTTCATTATTTAGCTGCCTACTGTGAGGTGTCACCATGCTTTAAATTAAGCTGTCGGCAGAAGCTGATCTGTGCCATTTGTTAACTGCAAATTATGTAGCTCCAAAGTAAAAGTCACTGGTAATAAATTCATGAAGAATATTGCATTTCTAAGTATGTGAACTGCTGAGAGGCTACTTGCACGTTATCAGGGCTTTGCAAGTATACAACTTAATCACACTGTTTAGAAACGTAATGTAATGAAATGCAAGACAATACACATGTTACTCACCCTATAAAACTGAGTCAGGGAGGTCTGAAACCATTATTCTGGGGGCATGATAACAGCTCTATATAAAGAGACTAAATCCTTGACAGAAACCATTCACTCCAGCCTGTCCAGGTCCCTCTGGATGATATCTCGTCCTTCTGGTGTGGCAACTACGCCACTCAGCTTGGTGTCATCTGCAAACTTGCTGAGCATGCCCTCGATCTTGCTGTCAATGTCGTTGATGAAGATATTAAGCAGCACCGGTCCCAGTACAGACCCCTGAGGGACATCACTCATCACAGATGTCCATCTGGACTTTGAGCCATTGGCCACTACTCTTTGAATACGACCATCCAGCCAGTTTCTCATCCACCCTACCTTACCATCCATCCATCAAATCCATATCGCTCCAATTTAGAGAGAAGGATGTTGTGGGGGACCATGTCAAAGGCTTTACAGAAGTCTAGATAGATCACATTTGTCAGTCTACATGTGTCCACTGCTGCGGTTACCCCATCATAGAAGGCCACTAAGTTGGTCATACAGGATTTGCCCTGGAGAAGCCACACTGGCTGCCATTAATCACCTCCATGTCCTCCATGTGCTTTAGCACAGCTTCTGGGAGGATCTGTTCCATGATTTTCCCAGGCACAGAGTTGAGGATGACAGGTTGGCAGTTCCCAAGGTGTCTTTTCTACTCTTTTTAAAAATGGGCACAATGTTGCCCTTCTTCCAGTCACCAGGGACTTCTCCTGACTGCCATGACTTTTCAAATATCATGGAGAGTGGCTTGGCAACCACATCAGCCAATTCTCTCATGACTCTGAGATGCATCTCATCAGGTCCCATAGACTTATATATGTTCAGGTTCCTCACGTGGTTGCGAACCTGATCCTCCTCTACTGTGGGAGGGGGTTTACCCCCTGATCACCATCTTCCTGTCCCATGACCCAGGAGGGGTAAGGAGAGTGGTTGGTTATCAGTGAAAACTGAGGCAAAAAGGTTGTTAAGCACCTCAGCCTTCTCCTCGTCTGTTGATACATGATCCCCATTTCCAAGCATCAGTGGGGGTATGTTACCTTTGACCTTCTTCTTTTGACTGATGTACCTGTAAAAGCCCTTCTTGTTAGTTTTTATTTCCCTTGCCAAGTTCAGCTCCAGCGGCGCCTTGACTTTCCTGATCCCATCCCTACAGAACAAGGCAGCATCTCTATACACGTCCCAGGTTCCCTGTCTCTGCTTGCACTGCCTGTGCAGTTCCCTCTTCTTTTTCAGTTTAACCAGCAGGTCTCAACTCAGCCATGCCGGTCTTTTCCCTTTCCTGCCTGATTTTCTACATATGGGGACTGAGTGGTCTTGCACTTTATGGAAAACTTTCTTAAATATTTTCCAGCTCTGTTCTGCTCCCTTGTCTCGAAGGATCATGTCCCGTGATCCCATGGGGATAAAATGATTCCATGGGGATAAAAGATTCCATGGAGATAAAATTACAAGTATGCTTATCTTTCATGCCACCAAAAGCTAGTCTGGAGTTTCCATTTTTGCTTCTCTTTCTATACTAAATTTAAGTGAATGTTCAATGAAGTATCTATACCTTTCTGTTAGGCTACTATTCTTAAAACCCCATCTCTTGCCAGTAATTCTAGTTACAGAGTCAAGGAGGGACTAAAAGCCTGTTTGTGTTTCTAAAATTTGACAACAGCAATCCTCAAAAGATTTCCATGATGTGCACTGCAGGGTCAGGAAGCAGCATTCACTTTTCCTGACACATTAGCACCTAGACACAGTGGAAAGATTTTTCTCATCCTTTTGAAGATGAGAATACCAACTGTAAGAACTTATAAGGCAATATTCAAAGGAATTCAATTACTACTTTTTGGAGGTACTCGCTGAAGACTCCTGCTTACACAACTGGGCCAAAATGGATTATTAGGTGTGGATATTCCAATGAATTTGTACCAACACTAAACTGATAGCAAACTTCCTTACAACAATCCAGATTGCTTGTTAGGGTATCTTGGAAGACGACCTAGTTAACCAACTCTGTAACTTATGGCCCTCACGTTTAGCAGGAGAAGATGCACACAGGGAAATCCATGTATAAGCAATCTGGTAGTCTTTTCAGAGCCAAGCATCCAGGTAGCCTCTTTTGGAGTATCAGTAGTATAGAGCTAATTTCCCTGATCATCCCGCACTGGCGACAGCTGTGCAATCCATGTCCTGTTTTCAAAATGCAGGTGGAATGTCAACGAAAAACCTGTGATTACTTTTAGTTCCTTTCATAAACTATATCCACCACTTTTCAACAAACTCTTCTACCAACATTAACTTTATTTCTCTCAGGAAAACAAATACAGCTGCAAAGACAAGATTGATTTCTCTAGCAGTGTTCATATCCTACTACTCTCTGAGAGTCCTCTACATCATCACTACCCCTTCTCTTCCACCAGAAAAGAAACAGTAGCATGAATGTTTAAGAAGAAAGCTAACTATAAAAACCAACATAGAGTAAGTGCTTAACCTCTGTGGACTAAGCTCTGTTAGTACAGCTCCCACAGGGAGAGTGTTTGATCAGGATTTTGCAACATGCTGAATGTGCTGCAACAGTCAAAGAGTCTTGAGTGGTGCAGTGGACTCCAATACCTTGCTTCTCTATTAATGGCTGTTCATTATCCATCAGTGCATCCTAGAGGTTATCTGAAGTTCAAGGGTATTTCACTTTTAACTACATTCCTGTCTTTTGTTTTGATGAGCAGCAGACAGGCCAGGCCTGAGTAATGAACCACAGGTGGTTTGTCTCCACCTCCATTGTGGGAGAAGATAAAAAACACCCCAATTCCTAACTGTCCTGCATATAGCAGGAGGCACAGAGGGAGGAGAGGAAGAAAGAAAACCACAGCTCTTTCTCCTTTGCAGCACATATTTGCTGATGATGAAAACCTTAGCACAGGAGAAGACTTTCAACTCCACACTTTGAGTGAATATCCCTGCTGCAGCCAGGGCCATGCCGTGGAAGCAACATAACCCTTGTCACAGTCACAGCACACGTTTTGCTTCCAAATAAAGCTCAACAATTCAGCACTGACAGGGATCCAGATATTTTCATGTTTTTGTTCCGTTGCGTCTTTTAACTCAGACCATGACTTCAGTCCTGGCTCTGTGTAAGATGCAGTGTAAGGATACATAATCTCTGAAAGTATACAAGGAGTGAAGTGCTGTGATGATCTGTGGGTAAAGACCCTCTTGGTCAATTGGGAGACATATTTACCACTGGCCCATTCTACCAGCCAGACATGACATCCCAACCCAGCCCATGCACATACTCAGGACTTCTCATGAACAAGTAAGAAAGAGAGAAACTAGAGCCTCTTGCATGTGCAGTTCAGAGCTGCCTTTTTCTTACTCTGCTTCTACAAGGAAGTAGGAACTGAGTAACAAGCCCTCCTTATCTCTAAACACTGTGTGGTGTGGTTTGGGCAGCCTCAAATAGCTGTAAATTGGGAAGCCTTCAGAGGAAAACCAGATTCTCTGTCAGTGTCACAGTGGAACTGCAAGGCGCAACGCTGTTCCTCCTTCTCCTCCAAAAGACCTATGGGATGGTTCCCTCAGTAAGGTCTTGTAGGCATTTTTTTTCCACTAATCAGCAATGTGAAAAAGGCACAGTGATTTGCAAGCACCATAAAGCAACCTCCAAATGGTTTAGCGATAGAACTTCTTCATTCATTTCTTAGTCATTAACTCAATGAAAGCTCTGACAAAAGCCAAATACTATAAAAATAAAAAAGTTATTTTGAAGTGGGCTTTGGACTTTTTACACTGTGCTCAGCTGAATGTTATATGGCAGAGCTATGGATGTTAAAATTAGAGCTGAAAAGAAAAATGCCAAAGAGATGGGCTGGTGAAGACCGATTTGTAAGTAAAATGGGTAGCTTACACAGAATAGCAATGATGGCATTGGTCATATAATGATTTGATTGGCATAACCTTTCTTCAAGGGTCCAGAAGAAGCATTAAGCTCAGCAGACTAAGATATAAACCAGCTGCAGAGAGCATGATATGGCACATTTTGAACATTACCTTACAAATCCCGAGAGGGACTATCCCTCTAAAGTGGAAGACACCTGCAAAGATTTCACAGCTAATTAATTTTGTGGTGTACATTATTAGGATGTTTCATTCTTTTTTAGTGCAAACAGGGACTAAATTTGCAGTGCTCAGAATGCTTACCTATAAAACGTATTATTCTTCGAAGCAGTGGGTTCAGGTAACAGCACTCTCCAGTCAAAATAGTTTTCTCTTGAATAATTAGGGTTTCTCGCGTTGACTTTATGAAATACATGGATATCTCACCAATAAAAATCTGCCAGGAAAAGGAAAGAAATGGAAGGTTAAAAATTACATGAGCAGACATTAAAACATGGATGTTAGGTTCCAGCCCACAGAAGCGATTACATGGCAATGTGTCTTTGGGACATTGCACTTCCACAGCAAGGCTGCACTTATTCATTTGAGATGAACTGACACAGATCGAGCTCCCAGCCAAGAAAAGGATCTGTCATTCTTGCCCTCAGTGGCAAGACACAGCAAATATTAGGTCGTCTTATACTACTCCTGGGATACAGGGGGCAAACAGAGCTTTACAAATACTGCGGATAACAGAAGCTTCTATTTTCATTGAGACAGGCATGGAATTTGTCATGTCCTGCTTTTTAGCATTTAAAATTTGCTGACAGTATATACTTCATGGACAGAAGTCTTCTAGACATCTGGGGAAGTGGAAGGTAATGCTGCAGACTTCCACTCCAGCATTTTACCAGCAAGCCTCAGCAATATTAGATGCTTCATGCAGCCACCACACCTTCTCACACTTCTATTCATCCAAGTCTGCCAGATATGTTACAGAGCTCCTGCCAGCTTTGAAAAGAAAACTAGATGATGGACATCCTTGCAGTGGAAATTGATCTGAAGTCATAAAACTTTTGGCAAGGTCAGTGAAAATTCTGGGCAAATAAATTGTATTGGTACTAATGAAGTAAACGGTGTCAGGGTATGCATGCAGCATGGCCAGTCATCCATACAGTTACATTGCTAGCATGGTCCTTGCCATAGCCTGGCTGGGTGACAACACTCTCTCAAAAAATGCCAGGGACAAGTCCCAGGAAGAAAGCTGCATGCAGCCACTGCTATTTACAAGAGGAGTTTAGACGTTTGGACACAGATTGCACATGCTAGCTAGTCTGAGGGCCAGAGGATGAATCCTGGCTTGTTTTATTTACTAAATGTCCTGTTGTATTTATTAAAACATCAAGACTGACGCCTCCAGGGATCCGTTGATCTTGATGCTAGCTGTGCTTATGGATTACTTCCTCTTTTGTGAATGGAACATTTGTGCTTTCTATAAAAATTATAACTGCTTCCCATAGGAGTCGGATCAGTATATCCTAAGCAATCAGAATTAATTTGTCTGTTGCACAGAGGTCTATCTGCCCTAGCTAAAGCTAGACAGAATTTGATCACAAGCCTTAGAGTGATCGTCCACTAACAGCAAGCACTTCTGAAAATCCCGCCTATTACGTTTTGTCAGCAGGCTTCAGAAGAGGAAAGCGGGAGCTTTTTAGAAAGACCGAGTTTGTAATGAAACTCTTTATAAAAAAAATTGCCAGTCTGAAGTGGAAGAAATGAGCTTTTAAAAGCGGAACACTGAAAAGAAGTAATTTAATACAGTATCATAAGACACACAGGAAGAATCTACAGTGTTAGGGAATGGTCAGAAAAATGCATAATAAAACTGTGTGCACACACATGCACACAGACACACAGCATTAGTATAAATATCAAGAAAGCAGCCTTAGTTCACTTTGACTGCTGGAATGGTATGTTGCTTCAAGGGCAACAATTTATCCTTATTAAGCCAGATGAGCATCCTTATTGATTACTGACATTTAAGACAAGTATGTTCAATCTCTTTATAATTCTAACTGCTGATGGTGAGAGATGTGGAGTTGTAAAATGTATGTCGATAACGGCATCTGGGGGCGGGAGCTGATGCATGGGAGCTGCAGTGAAATATTGCCTTTATCCTGTTTCACTTCATCGGCTCTTAACAGAATTGGCAAGCAGTTCAATAAGTTCAGCTCACTGACTATGGGGCTGGGAATTAAGAAAAAAGACCATCTGCACTAAAGCAGTTTAGAAGTGATGCTCTGTTTAAAATAATTTATTATTTGAATTATGATAATGTTCAGAAGTTTGAATTAATGCTTTGGCTCTCCATCCGCATGTGGCTAAATGTACACACTGAGAAACATTTCACAACACGAGGAAACGTTACACTGTGAATGCACGGCTTAGTGGAATTTAAAAAACATAAACTTTTCAAATAAGAGAGACTTAGGTATAAAAAGTATTAATAGTCTGCCCTAACAATACTTCAATTTTTTAAGTTCCTTTGCATCAGTATTTAACTGAATATTTTCCATAAATGCAGCTGTCTGGCATACTCCTAGCAACTCCCACATGGATAGATTAGATTTAGGAGTAAATTTTGCCAGGCAACGAATCTGTTCAATCCCATTCCACTGATTTAAGCAGAGTTATCCCAGGTTTTACTATAGTACAACAGATCGAAATGTGATTTTTTTAAGTAAACGGTGCCTTTGGTTTAATACAGCATTTAGGTGTATAGTAATAATGCTATATCTGTGAAGTGATGTAAGATGATTCAACATAACTAGACTATTCTTCTGGTGCCATCTCTGGCACTGAATTTATTTGCCTGAATATGAGGATTTTGTTTCCTTGTATTTTTAATGTGGGCCATAGGAAGTGAGCGTCGGTGTTCTCTAAAGCGTCAGTGGGGGCCCGAGTATGTAGTTCTGATAGTTAATCTAGCTCTGCAAAATTGAATGTGGTCTGAACAGCTCCACAAAGGACTGATTTTTTTTTTCTCCAGGCACTTCTGAAATCAAGTAACTCTGCTGATTCTCATGATTTAAAACCCAATAATTCTCGATGAGCAGGGTCTGCATCCAGCCAAATTGTCCAGCTGCCCTCCCAAAATAAGTCACTGATACTGTTAAGTACCTTAGCTTCTGCCAGAATAGAATCAGCACCTCAGGAACAGGCACAACTCAGTTCTAAATCTGAAATCTAAATATAGATACACAGATACGGGTGTAAAAAGAAAACAGCAAGCAAGCTACTTATTTGGGTTTCGGAAAACAATGCAAGATTAAAGAACTGCTGTAGCATCCTGTTTTAATTAGATAGTAGAAATGGCAAGGATTTTGCACTGGAGGATGGCGATTGAAAGCACGGGCGATCTACAGTCTGAGGTGATGCAGGCAGTAGGGAAGCATAAGTAGTGCCACTGGATGTGATTTTGTTCTTGAATTCCTGACTGCAACAGCAGCTCAGATACACTGAGGTTATGTTGCTTGGGCGTTCTTCCTCACATTCCTTTTCATATTACTGTCAGGTAAAAATAATATGATGATGCCCCGAAGCACTAGTATGATTTAGAAATACCCACCCAGCAGTCATCTTTCTTCTGTGGAATTCAGTAATCCCTACAATCCTGTGCTGATTACCAGCAGTTTGTTAATTTAATTATCAATTTAATCAAAAAAACCCGTAACTACTACTTTTAAATGAACATGGAATGTTTATCCTTTCTTTAAATTTTTTCCCCAGCCTTCTGGTAAGCTCACAGTCCCCTTGGCAAATGACTCTTTGCACAACTACCTTCTAAAAGGAAAACATAAAGAAGAGCTATATCTCCACATTAATGATAAACTAAAATAACCCTCCAGAAATGAATCTGGGTTATAATAAGGAGATTGCAGAAAAGTGGTATCCTGGAGCAGCACTCCTGCAGGAATTGAGTGTGGGGGCAGCCTTGAAGAGTGACATTTTAGAAAAGTAACTATTGTTGGTGCTGACAGACAAGGAAGGGTGCAGCTTGAAGACTTTTGTTTCTTTTAGTAGTTTCTCTCATTCAGGACATCGGCCTTGTACTTCAATTTAAATCCTCTAGCAAAGCTGAGGACTGCTGCCAGAGTTTTCAATTTCAGCTACAATTCCACATGGATAAAGACGGAGACACGTCAGCCAGGGTGCACAGAAGAGATGCAGGAAGCATAGTTGTGACCACAGCCTGGGACTGCCTAAAGTCTCCCTTAGAAATAACATCCTCTTGCTTTCCACAAAAAAAGTACAACTGATGGCACTTCCAATCACAGCAAGCTGATAGAAATCCTATCCTAGGAAGAATTATGTGAGTACAGACATGATCTGTCTGTCTTTTCTATGCATTAAGTTTACACTACCCTGATTTCTGGGAGCTTTTAAATCATTCAGCTTGTTTAACAGCATCTTTGTGACACAGTCAGTCCTTGTTAAGACATAGAAACTGTATCCAGAGATGTGCTATTTCACACAAAAATCTCTGGCAGCAAACACAACTGAACCAGGTTCTCAGGACATCATCACTCTCCATTCTGGGCAGGATTCAGCAAGCTGTATGACATCTCCTATATCCTCTAAAAGAATGTGTGTGGCTGCATTTTTAATGTCACAAATAGAAAGAACCATCTTAATCAAATCTGCATCATTCAAATAGCAGCCAAGGGGAGGAACAGATACAAGGAAGGCATTGGCTGTGAGACAAGCTATATGTGGACTGCTCAATACCAGAGAATATAAGCAGATGAGGGTTATGAGGCTCTCAACCCCAATTAGCCAGTTTCAAAATGACTCCACACAAGTCTCCCTGTGAAAAGCAGCACACCAAAAGGTGACCTTTTCACAGCAGCCTTTCACCTAAGCGACATTCCTCAGACTCTACATGGGAGCTCATGGCTCCATTCATCTGCCATTAGTTAAATAGCAGAAAAAAAATTCACTAGCATTAGAAAACGCAGAGGCACAGAATCACACAGTGACTTAGCTGGGAAAGAGCCCCAGAGGTTTTCAGTCCAACCCCTGGTCAAAGCAGGTCCAGCAGATACTACAGCCTCGAGCAGTTGTGTTATGAATGTCTTCAAGAATACAGATCCCACAGCCTTGAGGGGGGAACTGTTTTAATGTTTGACTACTATAATTGTAAAATGATTTTCTCTAATATTTAATAACTTTCCTTTCTTGAAGCTTCTGTTCATTGCAGGGATGCCTCTTGTGCTTTGAACAGTCTGTCTCTATCCTCCCCACAGTCCGCACTGACAATATGGCTCATATTGACTTTCACTTAATCTGCTTAGTTCCTTATTCCTTAGCTCTCCCTCATAGTTAGGCACTGAAGGTTATTCATCTGCTATCCTACCTGTTACCTACAAACGCTGACAGTGCACAGCAGATTCCATAGTCAAACCTGGGCAGTAAACAGTAAGCAACACTCATGTTGAGAGAAGACACCTTAGGAGGCAAGCAGTCACTGAGGTCTGCCTTGGCACCTTCTCCAGGACACAGTATTTCTGCTGTGATCTACAGCCATGACCCTGACCCAAGCTTGCCTGAGAGGGCAGAGGTTTTCTCTGATAACATCAGTACCATTGCTGATCATGAGCACTAGGGATCAGCTGAGAGTGTTCTCAGACACTCTCACCTTTGCCATCACCATCTAGACAGATCATTTCTAGCCCAACAGAATCAACGCTGTATTTTCATAACTGTAAAAGGAAATAAAGCAATTTCTTCATCTGAACGTTGCAGAGCCAGCTCACCCATAATCTTCTGAGGACAAAACCTTAATCTGCATTCAATTACTTATTATCTAATTCTTGTTTGTTTGGTTTTCTTTTAGTTTTTTTTTTTTGTTTGTTGATGTTGTTCAATGAAAACTTCAGTAAAGATGATTTTCGGTTTGTTTGGTTTTCTTTCAGGGTTGTTTTTTTTGTTTTTGTTGCTCAATGAAAGCATCAGCAAGGAACAGTTAATGAACTTTGTCCAGAAAAAGAATATTGGTTTCTTTTATTCCAAATTAAAACTGCCCAAACTCCACAACTGCCTCATTACTGTGTTCAAAAAAACCAACTTACTGTGGTAAAACTGCTTAAAATAATGTAACTGAAGCTCAAAAGAGAAGAAATTTCCCACAGCTCTGCATTGTTCCTCAGAAACCGGCATGTAACCGGCACTATTATGAAATCTTGGAGACACTGAAAGTGTTACATCAAAAAACCAAGGTGCAAGGTGTATTTGTTTTCCAGAGTGTAAATAACAGAATATAAACATTTGCACAGAGTTATGAGCACATTTTTGCCTCACTCCTAGGTATCCCAGCTTGTCATTCACCAATTCACAAGCTAGGTCCTTGGCAAGCCTCAAAAACAGGGAGACAAGCCACCATTCACAGAGGACACTGACACGAAGCAGGGCTCTTCCTCCAGCCTTGCCCTATAAGCAACCCCAGCTCCATATCCAACAATAAAGGAAGGTGTAGCCAAATGCTGCAGTGGAGGTCATAGAATCACAGAACAGTTCGGGTTGGAAGGGACCTTAAAGATCACCTAGTTCCAACTCCCCTGCCATGGGCAGGGACACTCCCATAGATCAGGCTGCCCGAGGCTTATCCAACCTGACCTTGAACACCTCCAGGGATGGGGCATCCATGACTTCCCTGGGCAACCTGTGCCAGTGTCTCGCCACTCTCATGGTGAAGGAATTCTTCCTTATGTCTAGTCTAAATCTGCCCCTCTCCAGTTTATACCCATTCCCCCTTGTCCTATCACTACAAGCCTTTATAAACATTCCCTCCTCAGCTCTCTTGTAGCCCCCTTCAGGTACTGGAAGGTTGTTATAAGATCTCCTCTGAGCCTTCTCTTCTCCAGGCTGAACAACCCCAACTCTTTCAGCCTGTCCTCGTAGCAGAGGTGCTCCAGCCCTCTGCTCATCTTTGTAGCCCTCCTCTGGACCTGTTCCAACAGTTCCATATCCTTCTTTTGTTGAGGATTCCAGAACTGGAGGCAGTACTCCAGATGAGGTCTCACAAGAGAGGAATAGAGGGGCAGAATCACTCCCTCGACCTGCTGACCACGCTTCTTTTGATGCAGCCCAGGATGTGGTCGGCCTTCTGGGCTGTGAGCGCACATTGCCGGCTCATGTTGAGCTTCTCATTGATCAGCATCCCCAATTCCTTCTCTGCAGGGCTGCTCTCAATCACATCATCCCCCATCCTGTATTGAAATCAGGGGTTGCACCGACCCAGGTGTAGGACCTTACATTTGGCCTTGTTAACCCCATGATGTTCACACAGGCCCACTTCTCCAGCCTGTCCAGGTCCTCTGGATGATATCCCATCCTTCCGATGTGGCAACTGCACCACTCAGCTTGGTGTCACCTGCAAACTTGCTGAGGGTGCACTCTATCTCGCTGTCAATGTCATTGATGAAGATTTTAAACAGCACTGGTCCCAGTATGGACCCCTGCTTTAAGTCACCCTGCTCTAGGGCCAAACTGAAAAGGAGAACAGCCCTGAAAGCCAGGAACAAGTGAGTGCCACGTGTGGTACGTCTCCTTTGAAAACGGATGCATAGTCCTTAATAAGGAGCAAATGTCTGGACCCTGACCTCTCCTCCTCACTGCCACCCAGCCTGCCATGCCAGCACAGCAGGTAGGAGACTGTAGCACAGGAGTCTGTGCTTTCTGGCAGCACCCTCTCTGGCACAGCCAAGGGATTTCTGCCTGAAAAAGCTGGGTAGAAGCTACTGTAACAGAGCTCTGAGCTGCATTAGCCAGTCTTGGTTTTCTCTGCATCTCCTGCTGAGAAGCCACAGGGGATTCAGCTGACACAGTACAAATTCCCTGGCTTCCCTTCTAGAAATAAATCGCTGTAATAACATGGCTGTACTAAGCCAAAGCCAAATAAACAAGGTGGCAGAGAGAATAGGAGAACCGCCTAAAAGAATGATGCTTCTGAAGCTTGTGCTTTAGTAGTGCAAATTGCGGTAACTACAAAGTGTAGAGAGAGGAGTTTGAACAGTTTCATCCCACTTTAAATCAATTTTAACATTGTAATTCATCTTCTAATTAATACTCAGTCCAGTTTGGATTGACAGAGTCCAACATTACCTGGAAACAAATACTCCTTTGCACAAATTAATAGCCCTGACCAATTAACAATTACATGTAGGCTGCCACTTCCTCCCTGGAAATGGAAGGAAAGAAACTGAAAATGGCATGAAAACAGTAGCTGCACTTTCTATTCTGCTTTAAGGAAACAAAGAATGGTGCACTCGAAGATTTTTGCTGCTGTTCAGTACTCATTCCAGTGAGCTGGCTCTGTTCCTAAGCCTCTCTTGGTTGGGCAGACAAATCACAACGGATGGAGCAGTGCAGGCAGCAGCTCTGAACCCTGGAAGGATTGTTTAATGCCAGCTGGGGAATTGGCTGATTTGCAGTAACCTCGTAACACAGAAAGCTAGCTTTGAGAGACACTAATGAATTTAGTGGAGTCATCCAAGAATATTTTTAAGGAAATAGCTTAAAAATTTTATGCTTGTGCAAAGCAGCTTGTTTAATTTTAAACACTGTTTTCAGAGAGTTATCATACTGGCAAAAATTAAAAGATTTATTATTTCTTATCCTCCTTGCTCCAGTATTTGGAATTGACAGTACAATTAAATATTTTTCTTTCTTCTAGGCTCTGCATAACATGCTGCTGTGGGACAGGTCACTTTTAAATTCATGAGACTTGTGATCATGGAACTCAGGCTCTTAAGTTTTACATTGCCCATCAGTGGAAAACCAGCTGACTGAAAAAAACACATTATATTTACCACCAGAAAAAAGGTTCGCATTTTAAGACTTCCAACTCTGAATAAAATGCAATTATTCTCTCGATAATTTGACATTTCCTGAAGTACCTATAACCAGTAAAATGAGAGGCTGTCGGTCTAAAGCTCTGTAATGGAGCGGTCAGCTATCCAAATGTGCTGTAGGCCATCTGAAGCCCAAGACAAAAGCAGTTTTTTGAAAGTTTGAAACTTGATCCTTTGAAATGCAGTAGAGGCAAAGACTGAAGTTTTGTGCTTGTCCTGAAAGGACACAGAGACAAACATCACCGTTCTTGTTTGCCTCCCTCAGCCCTCAGAAACTAGCTGGCAGCTACAGTACCAAAGTGCTTCCCATGACTGTCGAGGATGGTACATCCCTGTCTGCAGAAACTAAAATGACTTAGCCATAGGTTCTACTTTACCATGAGATGGTCTGAAAGCATTCCCATACCCATCTCAGTAAGACATCAAGAATGCTGGAAATATAGCAGTTGTTCCATAACGAACCACCAACAATGTCAGTACAACTGAAATCAGCCTGCGAGAAAGGGAAAGTCTCTGAGGAAAAAAAAGTATTAGAAACAACTGGTATGAGACAAAGTTGTAACCATACAGCTCTTTGTGGCACCAGAAACCACAGATAAATACAATTTCAATCCAAAAGACAGAATTCCAGGAATCTCCTTTTACTACCAGTGCTGACAGCAAAATTCACTACTTGAGTCGGAAGATCTGTTGTTTCCTGGTATAAATAATTAAATCTGAAATAAAATGGCCAGTTGCTTCTTTAGGAAGAACAACAATTTTTCCCTTATGTAGGTGCAATTTATCACTAAATTCATGATATCCTATTACTTTGCTTCAAAGATACTAACACCACCACACACAGAAAATTAAAAATTAATAAGGCAGATGAAAGCCTTTGACCTATCCTCAGTGGAACACTTGGGAGAAAAATGCATTTCACAGAACTGAGTCGGGCATACATGATTTTCATTTATTTAACAGTGTCATCATGAGATTCAGGCATCTCCCCTTGCAAGAAACTCTCATTATCAGAGACTGTGAGATTATCAGTAGGAGCATTAAAAGACTTTTTGAAATTCTGATGTATGATGATTACCTACCCAGCGCTGCAGAAAAAAATAGTTAAACAGAGTCAGAGGCATCACGTGTTTCAAGAACAACAAATAAAACTGCAGAAAAACAGGCCAATCTGACTTACTTTCCCACTAAAAGTGCAGGGAAATACATATACAGCAGTACCAACCCGCAACAGCACTTCTGAGAAGTGTTGTCATGGAAGAAATAGAATACATGCATTCATTTTCCCCACGGCCACTGTCATAGCCAACTGACTGAGACATAAAGTTATTCCATTAAATTCACAAAGATGCTCCCTTTTGGCTTGCAAGCACAGTAACACCTCACAGCTATGCTGAAATCATGGCTTTAAGTCCTCTCCAGATCCATGCACACAGGACTGCACTTAAAGTACTGCCTGTGTCTCAGAGGAGGGAGCCTGTACTGACTATTTTCCATAGCTCTAGAAACACTATTAACTAGTACCATGAGTGCTCCCTTCTCACTGGTGGGTTCCACCCCTTCTAACAATAATCACGCCTCTCACACCATGAGGTGTCAGAACAGTGGCAATATTCAGGCAGAGAGATCAGATTTGCTCCTGTATATCCTCTTAAAAACCAATCTGTTGTCAGAAAGTGAAGCAACAAATATCTTGCAGGGAAGAAAAAAGTAAGTGTAAGGAGGGACTGGCATTACCTTTGACTTAAGTAATTTCTTCACAGTAGAGCTACAGGATGTCAGTGATTATTCCTGAGAGCAAAGTGTAAAGACTGAAGCTACAACTTAACCCACAGTGAATGCATGCAAAGCTCCCTCCCACAAAGCACAGCTGTGAGCGTTGCTTTGTTTGGCAGGGTTTTTTTAGCAGGTTTTTTTGGCTGGTTGTTCGTTTTTTTGGTTTTTTTTTTTTTTTTTGAGAGAGTGCAATCATCACGGTACAAGTAGAAATGCCCGCACTTGCTCCTTTCCCTGAAATTCCTAGGAGATTTAACTGGATCCAACATCTAAACATCTATTCCCAGCCTGTGACAGTATGAATGACAGGCAGCAACCATTTTGGAACCAGATGACAGCTGGGGATTCTCACACTCTGAGTATTCTGACCATCAGAGCAATGCAAGGACTGAGTTTGGGGAAACTGAGCTCACTTTGTGTCTCATTTACTAGCTTTGTATTACTGATCATTGCCAAAACTCAGTCTAGGAAGACCAGGTAAAAATAGCTACTACCTGAAGCAGAAGTCTGAAATTAGGAGAGGAAAGTCTCTCAGAAAAAAAGATACGAATTAGATATAAAGTGAAATTACTCATACAAAAGAATTGTGCTGAGAACCAGTTACAAGGACAGAAAGAGATCAAGCTCTGCCTGCTTGAACATTAAGCCAATACTAAGTAATAATACATGAAATAATTATGCAATGTACTAATAAGACAACAAAACAATGCTAATAACAAAGTAAACAATATATTAATATATACTACATTAAAAATGGAAAGAAAAATGTTTTCCCAGGAAAGTTTGATCTACCGTCTCCTTGGGGCTGAATGTAGAGATCACAGTGAAGCATGGTGCAAATAGGCCTACGGTGTGTCTTCTCTAGGTGAAGCAGTACAGCCAGTGTAATGGCATAGCACAACCTGAGAAGCAGAGCTTACTAGTGTAGATCAAGCACTGGATCCAATCGTCTATTGTGATTACTGTACTTCTGGACACAGGCTAGTATCTCTGCACTAGCTTACATTGTATGAGATAGTCGCACCACCTACGTACAGCACTAAGCTGAAGGTCCAAGAACCCAAAAACTTTTGATGTTGACTACAGTCTTTCACTCCTTGTGCTCAACATGGACTATGGAAACTATAAATCTGGCATTGTTCACCTCCCAGAGAAGAGTCCAATTAAGCTTTTCCTAAATAAAATATGTAGGAAAAACCTCTTGGGCTACTGAAAAGAAAGAAAGAAAAAGCTGATCCAATGGAGCAAAAACCTGAAAGGTTCACAGCAAACTTTTTCCAGAACAAGGATTTAAGCAGAAGATCCTAACGAAGAGAAACATTCTCATTACTACCTGCCCACTCAATGCCATATCACTGAATTAAGGGACTAACCTCCCACTAACTCCATTGTCACAGCATCAAGGCATGGTGCTGACACAGCCCCCTTTACAAACACTGCCTGTGAAAGCTACTTCACTAAACAGTGGCACCACATTTATGGAGGGACAAGCTGGAGAAACATACTATTTTTTTTTAAACTTGCAAATCATCTATCCCTGCAGCAAAAAGTAAAATGAAAGTCTTAAAATTCAACTGAGTTTCCATACAGAAAACAATACTGTTACTACAGAGGATTTTCATAAATTCATAATGTGAACCAACTCAAAACTCCCACTTTTTTTTTCAGAAAGTCTCCTGCACCAAAAACTATAGACTCTTCTGCAGATCTCTTTCATGCTTCTTATCACTTAATATCACCTTACACTGCTTCTTGCATTAAATTTACTGCAGGCCAAAACTTAAAATGGACAAGTGAATACATCATTACAGCTTAATCAACTCTTGAGAGCGTTGCAAAGCAAAGTTAATACAAGAAAGAAATACTAAAAATAAGAATTAAATAAGAAATAAAACAAAACAAAGTTCACAACAACACAGTCTGACAGAAATTTATCAATGTAATTACAAATGCAGTAAGCTGGCCATCTGTGAAATTTGCAACTTTCTGCTCAGAAAATGCAGAAGGGCCAAAGTTTTACTAATTAATGACTGCAATAATTTGTCTGGAGTTGTATTCACTCAGCTAACTGAATATTTCACCTGCTCAGAACAGCTACATTGTAGCTTACTGGCTGGGTAGTAAAGAAAGTAAAGTAAAATAAAAATAAAAAAATTAAGTAGTTATAACTGCCAAAACCAGAGATTATAAATAAAAAATAAATGGCACTCATACTTTTCGTTGTATTCAGCATCCTTCTGCTCATTTAAGCGTTTTAAAGCCCTTCATCTGTCCTTTCAATACAGCAGCAAATAATCCTGGATATATTGCATATTTGACCCAGGTTTTCCTTCAGCTTTATCCTGTTTTCTTATTTCCAGTAATACATCACCTTTGCATTAGAGCCCCTCTGGAGCCCAGGCAATTCACAACTAATCACTGAAGTGAGTACGCTATTGTAGAAGGCTTTAACAAGCTCTACCCCTCAGTCTTGCATTGTGATTGCTTCAGAATAATTACTTCTGGGATAACTGATGAAGATCATATTAGGCTAAAGCAAAGCAGAGACCCAGTTAAGCATAAATCAATTACAGCTGAAGAGAGGAGAGGGGACAGATTGGACTGTTGTTATTATTTATGGAGCAGTGCTAGAGAATTAAAGTAATGTCTTTTACTTACAATAGCTGTTGGAGTTGAAGCCAGCACACAGTAGAGCACAAGAGGTGAAATGAAGCTCTCGTCCTCTGTTCCAGGGTATGGTTTCATCAAATTGCCATCCTGACAGAAGAAACCTTGGATATGCACTTGAAAAGTGTCGGTGCACTCGAAGTAGTAGGCAAGCAGAACAGTCCCAGCCATGATGACAAGCTGAAAATACAGCATGGTCACACAGAGACATTAGTGGCTTTTGAACGGATGTAGCTATGCCTTCAAGCTACTCTAGTCTTGCAGACCGTTCTCCCTTTACTGTCACCCTGACAGCCCTTGCAGTACCGCTGTGTGAGTGTGTGTTTCTGCGCGTTCGCTTTGCAACATCTGTTACATAAACCTTTTGGCAAACAACACTAATGAACGCCTGAAACAGGAGTGGGTCTGTAACGCAGCTTGCAGGGGGACAGAGGCTTTGACAGCTACTTTATCAAAGGGCATGTGAGTGTCAACAGCAACAGCGATCAATGAAAGCGAGCAGGACGAGGGGCAGCGCTGCAGGAGCCAACGGTGACAAGCTAAAACCTGTGCACAGCAGTAGGGAGCTGGAAAGGATTATTACAAAGCATAAAGGAAGCCAAAGTCAAAAATGCTTCCCTGCTGCAGCTGCAAGCCCATGCTGGGGAATGCACACCCTGTGCTAATCCAGAAGAGCCCTCTGTGTCTCACATGAAGGCTCATCCAGAGGGAATTCTGCTTCCTGCCACTCACTATTCCTTGGAGCTGCTGCTTATGAGCAAAGCTTTAGACATCTACTCATAAATCCTGACTCCTTCAACGACTGGTTCACTGCCTGGCTTCCCACTCTATCACAACTGCTTTTGAGAAAGACTTTGGCTTGAGCCTGGACCTTCATCTTTACACACATAAACAAAAGATTTGTTTATTTTTTTGGTAGTTTATTGCTGGCTAAACGGGATGCTTGGAACACGTCAGCTATCAACTTTTTTGTATATAGCCACAGTTACTGCACATGAGCTATGGTCAGTGTTTGTATTGGTTGCCCACACTGCTTCAACAATACATCTCAAAACCATCTCACAAAGTTTGTCACTAATCTCTTCAAATTAAGCGTGTATACTTCCTGTTCCTTCTCTGCCAGACTGCAAAGGAATCTCCCATCACAGTTCTCATCGCTTACAAAAATAACACTATTAATCTGGAAATTAGAACAATTACAGGATCTGATTCAGAATCCTCTTCATAGAGACTAGTGCCTCCTGCCACTGTTACAAGAGTTGTCACATAAATTAGAAAAAAACATGAAAAGACGAAAATCACTGATGCAAGCAAAAGATCACAGAATAACAGAGTAACTGAGGGTGGAAGAGACAAAAATCTTTGCTGCTCTTCTAGTCAATGAAGACCTACGACATCTCTGTGGCTCTTCCTGTGTCCCATGTTGGGTATTCGCTACTCTAAGCAGCTTCTCAGCAACAGGCAACAGAAACAAGGAGAACTTGTTTTCTTTCTCCCTTTGTGGTGGTTTAATCCCAGTCAACAATTTAGCACCGTATAGCTCCTCGCACACATCCTGCTCTTCCCAGAGGATGGAGGAGAGAACTGGGAGGGTAAAAGTGAGAATACTTGTGGGTTGGGATAAGACGAGTTCAGTAATCAAAATAAAACGTATCAACAACAACAATGATAAAATATAATGAAGAAGAAAATAGCAAAAGAGAGAGGAATAAAACCCAAGAAAAAACAAGCAATGCAAATGGAAAAAAATTGCTCACCACCTGCCAAACAGTGCCCAGCCTGCCCCCAAGCAGTTATTGCTGCCTCTCTGCCAGCTCCCCTGAGCTTTATATGCTGAACATGACATTATAACATAAAAAATGTCCCTTTGGCCAGTTCGGGTCAGTTGTCCTGGCTTTGCCCCCTCCCAGCTTCTTGTACACTTCCATTCTTGCTGGCAGGGTGTGAGAAGCTGGAAAGTCCTTCACTTAACAAAAACATTGCTTAGCAAACAGTAAAACATCACTCTTACACAGCACTATACCAGCTACTAAGAAGAAGATTAACTCTATCCCAGCCGAAATTAGGACACACTTCCTTTCACTTTTTCCTTTCCTCTTTTCCATCCACTTGGTGAGTATTTTGTATGTATTAATTGTGGTATGATTGAGGTTTTGTTTGTGAGGGGCAAATTAAAATTTTAAGTGCTCAGCAGCAGTACTTTGTGACCAAGGAATGATCTAGCACACAAGCAGGCCCAGCTGAAAGAAGAGGATAAACTGGTTGGAAGCAGAGGTTCCACAGACAGATGGATTCCCTTCAAGGGAGTAGTTTCCTTTGGTGGTAAGAAAAAGCCACAACATTGTCTTGTGACTGTCCTGGGAAGGGAGGGTTCAGGGGTCACCTCTCAGCAGCAGAGCTGGGCCAGGGGATGAACCCATAGTTGGGCAGAGGTGCCACATGTGACCCCTCTCAGGATGGGTGCTGCTAGATGTATATGTAAGGAATCAGCTCCAAATGCATCTTTGCAGACTCCGTGCATAACCGCTTACGGTGGTAGGATGTTTCCAAATGCCTTGTTTGTTATTTTTTTTCATTTTATTTAAACACAAACATGAGCTTAATTCACCTTGAAGGGTACCATAAGAATTCGCCAGTATTAATTTTCATTTACGGGTCACAGATGCCTTAATCAACTTGTCCTCGAATCTTTTTCAGTTTCTAAAGTGAGGACACAGAAATGACAAAACCACAAATCCCTGTTTTTTTGTAGCCATAGTCAGTTTGTAGCAGGTAACAACTTTGACTTTTCTCCCTGTTTTCAGGTTTTCAGCCATTGAAGGAATCAAGGAAGGAAAATGTGCAGGTAGGGTGACTTAAGATAAAGACAGAAAACATCAAGTTATATAATCCAGAAAACACAATGCAGCTTAACACACACTGACATTCTGAAGGGTTTATTTATTAAACCCTATCAACTCATTTCCTTGAGTTGACTTGGGTAAAATTAAAAATGCTCAATAATTCAGTTTAGCAAAGCAGCCAATGAAGTGTCTAAAGTGCTTAATGTCCTCAATTACAACAGTATTTAACTATGTAATAATCCTTAATATTTAACATCACTATTCCATTTTAAGATAAGAAAATGCTTTTATCACCATTTTACAGAGAGGGGACAAAAGCAGAGGAGATAAAATGACTGCCCTTAGGTCACAGTACAGCCGGTGGTGCAGCCAAGATTTACCTTTCTTCTGGACCAGATTTTTCTGGATTAGTCAATAATCTGCAAATGAAAAAGCTCAATGATATATGCTTATGTCTTGATCCTGCAAAAGCTCATTCATGATAGCGTTACGGAAACACATCATGGGTCTGACAGAGCCCCATTTAATAGCCTCTGCTTGATCAAGCTTGACAAGCTGGACTCAAACAATTGGTATTTGCTTTTTTCCTCAGAGCTAGCTATTTAAATGCATTAATTCTATAGCAGTTAACACCTGTCCCTCACCACATTGTTAAAATCTGCACTGTTGTACAATCCCACACAGATTCTGCCCTTGCAGGCCTTCCTATCACTGTGTACTCTTGCTACTCTTTAAATTGTGGGAGTTCTCCGCAATCAAAAAATCACATTCTTAAATGTCCTAGAAATACGAAGCAAGTCTTGCGATCTTTTTTGTGCAATTGGTAATTATTTGCTGCAGGTGCTCATCATGTATTAGCGTAAGATGCTGTCCCAAGTATAAAAACAATTTAAATCTTCAAAGTAAGCAGTACAATTCAGTCACAGTAAATCCTTTGCTACTGGAATATCTGCAGAAAGCATCCCCTTCACTTTAATACTCTGACAGTGTAACACACCGACCGCTGCACATCCAAATCAAAATTATTAAAACACCAGAGAGAGGGACTGAAGTCCCAGACTGTACACACTTTCTTCAATCACTGTAACGCAACTTCCCAGTTCCTTTAACAGCAACTGGCAGACTTTTGTTTTTGTTTTTTTTTTCTTGCTGTTACCCAAAGGGAAAAGGCCTGTGCTTCACAAACAAGAAACTATGAGGCAAACTCCATTTGTGAAAGGGACATAAAGCTGTAAAAGAAAGATTAATGTAAAAAGACAACAGACACAGTGGGAAGAAGAGCTTTTTGATCAGCCTGCACTGAAGACTCCTCAGAGTTCTTAACAGAGGAGCAAGAAACTGAGGGAGAAAGAGAATAGGCTGTAAAACCACCTCGTATAGTCTCAAGTCATATAACATCTATGCCCTGTAAGACAGGCATAGAGCCACTGTAAAAATCTCCTTTTGCTGTATGTTTTCTCTCTCACATGAATCGTAATGCAAATCCATTTAAATGAATTTGAAACCCCCCAAGTACTGCTGCTATTTATACATGAATAAGTAAATTCTTACAGCTTATCAGACTTTCCACACACTACTGATAACATATCTTATAATGCCTTTAATGTGCATGACTGATAATTGGAAAACTGTATATGCACACAAATGACAACATAAAGGACTGCATTTTTCTTCCTTCTGAAAGAAACTAGTATATTTTATGAGATGTTCTTTAGAGATATCTATTGATACTTTTTCTCAGTTTATTTCTTTCTAGCAAGCTTTGTGTGTGGAGGGGCAGGGGTGTGTGTTCATGAACTTAAATTGTTGCAATTTCACCAATGGAGCACCACAAACCTGCAGGAGTGTTTTCAGCTCCCAACACACGTGTCTTATTTACAGTTCCACCCATTTTAATCAGATTTCCACATTTCCTTGAAGATAGGAACTTCAGTCTTGCTGCTGCAGCAGAGGGGTGTAAGAAGCATAGCAAATCAGAAGAAATCACATTGATTGCTAAATTTCATGACCACTTCCTAAAAGCAGATCAAGCATCTACTCAAAAATCACTGAGACTGTTTCCTGAAGTGTCCTGATTAGCATGACACCTCAAAAACTTATGCTGGTTCAGGGGTCAAGAATTTATTTCAAGTGTTGTCTGTATTTACTTGTGTCAAACTGACATCCACTTACTAAATCATCCTTCACTTGATATGAATATCTTACCTCTAATGTTTGTACCTGACACAAATAGAGAAAGAAAACATCTCATTAGTTATATTTTAGTTTCTTAAATAATCAAAGTTCCTTCAAATAGTAGCAGAAGAATTACAGATGCCTGGAAAAAAAGGGATTTGCATTATTACACGATAATTTTACTTAGAAGAATTACTTTTCAAAGCTTTTTCAATGGTGGCCTGTGGGAATTTTTTCAGGACTCGTGAAATTGCCTGTGCTGAGACCCTGACTGTAACTTCTTTAGAAGGGTCTGCATTTTCAGTTTGTAGAGTGGTCAAGAGGTGAGTAAAATGTTGAATACCCCCTCAGACAAGCCTGTCCTTAGAAATAACAAAGAAGATTGAGACTACAGCTAATTAGAAATCCACCTGATCCAGATGTACTAACAGCTACATGGCTTGTTTTCACACTGAGGTGTGAGGGGAGTAGGTTCATCTCTCTCATTAGCATTAATGGCATTTAGCAGTGTGAATTCTTCAGGAATCAATGAAAGACTCCACCTCAACAGAATTTTATTAAGCATCTGTTCTGTACCATTTCATCACAAACAATTTGCCTTAAAAGGTTTCAGTTGCACACTTCTGTAGCATATCCAGGTCTGTAGAAAGAGGAAGAGCATAGCAGACAGTAAAGGCTCTCACAGTTTCTGAATGCAGTCAGTTAATAATTGTAATGGATAGTAAGGATCTACATAAACTTCTAGGTTGCCACGGGATTGGATGCAGTAAATGATCTACTTTTTATGAAAATACTACCAAGAAAAAGGAGAAGGCAGCTAGAAGAATGCGTAATGAACAAATAATTCTCTTGAAGATAGTGAGAATAACAACCCAGTAAACAGTAAAATAATTGCAAATTAATAGCTTCATTATCATGAATAATAACATATTTTATAGTGTCAGAATAAATACAAAATTTCTAAACTGCCACTCTTCAGAAGTGTTTTCTCTCTCTGACCTGATATAACTGACTTTGCAACTTGATGCTGAGTTTTGCTAAGCAACTGCAGCACACAGAAGTCATGATCTGAGACTTCTGTGTTCTGAGAAGCACACCACAGGACAAGGCTTTGTTACAGGAGTTTTTAAGTGCAGTCAGCGTGATGGCACAAGCTGGAAAGTAGCTTGAAGGCAGAGAGGGGTTATTAGCACACACAGGCTTTTGAAGCTGGGGCTATGTGGAAATGAGAGCAGTCTCCGTAGAGCTTCTTACAAGTCCATTTTAAGAACTAATTTTATTATGTTACCATTTAAATAATTACACTGGAAACAAGTATGGTTTATAAATAGGCTGAAGAAGGCACAGACATAAGAGGACTTTATATACTCTTAAGGCACTTGTTTTAGGAAAGAAGTTTTGTGAGAGTAGCATGGCCTCTGAAAATATGGCTAGGTGATTGAAAACACTTTCAGCTTCTTTTTTTCTGTAATGGTCCTTGAAGAATTTCTGTGGAAACTTTTATGCTACCTAAGAGCTCATCCACTTAAAGAAGCCAGATTTTTTCATCTCTAGCTGTGCAGGTAAAACAGTACAGTTCTCTTAATGGCAACAGAGAGAAAAAGGTCTAAAAATGCTCTAACTGGTACAACTTTGTGATACGCAGGAAATCAAATAAATAACAGTATGAGGCACACTAATTATTATATGTGACTCAATCCACCCTACACGCTGATTTAACTCTCTTAGTTTACAGCAACTCAGACCACAGACAAGGATGCTAGAGCATGTTCTAACATTTGAGATGATTCCTCTTACACCAGCACTGGAAACTGTGTATGCCTGAGAGAAGACAAGGTGTTGTATCAGATGAATTCAACACATGATACTGCCCTGTCATAAAAACCTCAGAGAGTCATCAAATTTTCCTAGATTCACTGAAATCTGACAATAACTTTATCAACTAAGAAAGATAACTGACATCAATACCAGTTTGCCCTCCTTTCTGTATCTTACATATCCTACACTTTTCTTTTGTGGTGGACAAAATTCAAGAGATGGACATATCTTGTTTCAAATCCTGGGCTGTTGGCTGTCTAGTACAGCAGAAATGCGTGTGAAGGAAATCCCCTTCTCATGCTGTGATTGTCCAAGAGTCACATACCTGCTTCTGACCAAACAGCGGATGAATGATTCTGCCCTATTGGGTTTTTCTTTCCTTTTCTCTTACTTGTAATCTGTAACTATTGCCTTTGTAAATAAAGGGCTCATTAATTCAAAGACTATTAAAAATGCTTTCACAAAAAACAAAGGAAAATTAATTATAGATCTACCATGTTGTAGATGCTGAGGATGCCAGTGTTGGTGATGCTAAGCTGCTTGTTGAAGAGCCACCAAAGGAAAGCATGTGTGTTTTAGGCCTCATTGACTGCCCTCTTTGCTCATATGTCAAGTGTAAAGTGGACACTTCTGAACTGGTTCTGCCTTCCTCTTAATTCTTCCTGTTAGTGACTTGAGTACAGGAAGCTGTACACAGCTGTGTAACGCAAGGTCTGCTCTTTCAGCTACTTTGTAGCTGCTTAAACCACAGTCTAATCAGATCCTATAACATATACACAGAAATCAGGGGTCAGAGAGCATTCCATGTTCTGGTATCAAGTTAACGCTGCAACATCATTGAATAATGCCCTGCAGTCTCCTCTCACTAGTAAAAATCAGTGTTTCAGTGCTACAAAACTTTCCCCCCCCACTTTTCTCTACTAACATTCCAGTACTGCGATGTAAGTGTACCACATGCATGACACTGCCTTATTAATTGCCCATGTGTCTATGAACTGCAAGAGTCTTTCTCCCTTAATAACGCTCTGCATTCTCTGAATTCATAAGGCAGTACCTGTGCAAGCAGTTGGTGAGTGGGAGCAGAGATGGCATGGGCAGGTTCCCTGCAGAAAGCCTGATTTTTGCCTGGGACACAGCACAGAGGGAGAAAAGGAGGGCACCAGGAATGCCTCTGTCCTACCATGCCCAGCTTTTGCTTAGGGGTTAGTGGTCCCAACACTACGTCTTGTAACAGCCTGATGTTGTTCTCATTGCATTCATTTCACTGCTGACGAGCTGGGCTGCCTTGGGACAGCCTCTTTACATCAGCTCTGTCTGTGAAAGGCTAAACTCACACCTCTTTGGTGCTGGAAAGGGAAAACACGGGTCTCCTCACTCTCTTCAAAGGGAACAACACCCAGCTACGCATGTCCCTAAAGCCTTCAGGTTGTCAGCCAACACTATGGACAATTGCACAAGATTTTATGTGCCTCAGAGAGGTGAATGGACAAAGTGGAAAGATTCAGCAGCACAAGCGTTGGAAACTGGAAACAAAAGAATAGTGTCTTTTTAATCACAATCAGCAAAGGAAAAGCATTTTCCCTGTGGCCTGAAGAGGGAGAAAATGAACCCACAGTTCTCATAGAGAATTAGGTAATACCTGTGTTGCCATATGCAAGAGATTCTCTATAAAAATCAATACTCATTATATCTTTTCTGTAGATAGAAAATAGATTATAAATGCCATGAACAGGCCTATCATTTATCTCCCTCTAGCATAACCCTGAACATCAACACATCTGTTCAGCCTCTTGTAATTTCTCTATTTTGTCAAGCTATATTTCAGTATAATAATCTGCTTTCATTATAAAATTTTAAGATTCCTTCCTCTGTTAGGATTTAGCTCCTACACAGTCATGCTAAACTGCTTTTTCCCTTTCACTAAACAAACAGTAGAAAGGATTCACATGTGACAATTATAAGGACTTACTTTGTTACTGCTTTTGTGACAGCACAGGCCTTGCTACAGAGTAGACTTAAAACCCCATGATTTGTTTAAAATGAATCCAGTTATGATGAGATATACACTGATTTTCTTTTTAATTCAAGGAAAGTATTGATGCATAGTACTATTAAATACTGAGCTTGATCCAAAGTAGATCTTTGAAGACTTATCAGCAGGGGGCATTAATGCGACATTAAATTACAAATACCAAACTACAAAACAACCCTGCAGAGCCTGTAGTGTTTTATGGGTTTAATATGCTTCATTTCTCCTCTGCATTTTTCACAAGATCATCTCATTTTTTAAAGTAGAGCTGGAATTCCAGTACATTTGCTGACAGTTGCAATTTGTTGAATAAGCTACTGCAGGTTTCATCCTCATTTTAAAAGGCTGTATTTGTCCCTGCTTTATTTAGTTTAAGAGAGAAGAGGCTGATTTTATGATCAGAAAATTTGCAGCCAGTAATTTCAAAGGGGATTGTCTCCAGCAGGAAGAATAGGTGGGTTCAACACTCATGGAGGACATTTGGTCACAAGCATCAGTTGTTCCCTGATATCAAACCATGTACAACGGAGGACATGACTGACAACGCCCCACTTCCTATGGTTGCTCTCTGACAGTAGCTACTGACCTGGAGAAGAGAGGTATTTCCAGAAGGCAATTTTTAAATAGCACCCTTTTCCCCTCAAAGTGCCCATTTCACTCTCCACTGACTCTGAGGGAAAAGTAACCACGATGATAACTTAAATTATCTGTTAGGAAGAATGAATCTAGGTGTTCATTTCCATAGAATTTCATCTCATGTTAGTTTCCCTACACCAACAAACAAGAGAAAGAATACACTTTTTTCCCCCGAACCTATTGAAGGCAATTCACAAAGCTCCTCTGTCAGAAAGTAAGTCAAGCGACAAGCTAGTGAATAAAGGGGTTGAAGTTAAAGAGGAAGAGATAACTGGTGCACTGGCTTTCCTCTTAGGTCTTTTACTCAAGGCTGATCCTTACTCCCGGCACACCATAATTTGTTCTTACTTTCTTCAATGTTAGCATAGAAGTTACTGAATGAGGTATGATCTTACTGTATTAAAATCTATATGTCATATGCAATAATATACAGTGTGTCCGTATGGGTAGCATAAAGAGCCATTAATTTACAGTTTTGTTAGGAATTACATTCCTTGGACTAGCATTGTATATTTTTTTTTCTCCGTAATAAAAATCTGGAAAACTAGTTGAAGTTTTTAAAATAAAGTTTTTAAACTAAAGAGATTGTCACATCATCATCTAACTCCAGGAGTGGAATTCTTAAGGAAAACAAAAAAGAGTTTTAAACACACACTAACATTGGGACCTTAAGCACCATTCAGATGATGCCCATGCTAAGGATGCGGATCAATAAGTTGTTTGTCCACTACAGCAGCAAACTGCTCTCTAAAATGACTTAGGTCTTGTTTTCAGGTCCAGACTCTCTACCTTTCACTCCACTATCTGGGACATCATGGCCCCACACTTCTGTCCCACTACACAGACCCACTACTGTAATTCAGTTAATGTATTTTCCTCAGGTACATGCAGCCTGCTGCCTTTGTTGGCAAAACCCAGTTATGCAATAATAACCCAAAATGTGTTCCTTAAAAAGCTGTAGTAGCAAATGCCTTCTGAACTTCTTGTGAACTCGGCTGCTACCTTCTGTATGTGAAAATTGACTCCTCTCTTAGCAAAACCTGATGCTTACGTTGTTATTTTCCTTTAAGAACCTAGAAACATGGAGTAACGTTGAGTCTGATAGCCTTCCCGATAAATGTTGGATAAGATTTATACAAGAAAGGGGAGAAGAGAACTAAACTTCCATCTGTCAAATGGCAAAATGTGTCAGATTTTTTTTTATATGTTTTTTTGGTAGATGAAGAATGTTATCATTATTACCAGGTGTTATTAAACCCTCCAGGCCACAAATATAGTATATATCTTCTCCTGAGCTGGTCCCAAGAGGCTTTTCAGCAGGTAGCATTAATGCTCTATCTAGTTCCAAATGGCATACAGCCAGGAAACTGCTGCTTCCAGCACTTAACACCTTAAAATGATCAACAAACTATGACAGAAAGTAAGTAATTTTCTTAGGAGAAAAAGGCTGTGTTAAAATGGCATCTGTTCTGAATTATTTTTTTTAGCAACAGAAGCAGAACATAGATATATTTTGACTACTCTGATATATTAGAAGAAGCCAAGGGCATGTTTTCTTTTCTTTTGATTTGCCCATAGATGCATCTGCAGAATCAGGAATGTACCAGCACCAATAATACCTATACAGCACCACAAATAAGAACAGGCATTTTTTTTCAAAGCAGACCTGTACACATTTCCTCAAGTTTAATGACTTGCTGTGGCAACCAAAAGAAAGGGAGAAAAGAAAGAGATACTGAGGTGGCAGATACACACGACCACTCACAACTGAGTGGAAATGAGTTATACACCAGGACTGGTTACCCTGCATATCCAGGCCTTGCCCAAAGCAAACAGTACAAAATCCTGGGATCATCTTCAGAACTTGTTAAGGGAGCTCTTAACAACTCCGTGAAATCCAGCGTCTAACATATTAATAAAAACTTCTATGTTTCAAGCATCAAACAACGAGCCACAGCTAGAAACAGGTGATTTGGAAGAGTTTGCTTGTTTGTAAGACTTGGAACGTGTGTCGCTGATTCTTCTCAGTGCAGGCTGAGCTCTTTGCATATCAACTGCCCACAGGATGGTTAGGAAATGGAGAATTGTCTGCTGGGACGTTCTCAAAGAACGAGATTCTGTTCTAAAATTCAATAGATCAATGTCTAGCACTGCGCCAACCAAAGCTTTTCTCTCTTTATCTATGCCCTATTCCAGCCTCCCAATGGAGGGCATGTTTTATGAGGCTTCAGTAGGTCCAATATCTTAGCACTAAACCACTCCCTGGAGAGTGAGTCCAGGCACTCAATATGTACCTGGAGAGCAGATCTTCTGTCTCATAATGGATTTCAGTCTGTATTCCCTGAGCTTAGGGGAGATATGACAATGAATGTAATGAAAAGAGCATTCTCCAGTGCAATAAAGTCTAACAACACTCCTATGACTATAGGGATCGGTTGCAGTAACACAGGGATTCAAGTAATGCACGAAGACCCAAATGAGATATACACTGGGGAGTAGACAGGACAGGACAGGACAGACAGCTGTGATCTCATGACATTTTCACACCATCTGAGAAGTTTTTATGAAAGAGGTGCTTTAGTCATCAATAAGACACTGTATTCAGGAAAAAGTTGTCTGATCAAGTTCTACAGCTTGCTTTTCAATGGAGATCATTCTGGATCTCTGTAACGGTTGGTTCCAGCAGCAAAAATATCAGAATTCATGAAACTTGTTGGAATACTTAAATATTGCAATATAGCAAAATAATAAAAGTCTTATAAAACTCAGAGCCACTCCCAAAAGTTTAATAAGAATATAGTGTTGAATGTTGTCCTTCTGTGAAATGGCTGTTTTGAGTTCAATTATTTTTTACAACAGTTTTGACCTAGACTATATTGACATGAGTTATCCATTGCATTAGAAATCTTCTAAATATTCATTATTTGCCTAATTTCAGTAACCTAGACACAAAATTGCAGCTTATTTAGTTTTGAAGTAGCACAGTCATTCCATTCAAATATGGATTTGACTGGCACACACAAACATTTAATTTGCATAAGGCTGCCTGCTCCAGAACTGTCCAATACAAGGATTGCCCTGGAAGGCTGAAACACTCCCCCTGGCTAACACAACTTCCAAGTTGCCATATAGCCCTGAGAATGGTTCACTGACTGATGATATTTCACTGTAAAAATGGCTCATAAAAGCTGTTAAATCCATCATGTACATTAAAGGCATTTTAATCTAGCAACTATTCTCACTTATATAGAAGCTGTCAGGAAAATCTATTCCTCCAATGACAAGAAGCAACAGATCCTGACAAGACCCAGGATTCTGGCACAACAGACTAACAGATCTTTTCAGTATGCTTTTCAAGATTGTACTGTGTTATCTTCATGAGGTATCTTTAAGCAAAGCTGTTCAAAATGCAGAAGTGTATCTTGATTTCTGATCTGTCCCTGCAGGTAGAAAAGCAAGCACCTTCTTGAAGATTGAAGGGACTGACAGTGGGAGAATGAGATGAAAAGAACTAGGGTAAAGCAGAAGATAAAAGGAACAAAGATCTAAGAAAGTGAAAAGCAAACCACACCAAAAGACAATCTTTTTCCCTGTTCTTGTCTTCAGACTATAAACTTCAATATGGATTGGGTGACATTTCCAGCATCACACTGGAGGAAAGCTCAAGGGAAAACAGAGTCAAGAGGGGACTTTTGCTCACTGTGACTTCCGGACAAATGCCAAGGTGTGCTACAGCCTTCCACATAGTAGTGTTTACTCTCCTCCCAATGACTATTCATTTACTCTTGTCTCCCATCTTTCCTTCTGCTAAAGACCATTCTCGATTCCTAGCCTGTTACTTGGAAGAACAGAGCTACAGACAGCTGCCATGGGGTCCACACGCCATTGCCTCATCCACACATTACTCTTACAGGAAGACCAAAGAAGCTATAAAAAAGCTCCCCACCAGGGTGACAGATCTAAAAGCTGTTGGAATCATACCTGGCCAAAGGAAGGGGAAGATGTTTTCCACTCCAGCATTCCAGCTTGCAGGCTCAGAGAAGCACCTCTCCAGAGAGATAAACCCTACATTAAAGTCATAGAGTAACTGTGCATAGTTAGGAAAGAGCAGCTCATCAGAGAGCCCATCTTCTCACTGAAAACACTTCTCAAATTTTCTTTCTCCTCAGACTTTTTTGCCTATACTTTCATCTCCTTTGTTCTGGTCATCAATCTGGCTGTTGGAAAAGAATTTCTCTCATAAAACAATCTTGTTAGGTTCTTACAAGATGTCACTGTAGGTAGTGTAAATATGAGTAAAAAGGAAGCCCAATTCCAAAGCATATCAGTACATACACCCACATTAGTATTTTAATGAACATTGCAGGCAGACTGGCAAGTTGGAGAGCTGTGAGGTTTTGAAGAATAACAGTAACTTCTATTTTGTTCTTGGAACAGAACTACTGTCCTACAGTATTTCTCAATTCATTAAATCTAGCAGTAAATGTAAAGTCTCAAACACAGACACTCTATACTCTTGGGCCCCTTTCTGCTGCCTTTGAAACAAATGGTCATGTTGCCATTGATTTTGAAAGGTGCTAACAGCTGGCCCTTTCTCTGAAAGTTCAGTTACTTATGGAAGTGCTCTCTGGGTAGGTGTTCGGAGCTAGAAAGGGGAAAATAATTTCCTAGCAGTAAACTAGTAAGCAGAGCCAAAAGGCTGCAGTCAGAACCTTTGCCACAGCTGTCTTTCCGTTACTGGAGCTCTCCCTCCACCAGACTGGTGGTGATTCCACAAGCCACCTAGACAAGTACCAAGAAGGAGCACATTTTAGATCTGTTATGCTGTGCTCAAACTACTGTTTTGTTAGGAAGATTCTGATAGGTTTCCAGATATCCACTCTCCTTGCGGAATTCTTATTCTTATTCTTGTTTGCCTGGACTGTTCCTTTCCTTCAAAAATGATGCTCTGATAGTGTCATCAATTATAACAAATGACAATTTTTAATTCTTTGCCCTGCTGCCAAGTTCTTCATTTACTATTACTAACTACTTCCTATGACAGCCTCTGTCATATTCTCCCTCTCTTTCCTAAAGTGGCTTGGCACTTTGACACATTTTAAGCATCTGTTTAATCCCCCTCCTTTTCCCATCCCATTCCCATGCATGAAAACACTTCATCACATTTTTAAATAACTAATGCTTCAATATTACTATTCTGCTATCTGCTGAGGAAAAGAAGAAAGGAAAAGGTTAAGTAAATGTGTTTCAGAGACAGCAGTTTTACAGATGACTGCATTTATTTATTACTAAAATATATTTTAAGATGTTGTGCCAGTGAAATGAAGCTATAACTTGATAAATGCTTAGTTCTAAGAGACAACACTTTCTTTAGCTATGAAAAATTCTGTTGATAGTTCAAGGCCATTAAAGAAAGAAAAGACTTACAAAGAAGGGAAGAGATGAGTGTTCAACTACCAGCTATTGAAATGCACCCAGATATTCTCAGACAAATCTGAGACAGTCATGTTTCAGGCTGGAGCAAAAGTCAGGACAAGAGACTTCATAGGCATTTGTTGAGACCCTGACCACAGCCAGAGGAATAACTGTAGGTAAGTCAATCTGTGCCTTGGCTTCCCCATCTGTAAAACTGAAATAATAATACCCTTATAACTGATGTGTTACAGTAGTTATCTCAGCATCAAGGAGACCTTTCTGTGCAAACCCAAACTACAGCTCCCTAACATTTCTGTTAGTCTTAAAGGTGACGCTGCCCTAGCAGGCATAGACTTGAGTAAATTTACAGGTTTTGTATCAAGCTGTGCCACGACACTGAATCTTAAAAATACAGGATCTACTACTAGTAAGATCTACTACTAGATCTAATACTAGTAAGCTAGTGGGACAACATGGTACCTACTACCTGAGTTCCAGTGGATACACCAAATTAGAAATTACATTAAAAGCTCCGTTTTAAACAATGGTTTCTAATGAAAATTTCCAAAATGTTCTGTATATGGGTATTTTATGTTCCAATACCCTTGGACTGCACTGCTGTGTCCAGTAAAATCACCAAGTCCTGTGATATCAAGGCAGTCCCAAATTCATCATTCCAAAATCAACTGCAGAAGATGGAAAATGAAATCTAGTACTCTAACAATACTAGCCATATCATCTTCTTAGATGCTTTTTTTATTGCCTATTTCTTCCAAGTATAAAGGCTTTCCCGCTAAGTGGGCAGCCTTGGAGGCAGCTTTGAACCGTTGTCACACAGCATTCATTAAAATTCATAAAACTTGCCTGCGCTTCCAGACCAATGTTATTTAATAGAGTTGTGCAGGTTCATAGTCATTAGACATTGATGAATGCAGCAGTTACTGCCAAAAGAAACTATCTCCTGATACCAAGATTGCAGGACACAGACCAACAGAGACAACGTTTTAAATTAAATAGGAAACTACCAAAGACATTTTACTTCACCTAAATGGACACAGTCTTATTAATATGTATAATGCATTCTAAAATCCATTTTATTTGCCTCCAACATTTTTCCAACTGAACAGGAAGCTTTTAAAAAAGCAATTACCTTACCACTCTGAATCTCATCTGCTGCTTGCAAGTAATGTTGTATCTGAGCCAATCATTTCATACAACTTTTAATCACTGGTAGGCTGTCATATTAAAAAATTAATAATGATCACTTCATTTGTCAGAATCTGTAACTGTTTTGCTACATAATTGTAAATGCAGGGTACAGAAGAAGGCAAAATTGGGCTTTTGAAAACTTACACAAAATCCCTAGGTTTTCGTCCTCACTTTTGTCCCTTTCACTTAAAGATGGCATTCTATTTCCAACATTAGCCCTGCTGAAACAAACAGAAACACCCACTGCTATTCCCTATGGCTATTTATCATGAAGAAGTTCAGTTTTAATTCAAGAATAGTCCACCTGAACCTGGATTTAATGTTACTGATGTTCCTTAATACTCTCTTTTAGCAAGTCTCCCCCCGCCCCCGCAAAGAACAGTTTTATCTCCTTTGGTACTACTAAACCAAGGCACAGTAGCAGCAGGCATTAAGATGCACTTTTTGTAAGAACCTAAATAGTGGATAGTATGGAGAAGAGTCCAATGGAAATTACTTTCGTGTGAAGACATTAGGAAAACGCAGCACAGTGAATACAGCTTATAAATTTACAAATCAGACTGAAGTGGCAAGGTTTGGAATAGGAAGCTTGATCTAATATGTTGGAGTCTGCAACAAGGAATGTGGTTAAAAAAATCAACACATTAGCTACACTGTGCATGAAAATACCTAGGTGAAATTATTTCAAGAAAAGCGGCTAGGCAGACAAAACTGGTTGTAAAATTCCAATTGCACATCTAAAATTCAGGAGGATTTTTGTACATGATTCATTCCTTTACTACTTTCCTTTACCCATTCTCTTATCTGTTGCATCCTACCTTCTCACTGCCATTGAGCCTACATTCTTTCTCTTTCACATGAGGTTGTATCACCTTACTAGAAAGAATATTAGGGACCAGTGTTTTTCTTATGAGGGTACTCAAAAACTGAGTGAGATAATAGGAAAACTCAACTGGATAAGGCCAAGAGGAACTTAATCCAGTTGCTGCTGTTCTGAGCTGTGCTGTGCCTAGAGACCTCCAGAGATCCTGTCCCACATGAATTATTCTGTGAGTTTATGTTCTTTAAGCTTAGAGAAGAAGTATGGATTTAACATCTCTTACTTACTAGGTTGACCCTGGTTGCCTTTCTTGTTCAAATCATATGTACTCTTGAGTTTTTTTCCAAATCCCAAACTGTTTTTCTCCCTTCTCTCTACAGAAATGACTCTTGCAGTATGAATGAAAAGTCTGAAACTCATCATGATAAACCAACTCTGGTATGTTTTCATATGAAACCAATACTGTATAAAGCCCACTGTTCCCACAGTTCTGTCCGTTTGAATGTTTCAGTACGTTTCCTACCATTATAAGAGAGCTGCACTGACTTTTGCTTTGGCTGGTTTAAATAAGATCATAACGATCCCTGATAACTACAGATTTAACTGCCTCCAAGTCAAAGATTAGCATAATTATAAAACTAATAAAAGCGTAATTTGTTATCCAGTCTATTTGGAAGGGTAATTCAATCCATTATAACTGGACTCTTACATTGGTCAGGCACTAATAAGAAACTAGATTACATTTATGAGATACGTTTACACAGTTTTTGCTACAACTTTATGAAAAATGCAGTATTGATTAGACACATCAATGAAGTGAATGGAAATTTGATCAATAGTTTCACCATGAAAAACAACGTCTCAAAAACTATTTTGAGAAAAGATTTAGAAGTCAAACCTCACACTCCAAGAACCATTCAAAACTCACAATGAGTCTTGAAAAATCAAGCAGACTGTTATATCCTGTTTAAACTAAAATAAAGCAGTACTAATTCAATAATGCTGTACACGTGCACAAAATAATGACACTATATTTCTGTATTTTAATAACATATGTAGCAAGTACTGATATATAATTATTATCAGAGCTCCATCGAGGTATGCGAAGTCTATATTCCAGAAATAAGCCATTAAATCACGATGAACAATAGTTATTGAACTTTCGGATAGACATGCAGCATTTAATAGCTGGGAGAAGGAAAAACAGTAATAATTCAGTCATTACACGACTCAACGTATCCACTGACTTCACTCTACTGAAGTGGTGACAAAACTGCCAGCAACTCCTGGAATACACCCAGAATGGTGAAACACTGGAACAAGTTGCCTTGAGAGGTGGTAGATGCTGCACCCCTGAAAACATTCAAGGTCAGCTTGGATGAAGTTCTGAGCGACCCGATCTGGTTGAAGATGTGGACTAGGTGACCTTTAGAGGTCCCTTCCAATCCAAACTATTTATGATTCTGTGATAATAATTGCATCACTATTCCCAAGCTGCTTTAATTTTATCGCAGCATATTTTTGGTAGAACCAATCAATAATTACTGTAGAATCATAAAAAGTTAATAATGCTTTAGAATTATGAAAAGTTAATAAACAATTCAAACTTACTTTAAACTCATAAGAGCCTATCCCCCGTGTGCTCTATTACATAGGTTCTCCCATTCACCCGCTCGTGTGATCAGGACATAAAGAAAATAACATGAAAAAGAAATGTACAGTGGGGTTGCAAGGTGTGTCTAAAACCTTTGGGCAAAGCAGCCTCGCTCTTTGCACTGACTGTTTGCAAACATGCAGAGTCTTTGCTGTAAGGCCACTAGAGACCACAGCCAGCCACGGGACTTTGGGTATACCTAGTCTGATGCAGGTCTTAATCCCAGAGAGTTCAATAAACACATCACCCAAAATTAAGAGTTACTAACGATTATGAACAACCAGCTGTTTTCTTTAACTGTGTAACAACTCTTTAGAAATCGACTATGTACTTAGTAAAATATTGATTAGTCATTTATCTGACAACCATTCCTAAAAATCTATCTGCAATAGAAGTCTTGACCATTAAATCATCTCTGTTTCAAGATGAAGGCGCATCTTTATTCCTGATTCTTTAACTTAAAACTGGAGTGTTCCAGGAAGAGCTAATACAATTTATTGTTGCATACTTTTACCACAGACACCCTTAATCTTATGAAACTTAAATTTCTGAATCAAAAGTATTATTTTAGGCATGACATCGAGCTGAAAGATAATCGACGAAGACTCGTATACTCTAAAAATGAGTGTCAATTTCTAATCATTGTTGTAAGTAACCATCATCACAAGTAGTGGTTTCATGTATGTTAAGACTTGAGTGCTCATTTAGCATCATGGGCCCAATATGTAACAACTTTCATAGCATTAATACCCGGCAACACCACTCTCGCACGTATTTCATGCAACCACATCTGCATATGATCAATTTTCATATAGTACCTTCAACAGCCCCACTAAGTTCAAAGCTGTGAACAAATATATGACACATGCAAAATTTTCTGTGTGAGACAGCATATGATTGGACTTTAGGAATGTGATCGGGGAACTACTTGTACTATATGCAATACCTTAGAGAAATTCCTGGTGAGATATATCAAAGAAGTGCAGTATGACTGCAAGGACATCTATCAGAGAAACACTGTTTACTGCTATATCGCTGGGATGTGGCGATAAACTGAATGGAAGGTAGCAGGCCTCCCTTCAGGCTGCTCTAGAAATCACAAAATAGATCACGAAACCTGAAAGCGCAATAGCTGAGTGGGTTAGTAATATGGATACATATAATTCATAACAGCTTTATTTTCTGTTACTCAGATACTAGTAACTGGATTATTTGTTTGCACTTTGGAGGGAGAAGACATCACAATTTAGAAGCTATTTGTTTCCCACATAAAAGCACCAAAATGTTCTGTTAGCAGTTTGGGGAAGTTCCAGGTTGGTATAGTCCTTTAGGTTTGTAAAGAAAGCACAAGACTTGGCAGACTGATTCTTGGTCTTTAAACTCTTGGGATTTCTAGAGAGTAGAAAATGCCAATATTCTTTAAAAGCTAAATTGCTTGTACAAATTTGTTTGCTGTAAGACTGGTCTTGATGACTTCACCCATTGGACAAATGGGTGTATGGAGTACACTGTGTATGGAGTGTCTGGTCAGGAGCCAGGAATCAAGCCCTTCTCTAGTCTGAATGAATTCGACATCATGCTTGAAGAGACCTATTTTATTTTTGAAAATCCTCCTGATGTCAAAACAAGTGTCCAAAAGTTTGAATGGGTTTGATACTGCAAAATACGCTTTGAGAATCTTGTTTGATTCTGATGTTTCTCTTTTCTACTGAAAATTCTGGGAAAGCTTGGTTGTTGTATTTAGGTTACTTAGTACGGAATTGTGAGTGCCTATTAATTCCTTTCCACCCTATTTAAAACTTCATGAATCTTATGCAAATTAAGTGTCATGCTAAAGAAGCCTAGGGATATTCCTACAAACAAAGAAAAAATGTATGTTCGCAGATGCAGAGCCAAGGAAACGGTGCAGTTGTGTCACAAAGAAGACCAGAATGTGATAATGACTACACCTGCAATGAATCCAAATTTTCATATATTTGAGCAAATAAATAGGTCAACATTGTGTATTTGAGTGAGAAAATATGAAAAACCCTCAGGTCTTTGAAGTATGCAAACAAACAACAGAAAAATAACACAACCACTGCGCTGCAATAATCTGCCAGAAACATAAAAATCTCAGCATACTTCTGAAAAGAAAGGAGAGAAAAATTCACTAGCAATTTTTACTGTACTCCCATAGGGAGATAGCAATGCATGCTACATATTGGGTCATATTGATGTTCACATTGTTATTTATTTTAAGCCTAATTAAAGATGCCAAACCAGAAATTCTGCCAATGCCAGAAATACCTTCCATCTTAGAATGCTTCAAACTTGTCTTGCAGAGTTCTGCACATGTGATTCAGAAAACTTGCATGAACGGTATGTGATTTTATAACCAATTTTCTTAAAATCTGTATACAATCAATTCTGATTAGTAGTTTTTCTACCAGTAATCTACAAAAGCTATGTTGTTGGGATTTTTTATTTGCAAGTCAGTAAAATGCATTTCAACTTAAAAATCTAAGCAAACTCAATCTTCCTAACTACTGTGTAACAAAAAAACCAACACCTCCTCACAATTCCTGCTCTTACAAAATTGACTATATAGAGCAACATATTATAAATTGAAGCAGTTTTCAAAAGCGTTGTCTAGTTTCGAGGTGAAGTGAAACGGATGAGTATGTTCACAACATTCTTCTCTACTACCGAATGGTGCCTCTAATATCTTAATTGAAAACTGCACCAAAGTCATTGGTGCAAACCCTAAGATGTTACCCAGTCTTTCAAAGGGTTTATTTCTGATGGGAAATGGTCAGGTTAAAGACAGAAGATACAAAATAGGCCTCATGTCTGCAAACAATACAATCCTTCTTTCATCTATGTTTTAAAGAAAAATGCAGTAAAGCAGATCATTCCTCATGGGCAATCTCTTAACGTTGATTTTAAAATGTAGTATCAAGTAGCAGTCTGCTTTTTCCCAGAGTGTTTATCTGGCCACAAGTTTTCTGTGCTTTTTGCCTAATTGTGAAGCACCTAGAAGGATTGTCTTTTCAGAAAAACAAGTTTTAGTTTATAGTCAGGTAATATGAAAGCTGCCTAGCAATTTAACAAAACTAATCTAACAGTCAGGAAGCACCTATTCACTGAGATTTCGCCAGTTTTACAATATGGAGTTACCCAATCGTCTGGAACAAAGGAGGTAATGGTGGAGAGACAAAGAAAGCAAACAATAACGAATGATTGGCAAATGGGGAACATAAATTGGCATTTAGAAAGAGCAACAAACAGATACATATGCTGAATGAATAAAATAAAAAACAATGAATCTCAAGAAACGGAAGTGATTGAAGCATGTGGATTATGCAGAAACATCACCCTGTTACAAGAGGAGCTCCTCTGAATTTGCACAGCATCTGTCACCATCAATTCACACAGTCAGTCTAACTAGAGGATATAATGACAGGCAGTTTATACAACACCAGCACATGACATGTCCCTCAGGGCATTTTGTCCTCATAACATCCCAGTGGAGCGGCATAGCACCGCTGCTTGCATGGCACAGATGGAGAAACAAGGAACGGGGCTTTAAATAGCTATGTGCAAGACACCCATAGTGAAGGAAAAGATTGAGCTGGCACACACAAACCACTGGAAAATCCTTTTTTTCTGCCTCAGCAGGAAACAAAATAAAAAAGCACCACGTGGTGGATACTAGATACTGCTAAAGAAACTAGTCACTAATCAGTGTAACTATCTGGAAATTAGTTCAACTTGAAATGTGGTTTTTTTAGTTATTGTTCACATTAAAGTCTGCCTAGAATTTCTTGATATTTTCTAGAAGAACTGGACATTGCCTTGCCAAAATTTAAGCCTGCATTTTCAATATCCAAAACTGTGATCTTATGTTTATATGTCCTTTATACAATTTTAATCATATCCATTAAAGCTCTAATGCAATCTGCAAGTTCTTCTTACGAAAGAAGTGACTTTTTTAAAGAAACACAAATAGAAAGTCACTCCTAATACATTAAATGCCTCTTACAAATGCTGCTTTGAGGACCACAGCACACAGAAAAAGTCACGTCACACTCCTCAAACACTGCTCAAAGTGAGGTAGCACCAGTCACTACATCCAAATGTGCAAAACCTTTTGAGTTTTCAGAACACCTGAACAAAAGTTCTAGAAAAAAGCCAGTGCCAAGTATGTCATTACTGTTTTCAGCTCAGTTATTTTTCATAGCTCCCTAAACCTCTCTGCCATGCTGGTGACAAACAGGAGTTCAAGAGGCACTTATTTCACTTACACAAATGATTTAAGTATTGCAGAAATTCTCATGCTAAAGAGTAGCTGTTGGCCTGACGATATGAAGCACTGGCAAGAAAATGTAAGCAGGCAGAGAAAGAAGAATGCTTGCACTCCGTGATTCTGTGAATCAAAACTTTTTTAAAAATTATGTTTGAAATGACAACTAAAGATGATTCAATCTGCCCGAAACTAAAATAGCAAAAAGTAAAGGAAAATTCAGCCCACTAATTGTAGAAACAGAGATCCTATGAGACTGTAGCATACCTACAATTCAAATCAAGTTTGTATCTGAATAGATGGAAGAATATTTTTTTATTTTTTTTTACTTTGCAGTGTTTTTCATTTTATTCATGGGGAGG